>NC_065534.1:12275166-12616832 GCF_932294415.1 Quercus robur | reverse complement strand
ATATATTTGAACTTAAAACTTATATATATGTTTAGATATATTTATATTTGAGTATTATGCTTGGTATCAAATCTTTTGGGAGCATATCTTTTCGTTTTATATGAGGATTCCAAACCATTTTACTATTTTAGGTCTATTCAACTAGTGGAGTTCCATAATTTTTTAGTGAAATTAAATGGAAACTACAGCATAAATCATGTGTATGACTTGATTAGTAAGTTGGTGTATTAAAAAAAACTACAAATTAAATGATAAGTAAGTGTATAGTTTGCATGGACCACCGAGCCTCATAGATCAATTGGTACCTTCACCTCCCCTACCCCTGGTGGATAAAACTGACTCAATTCTTGAAGGATTAGACACCTTAAAAATCTAATTGTAACGAAAATATACACATATTGCTGGCATACAATGCCTGCTTTGGTCACCTCACACATTAATGCTTTGGTCACTTTGCACGTTAACAAATGCTGAAAAATAAGAGATGATCGAAATCTCATTTTCATAATTTAGACATTGAAGGAAATTTTTTTATGTCTAAATTTCACCAAATCAGTGGCATCATTAGAAAGACAGGGAAAAATTATTATATTCTTTTTTTAGATTTAATTGTTTATATTTTATTTTCCAAACTTTTTGGCTAGATTATAACCTATTAGTTTTGCTAAATGGATATACATCTACAGAAACAAACATCTTGCTATCCAATAAATAAATAAATGAATATATATATATATATATATATATATATATAGACAAGACCTAAGTAATCACATGGTTGAATTTTAAAAGGAGAATTTAAGAAGCAGTACCTAAAGTATTGTACCTAAGTTTTGTCCTATATATATAGTACAACATATTTATGATATGAACCATAAATAATGTACTAGAATAACTTATTGATGTGGTTCTAGCATTCATCTCGTGAGGTGCGTTTTCCAAATTAACTTTGGCCGCCATTCATGCCACTTGTTCCTTCTATGCAATTAAAGGGAAAGGAACTCTCTCTCTCTCTCTCTCTGCCATTAGAATAATCGCATTTGTAACCAGTTGATATAAATGAAGCTCAACGACCTAACTTCTACCTCTCTTTCCACTACAATTTTTTAAGAAGAGAATGTTCTAATTTGTATTCTTTTCCTCGTCTTGTTCTTTCTATTAGAATACTCTTGCTCTCAACCACTTCATTTAAATGAAGCCAACATTCTCTCTCTTTCTTAGTTTGTTTTTATCCCTTTACACCTATTTAAAATTTCAAAGCCATTTGATGAAGGTAGTAGTTTCATGGGATAGAAACAAAAACGCAACATGCTCAATTTATTATGGTGTATATACTCAAACTTTTCCATTTTTTTCTCATTGTTTAAGCAAATAGAGAGATATAATATTCATTTAATTATATGTACAAGATAACATAGTATTATATATAAAGATACTAAAAAAAAGCAGAAGATAAAAAAGAAGAAGAAATTTCCTATCCTCCTCTAAAGTAGCTTGAAGATATCTAACGGCGGCTCCTCCATGAAAGCAAGAGTTAATTAAGGACTTCTTTTCATTGGGTCATCTTTTTGTGCCTAATGGATTCTCATTCAATAGCTTGAGAAATGATTATGCGAAGGTTGAACAATTTGTAAATCCGTGGTGGTTTGGCATGAGTTATCTTCAGTCATCATGGTCCTGATAGAGAAAACTTCAACATTGGTTACCTTAATACATGAATAGTCTAAACTAATAATAATAATAATAATTAACAAAAATATATATTTTAGACAAGCTAATCTAAAAGCTAGCACTTACATTGTAGCTATAATTAACTTTTCGTTATTATTATTGTTTTTAGTTTAATTTTAAATTGAATGGAAGCTAGAATACGTATAGAATAAAATTACTTGAAGTGCATCTTAAGTAATCTCAAGAAGAATGACTTATTATATTTGTGATTTTTACATTAGTTTCTTTTAAAAAAAATTCAGGGTTGAAATGATATCCCAAAAGAAGTCGCTGCCACCTTTTTCTTTAGGTATGAAGTTATAATAAGTTGAATTTACTCACCCAGTACAAATTATATTCTACAGTTCTTTTGACTAATTCGAAAAGGAATAGAGAGAAGGGAAAAAAATGTAAAGGGTCATTTTGAATTTGTATGTAAAATATCCAATAGAAACTATTAGTATGAACCATTTCAAAGATCATTAAATAGAGCCTAAGAAAAAAGAATATATACCAAGAATTAAATAGTTATAGTTTTTTTGGTGATCTTACTCTCTTGGTCTTGAAGCCCAAAGAGAACTAAGGGCTCTTAGTCTGCCATAGTACTCCCCAATTACAAGAAAACACCTTGCTGCTTGTCGAACCGTCAATATTCGACGCAGTTGATGAAGGGTTTGCTGTCTCAAATTATCAGCCTGAATTTAAAAGCATATACAAATGATAAATCTGTTAAATTGCCCACTGTTCCAAAAGCTTAAACTATTAGGAAATTATGAATTCAATCACTTAACAATAATTTTAACAAAATCCATAAATAAAATTAATCATAGAAAATATAGATGAACAACAACACAAATAGGTATATTATTTATTTATGAAACCACAACCACCAAATAGAGTTGAAATGTGTCCCTAGTGCAAGGGGGCACATGGACAAGAACTGAACATTTCAAAGGTGTTGAAACTCATTATTTTGTCTTATATATAAATTTGGACTGTTCCAATCATAGAATTAAAAAAATAGAAAAATCCTAAAGTTTTTCCATTTGATTAATTAGTAAATATTCCCCAAATTATTTTTAAAGTTTTGTTGATAGGTGTAGCTAGGGCTTTTATTTCAACAGGCATCACTTTCAAACCAACTTCTGATAGGTACCTTATAAGATGAAAATACCACATCAAAAACCCTAGCATTCAACATCTTTGATGGACTTCTTAGCAGCAAAGCAATATATATTCCCTAATAGAAATAGACAATCCACCGTACAAATGGCAGACATGCAGTGGAGATTATTTATATTATTCACATAAAATATATGTCACATCTCAAAGTTGACCAAAAGCACAATAGAAATATAGCCTATTCATGATGATCAAAAGTTGGACTGTATTGGACCGTTGGATCAGCATCTAATACATTAGAAATGGTTTTAGCGTACATGTTGACTAGATTAACATTGCCCCTCGATCACTTTTCCTCTACAGTTTTTTAAAAAGCTTACAGGTCAAATACTCAATAAAAATGTTAAAATTGAAGTCATAAAGTTCCATGGATTCTTGCCCTTCAGGTCTTCAGGTATAACTTGGTGTGTTTGAATTGCGGCGCAAAACAAGGTATATAGTGGTATACAATGAAATGGAATGGACTATAAGAAGGAAACGTTTTAACCAATTTGTTAACCTACCGAAGCTTAATCTTGACCTGATTGTTGCGTATTCAACAAAAATCATCTCTATTCCGCCCTCTATGTTTTATTTTATACTTTTCATTAAAAAAAAAAAAAAATGTGTGAAAAACTGCGATTAGTGGAGTATAATATGAAACAATAACATGGGATTTTGAGTTTTTTTTGTCGGCATGAGTGACAAACATAATTAGGATAAAGGTTTAAATAAAATCCTTTAACCCTTGTTCAAGTGGGCTCCATGTGAATAATCTCCTAACTTATGGTAGGTGAGATCTAAATATCTAATACATGATAGTCTTTCTTGACAAGTGGATTAGTCCATATACATGCATCTAGGATTTGAATACTTACCTAGTTATTTTCTTGATGAAAACCATGTTTGGGAGACCTACTAGGCGAGTATGAAACTGGCGCTAATAACTAATAAGAAAGTTTGAAAAACTACAGCTGCGAGAACTTACCTAAAATAGACTTTATACTAAAGATGCAGCATAGCTAGGGCCTGATTTCAATCTTGACACACCAGGTTTTGCTACGCATCAAATATCTTTTTCATTAGAGTTAATTAATCTAAAATAGGGAGCAAGAATTCAACCTCTTTGACAAATATGACTATCTAATTGGAAGGTCCTTCACTCTTGCTCATGAAAGTTTTGATTTTGTGTTTTTCCAAGATTGCAAGGAGTTATATGTGCAGCTTGTAAGCACTTTTATCCACTTTAATACAGTAAGTCAACACTATAATACAAAGAAGTCAATGACTTCCTTGGAAGAGAAAAGATTAATGAAAACGAATTCCACAAGTTATAACATTGTAATTAACAACATATATGAGCTAGTGTGTTCATTGAGAATTTTGTGACATACGATATGCACGTGTACTACTTGATATGCATGACGCATGCAGATGTACTTAATAGGATCATTTGTCTTTTTATTTATTTATTATAACAATAAGGTCACGTTTCTATTTAATAAAACTATGTTAGAAAGTTGTTATTTATGTGAGGTAAAAATTAAGGTTCAAAATGTTGCAAACTATAATGGGTTTAATTTGATAATTTTTACCTGTCGTACGAAGCCTTCAAGATTGGATAGCTTGCCTAAGGCCATAGCCATCTGTTGCATGCCACCATCGAGGGCCGGACCGGCAGCAATTGTGTCCACAAGAGACTGTTTGAGCTGCTCCTCGCCCTGGGATAGAGCCTCCTCAGCCTGGTTTGAAGACTGTTGGAGGCTGTAAATCCCCATCACTTGCTGTTCTGTCAATGGGTCTAATTGGCCTATTAACATCTGATAATTAACACCCCCCAAAATAAACAAACAAAGTTAGAACTTAGAAGCTAAGAGAGCTAGCAAGTTGGTCATTAACTTTTTTTTTTTCTTTTAAAAAAAATATTAATAATATAGGATTTGCATGTGTACAACTCTTTTTGGAAAAAAAGGTTTACCTAGAATTTATGTGATTAAAGAAATGAAAATAATATCACATTATACATAATCTGAGGAGTAGATTTTGACTAGCGTATACATAGTTTTTAAGTGAAACACTACTGATATTATTATTACCATTCGCTACTTCTAACCTACTACCTCAACCACCTCAATATGAGATGTTATATATTTAGAATTTTTTTAAAAAATAAAAATAAAAAAGTAAAAGCGAAAATGTTAATGCGAAGAAAACTTTATAGCATCCAAGAAAGGAACCCCTTTATTAACTCCAAAAAAGAAATGGACCCTTTTGTTGGGGCATTCTGGCTTTGTCTGAATCACTTTGGAAATGACAATGGGTCCATCAATATAGGGAATATTCACTGTACTGAATTTCTCTGCTCTTTTATTAATTGGTTATTTACGAAACTATTATTTATATTATTTGGTTATTTACACACTACTAAAATTTCCCTATTGTGACAGTCTAAAATTCCTACATTACCACCAAAATGGCACAACTAAAATTATGGTCCAAAAAAAAAAATGTCAACAATATCATATGCAATTTTGGAAATCCAAACCTTGATGAGTTCAGAGGGTCGAAAACCACCCATCCAGAGGAAGCAACGCTCGGCGGAGCTAGTCCAAACTCCGGTAATAAGGTGGAAAACATCAGATTTGGCAGCCACTGCCTTAAGCCGGAACATGTCATCATAATGAGAAATACATCCATCAACAATTTGTCTAAGATCACTGTCTGATAAATGTGCCTGTAACCCAGTCCGAAGCTCTGATGTGTGCCTATGATCATCTTCTAGCCACCTTGCATATTCCATGTCAAACATTGCAGCTCCTATACAAGATAATAAATAATATCGATCATCATAAAAATAATAATATTATTAATAATGATTACCATCTTTTTAACTTTTAGTATGAAATGGAATGCTATATCGTACGTTGGAACAAGTTGGGCAATATTTTAACAATAATGTGCACTAAGAGAGCTTTGTTTATGCTTCTAAAAGTGGAAGAAAAAAGAAGTTGTCACCATGGAATGGATCAATCATTCACACAAAGTAAAATAAAAGATAGAATGGCTTTTTATGCTTGGAAAAGGCCAAAAAATCTCTTGAGATTCAATTATGGATATCTGAAAAATCTGACCCTTTTACTGTTTCCTGAATCCTCCAACAAAAATTGTTTAAAAATAAATTTAAAAAATTAGGGAACGAGTTTATATAGAAAATTTGGTCAAAATCAGAAAAGTCTTCCCTTTCTTTAAAAAAAAAAAAAAAAAAAAAAAACACAAACAAACAAAACAAAAATGGTAAGTACAACTGCACAAGAGTCTGCCACATGAATCATATGCACACATGTTTGAGAAATTTGACTGGAATATTAGGGAATTGGGAAATTTTCATATTCAAATGTAGGTCCAATTTTTCCACCAAAAAAAAAAAAAACCTATAATATATCAAATACTAAATAGTGCTTCTTGTGTCTATATATTTTTTATCCATATCTAAAAAAAGAGTAGATGACTAAAAAACCATATTTTTGGTCAGTCTGGAATTTTCTCAGCTCATTCATTACACGAAGAAGATTTTCACTTGAGCTCAAAGTTGATATCATCAAATTTTACTTTATGTTGGAATTTTTTTACTCACAATCACTCTTTGACTAGTGACCAGCTGCCACGTGTGATCCTCTTACAGAAAAAAATGTGTACGACCAAAGGGCATTGCCCAATCTCTAGGTCTTTCTAAAAATACCTTCATAAACTATGGGTACTTTGGTAAATAAAGCATATCTATGTTCCTTCATTAAAACTCAGACAAAAAGAAAGAGAGAGAGAGAGAGAGAGATGAACTAACCAGAGCTGATATTTCCACCACCAGCACCAGAACCACCCAAGTACAGTCCCTATTGTACAAACAAAAATATATTTAAATTAATTAATCAATTAATTAATTAACTAACATGTCAAATTGCCAATAACTTAATAGATTGTAATTTTAGACACAGTAATCATCTTCTTCTTTTTTTTTAACTAAATAAAATTTTGTACATATTTAATTCTCAAACCTGAGAGCGCAATCTTTGAAGGTCTTGTTCAAGCTGAGCAAGCTTTATTCGACTTGTCTCTAGCTGTTGTACATAAGCCTGTTAAAGAGAGAGAAAGACAGACATGAGTGTATATTGAGATTCTATTTTTGTTTCTGTTTTTTTTCACTTCATAATTCTAAGCTTAAAGTTTAAGAAAACCATAATTTCAATTTCCAGTAAAGTAAATGTTACACATACCTTTTTCCTTAAACGGCTTTTCCTTGCAGCTTCTCTGTTTTGAGCTAAACGTCTCAATGTCTGAAGCAGTGAACAGAATTTCAGATTGACATTTTAACACCAAAAGGTAAAGAATTTGGAAAGAAAAATAAATCTTCTGGAAAAATAAATCATGTGTTTTCAGTACCTTAGCATCAAGTGGCTTCTCTGATGTTGAACCAGCTCCCTTTCTCTGCAATAATATTCAAGAAAAAAGGATGAAGTTTATTACTTTTAAGAGCTAAAACGAGAAAGGGTTTACCTTGTTTTCTTTGTTTAAGTTTATTTAGCAACTAAACTTGGAAGAAGGCAAAAAAAAAAAAAAAAAAAGAGATAGAAGAAAATGATTTTACTATTATTTTAATTTTTATTCTACTTTTTAAGCATTGATAGCATAGCTGTATCTTTGGGGAGATTCTGTGATTCTTAAACAACAAAATACAATGATTAAAGAGCTCACAGAATCTCTTGGAAGTATTTCTGATTTCTGATGGTGAGTTGAGCACTGCTCTTGATGCAGGTAATCATCAACATAATAAGGGTAGCAAAAGACATCATTATCTTCCATTTTGCTTTGTGTTTGGCCTTTTTTTTTGTGGGCGTGTGTGTTTTGGCTTCTAATTCCAAAACTGATCTTAAGGATAAAAAAACATGAAGTTTTTGTTGGGGAGAGTTATAAGAATTGAGTAAAGGACTAAAGTGGGTCAGCAATATAATGAGAAACAGTGGTAACTACTGTGAAGATTCTCTCTTTGCCTTTTTTTATGTGAACAGTACACCTCTCTCTTTCTCTCTCTATTTCTCTCGCTTCATGTCAGACATTCATCAGAAAATCGTTCAGAAATCAGGGAAACTCTGAACTTTATTGATTTTCTGAGAGTTGTTGGGATCTGTGCTGTTGTATATGAAGATATGCTCGAGGGAGAGGGAGAGGGAGAGGGAGAGAGAGAGAGAGAGCGAGAGAGAGAGAGCAAAACAGTAATAATAACAATAAAGATACCAACTTTTTGCCGAGTTTTGGGGATATGGTAAGAGAGAGAACCGGGAGATTAACAGTTAAAAACTGTAGTTTAAGAACCTTGTCCATAGGTGCTTTGCCAGCAGCAGATTGATTTTGTGATGTTCCCGTTCTTGAAGTATCACTTGCCATCTCTTGGTGTAATTGTTGCTGTTGAAACTGTTGCAGATGCTTCTGATCAAAAGCCTGATGATCTGAGGAAGATGCCTTTTTACTGATGGGAGATTCTGGTTCCAACTGGGCCTCAGCTAAGTCACCTTTGCTTGAAAGAGTGTTTACTGCTGATCCTGAGTCTGTGCTCTCTCCTCCTGATTTTGAACTTCCCTGAAATAAGAAACCCAACAAAACTTTCTTCACATGAGTGCATCCAGAGAATCATCCCAAAATCATTCTAGTCCCCACAATAGACTCATTTTGCAAATGGGTATCCCAAACAATATTAAATTCTCCTGAAAAAACATAAAAGTTTATAAACTTTTCAAATGAGGATTTGAAAAACTTGTACCATGAAAGTGAAAATATTGGTTGGGATATTTGTTCATTTGTTCTATTGTGCTTCAACTTTTAAACATTTTTTTTTTTTCTAGAAGCCATATGAAAAGAGAGAAGGTCAAAGATGAATAAAGTTTAGAAACTAGTACTCCTGGGGTAGTTTGAAATCTCATTGGCCATGAAGGGAACATTTCCAGAGTAGCTGCAGGCCTGCCTGTGAATAAAGCTGCAAGAATCACAAAGGCCAAATCTTCAGAGGATCACCAAAATAAAGACTACAAGATTTTTCAAAGTTTTCAAAAGGTGGAGGAACCTAATCCTCCTTTTCTGCAGTTATGGGGTCAGTAAATCATGCTGGGAAGGTCAGGTTTCTAAGTATGTAGCCTCACGCCACTCGAGTCCCTTGCATCAGAATCATTACAGTATTGGAAATGGTAACCCTCCCTACTGTGCCTTTCTGTAGACATATTCAAACCTCTCTCTCTCTTTGCTTTTAGGAGTTGGTTATTTCTATCACACGTCACAAAAGGAGAAAAGATAGAATAGAGAGAGTAGCATACGTGCTTTAGCTTCATCATTTCTTATCTTAACTCCTTGCAGCACAATTGCTTCTTCTAGCTCTCCAAAATCAAAAGCAGATCCTTCTTGGTTGCTAGGAAAGAAAAAGAATTAATAACCATGTCAGACATGACCAAAGAAGCAAACCAACCCAATCCAATTTGGAAATACAATAAATAAAAGCAAACCCATTAAGGAAATCATCTTAAATTTTGTATGTCTCAGAAGAAAATTTTGATGGAACAATGAAAAAAAAGATATTGTTTCACATACAGAAAACTTGTGGAAGGAGCATTAATTCCATGAAAAACTGCATAAGGAACATGGTGGTTTGTAGGTCCTGAGTCTGATAAACCAGTCTCCCCAACTCTATGGCTCGCCATGTAAGACGACCTCATACCATTCTAGCAAGAACTGAAAGGGAACATGTTGCAGAAGCTAAGATGATAACAACAAAAACAGAGGAATTGGATAACTATTTTTAAGAATTCACTTATGTTTACCTCAATTTTTTTGAAGTCCTAAGTAGAATCCTTACTTGCAGAAAAGGTCAGCTGAGAGAGAGAAAGAGAGAGAGCAGAAGCGGCAGCAAAGGATCAAAGATATCTTGTCAAAGTATATTTAAGTAACCTGAAGAGGGTCCAGTCTTTTTCTCAGATATATATATCTCTCTCTCTCTCTCTCTCTCTCTTTGCACCTTTTGATCTTTCATGGGGTGTCTCTATCTGTTCCTTTTCTCCTTCTCTATGAAGAAACCTGAATTATTATTTGATTAGTCTGTCTTAGTTTGCTTTTAACACCTCATGTAGTTGTAAATATTTATCAAGATTTTTTTTAACTCATATAATAGTACAGAAAATCCTGTCCTTGCAGACCTGTCTGAGAGGCCCTCTGGGGTGTGTGTAGGCTTTGCCGCTTTGGAAAAAGAAAAAAATACTAATCAAGTGGAAATAAATAAGAAACTGAAAATAAATGTGAGGGTGGGGTCTTTGCCAGGAACCCACTAGAATCACTGACTCCTACTCCACTCTCTCTCTCTTCTAACCGCCTGTGCTTTTTGATTGGTGCTTTTTTGGGCTCTTCAGCGCTATACAAGTATTTAAAGAGGAGGACAAAAAAATTAAATTTTATTAAATAAATTACATTAAATTCAACATTTAATAAGAGATAAGACAAGGTTCTCTACCATAAAAGATGGTAAAAAGAAAAGTTCTAAAGGTGTTTTCTTTTTAATGTTTTTACACCCAAAGGAAAGATTGAGTTTGCTTTTGACAACTAAGGTGAGAGAGTTTTATTTTATTGTTACTTGAAGGTTCTGCTCGTGCCATTTCAACCATAACAATAGTATAATAATCCAAGACCAAAACCCACTTGTAAATTTTGATCTCTGCTCTTGACATGTTAGTGTTTGGTATTATCTCCTTCGTTGATGGGTCTACATCCATTCCCTGTCATCACCTAAAACCATGCCACATTAAGATTCTTTTCTATTAATAGAAATTTATTTTCCCCTCATAACCTGAGGTGCAGGTTTATGGTGCAGACTGGTTTCATTCTAGTTTCTTTGTTAAGCTCCTAATTACTGCATTGGTTATACATGGTTAGATTGTTTTCATGTGTCCTAATACTTGTTTTCTTGATCAGAAACCTGATGACTAATATGTTAAATTGCATACTTATTTGTAAAAAAGTCTTACTAATTTGTATTAAAAACAAAAGGTACAGAAAGAGATGGAAAGATTAATTATTTCATTTCAAGACTAATTAAGTATTTTAGTTATTCATGACCTGCATTATTGAGTAATATATAGATAAAAAGATAGAGAGAGAGAGAGAGACTTTAAGTGAATGGACTTATGATCTTTCTCATTAAGAGGTGGCTGCAAATATTTTATGTTGTGCTCATCTACTACCTTCGCAAATAATATGCCTTCTACCAATTATTCCTTTATGCTGCCAATGATTGGCCTAAAAAAAGGGTTTTTTATTTATTTATTTATTTATTTTTAATATAGAAACGTTCATGGATTAGGTAAAAATATTTTTTTAAGTCTGCAACTTTTGTTCCCAATAAACCTTACAACATGTTCTTCTTATGGCACATTTTGAGAGACTCTTAGATTACAGTATCCATGGATCTTGCATTTCATCAAAACTGTACTTCTTTATGAGTTATTTTCCTGCTCTCTAGAAAGGTGATTCGTCTTGATCAAATCCTAGTATTAATTATGCCTTCTTGGATTTTGATTAACTGGGTTAAGCCATTGCTTGTTATCTAAGCAAGGAACTAAAGCATATAATATTAATTGTTTTTGCTAATAATAAATTTGCTTCAAATCCAAACCAACTTGCATTTTTATTCTAAATTTGTTTCTAATACCACTTTTGCGTGTCTCAGTTTGTAAGTGTATCAGAATGTTTGCTCTTAAAAGGTAAGCGGCAATTGCAAAATTTATCTGGAATGTAAGAGAAGCTGGTTTAAGATGGATCATGGTGTAGTTGACCTATCACCAAGGAGAAAAGATCATGCCAGCCAATGATTAGCAATGGACCCCAGATGAGAGTGAGAAATTATGATTAGTCAAGACTGAAATGATACCCAGTATAGGTTTTTGTTTGAAAAATGTGACAACTTCCCCAACTTTTAACTCTACATCCAAATCAATCACAAAATTTTCAACGAGTAATGATAACCAGAGTCTATTCCATGCAATTTAGTCACTCCTGAAATATTCACATGTTGGATTAGGTTTAATTAAATAGTCAAGTGCCTAATTCAGGACACCCTAGACACAACCAAATCAGACACTCGGTATAGTATAGGTTGATAATATGTGGGAATCCCATGTTATCTTTATATAATTATAGAAGGAATAATACCTTAGATTATAGCCAAAATCTTTCTCTACCTGCTAAATTCAATGTATAAGACACCAAATGATTCCCAAAGTTCGAATGGTCTATGAATTAAATTACATTTATGATTAGAGTTCAAATAACATATTGATAACCAGACTGGCAGAATGTTTTCCAGAGCCAACCTGCATGACCATTTTAATCGTTTGTACAAAGTGTTCTTTTCTAAGGAGACATTACAATTTACCCCCATTCATTCCAATTTAGCCCTATCATAATTTAGTTCACAAAATTTCAATTGTTACCTCTTGACCCCCCTAAAGTTTGGGGTAAAATAAAAGAGCAGTGTTATTATATAATCGTGACTTCAAATCACGATTTCAATTGTTTTTTCACTTATGTAAATACATGTGTAACAATTATTTTCGAACGATTTCATTTTGATCCAAACTTTTGGGGACCGAAATATAGCAATTGAAAAAAACTTGAGGGACTAATAATTAATTGGGGCAAACCAGAAGGAGGTATTATGTTTGTCTAAGAAATGCATAATCGGTTAACTTTTACACATCCTAATAGCTTCATTTTAGTCAAACTTTAGGGTAGGGGTGTGCATGGGTTGGGTTGAGAGGAACTTTTGATCCAACCCACCATGATGGGTTAAAAAAATCCAACACAACCCAACCAATCCACATGAATCGGGTAGTGTTGGGTTGAACCCATGGGTTATATAGTTTTTTTTTTTTTATTACTATTATTATTAAATCGAGCAATAAAAAAAAATATATATATATATATATCTCACTTACCACTTGAATTGATAAATAAAATATACATGAACTAGTATTTCAACTTAGTTTTAAACAAAATATATCCAACTAAGTTGATAAACAAAATATACATGAACTAATATCCCAACTCAATTATAAACAATTATGAGTGGAGTGGGAGAGTGAGAGTGGGATGCAGCAAAGAGAGAACTAAGACTGTTAGGGTTTACTAGGTAATTAGGTTTTATAAAAGAAGAGCCAAATAGGGGAAAAATTAAATAAAAAATTATTAATTATATAATATATAATATATTTTTAAATATATATATATATATATATATGTGTGTGGGTCGGGTCGAGTTAGGCAAGTGTGTGATTGTTATGACCTGAACTCAACCCAATCCACTATTAAAATAATTTATATAACCCAACCCAACCCAACCCACCAACCCCTAAAAACCAACTTAACCCAGTGGATTAGATTGGGTCAAGTTAGTTTTGGTAGGTTGGCTGCACAACCTGCACACCCCCACTTTAGGGGGTTAAAATGTACTGGTTGAAAGTTTGTGAACTAAATTACTAAATTGTGACTAGAAAAAACCGTAATGGAATCAATTATAATTTTCCTTTTTTTCCAAGTGAGTTTTAATAAACAAAAGGGCAAATTTCATTAACATATCCGGAGGTTTAGGATCATGCTAACAAGGTCCAAGATATTTCAAAACTGACTAATTTGACCCTTGAACCCAGCTTGATCACTAAAACAATTAAACATAATAATTAACGGGCCTAACAATGTTTAGGGACTAAATTGCAAAAGCACAATAAAAACAAATTGTAGTTTGTTATAAATGCTGACTTCTGAAATGAATGAGGTAGAATGCTGGATTTTCATTTGTAATTGGTGATTAGAGAAAGCCCATGTAGTTGTAGTTCACAGATATCAAATGCAAAAACCAACACAACTGAAAAACCGTACTTCTTTCTCAAAAAAAAGAAAAAGAAAAACCGTACTTGTTTGGTACATCACCAATAGGTGATAATACAAGGAATGCAAGAGCATAAGCTACTGTCATGCAACGTAAAGAAGGATATTAGTTTTCTAATTCTATAACATTCAATTTGGTCGTCACCCAAAAAAATAGAATAAAATAAAGCATTGAAGCTGTTTGCATTGATTAAAATGAGGAATGTTTTGCGTTCATCAAAGATTCAAAATGAATAAAAGTGAGCAGTAACATGAACAGCAAATTAATTAGTTATACGCTCACATAAAACAAGTTTTTGGGATAATCCAATAAGAAATGAACAACAATTAAGGAGGCAGTGATGGAACACCATACCAAAGCCGAGCACAAAGTCCTTTTCAATGCCAGTGGGATCAAATCACATATATAAATTAAGATCAAAGTACAATGTTTCGACTTCCAAGTTTTCGTTTGCCACCAACTTTTTTGTTTAGCTTTTAGTTTATTTTGTTTATGCATGGTTTTTTAAAACTTCATTTTTTTTACGTAGGTATATTTTTTTTAACCTACTTTCAGTAAAAATTCAAATAAATTTACATCAGATGAAGAATCAACTCATACAAATATATTAACGCTATAATTCAAAATCGGTTGGGGACCATGCCTCGTGAAATGGAGATCATTAGTTCGAATCTCCTATTCCCCCTTCCTATGGATCACAAACAAACAAAACTATAATCAAACAGTTCCACAATATACAATCAAAAAAAAAGAACTCGTATAAAATTAATAAATCAAGAATTACTCTCCAGCAATAAAATAGCTACTCAGTCACCAGGCTGGCAACAAATCAATTTTCCGGGCCTTACTATGAACATGTTTATATGTATATAACTAATTCGTTAATTTACCTCTAGAGGACTCAGCCTTACAGTTTGCAAATTGTTCATTTTAAAAAGTTCATCCATTTTGGTTCTGGTTCTATTCCAGATTAACACAAGCCCTTATACAAGGTAGGTACAACCATAAACACACACACACTCTCTCTCTCTCTCTCTCTCATCCACCAAACACACCCACATATCATATGCTTGCTCACCAAAATTACATAGTCAAAAATCATCAGTCCATAGGCCTCTTAATCCCCTTTTTTTGGTTTACTTTGAACCCCACACTACAGCTCTTTTGTTCCACCATATATAAACCAGTATTGCACAGATTTCCTGCAAGTAGCTTCTAGTTCCCTGCAACTTTACTTTTGGTTTCCAACAATTAAAGGGACATCAAGATTCAATCTTTTCTTGAGTGAATTCAAGCAACAAGACCTTTCCTTCCTCATCTAAAGTCACCACCACCTTTCCCCTCACCTTGGCTACCAATCAACCCTCTAAAAACCCAGCTATACTGTCTCATTTCAGTTAGTGTGTCTACAAGTCTATCCTACATCCGCTCATGTCTTCACCTTTGTTCAACAAATAACTAATTAAAAGCTTCCAATAGCCAAGGAAGAGTAACATGTATGCTCAGAACCTTAGAGCTAGAATGCAAGCACTCTACCCTAGGTCTAACTTCCCCATGATGCATGAAAACAACTGAGAATCATATTTGATTACACTTGCCTCCAATAGCTACAACATGGATTAACAGAATAAATAACATGGTAACATTTGCTTTTTATGGACACCATTGTAACGCCAGGAAATATTAAAGGTTACACAACAGGCAAGCAAAATGGATTCCCTTGCATCCTACTGTTTCAGAAAATAAGTAAAGCAAGCCACTCACAGGACAATCAATGAAAGAAACAATGCTGCTTGATTTAGCTGTGATACATGGCTTGCAAGCTAGATTACGATGTAGCAAGATTCAAAGGTACATTTAAACATACTGGCTAGGCTCTCAATGCCAACACTATGGAATGGCTTTGACAATTAACTACACACTCAAATAACTATAGATACATGTAGAGAATAGTTATAGAACACACTGCAAATTAATATTATAAAGGAGCTCACATTGCTTGCAAAAAGAAGACCAACTTGTATCATAGCACTAATGCTTACGGTAATCTATTAAAACAAAACATAAAAAAGAGGAAAAAATGAACATAGGAATCGCTGCTTAGAGTGGGCTAATGACACAAATTCAAGAAACACAGCTCAGGTTTTTGGCAGAACTGTTTTATTTAAGACGATAGAGAAACAGGAAAGAGGATTTGCAATTTTGCACTGAAAAAACCATAACCAGCCTTACTCATCTATATACCAGGACAGAGGTCAGCAGATCTCCTTCATGTTCCACCTTAATAATGAAGTCGTATGTCTGGGCTCAGTACCACTAAGTTCCTCATTTCTTATAGTAAGAATGACATTGAAACATATTTATTGCATCCTATGACAAAAAGTTCTGCAAATAATTCAATCCATATTAAATTCATAATATGAATATACAGAACTCTCAGTCTCTCATGATGCTCTTGACCCTAAAATAATTCCAAGATCATTGATCTTTCAATGAATTTTATCCTAGGAATACATGTTTGTATAAAGAAGTGCATGCAATTCTAACCATAAGCTTCTCCATTGATTCAGAGGTTGGTATAGTTTCCAGTTTGTCTTTTAACAGCCACCATCCACATAATATTTTTCTAAATGCAATAGCAGAGAACAGAGGCACTACCAATCAATCCATCTACAATTTCTAGTCCCTCAATCAATAATTGGCAGATTTCCGCCAACTGAAAATAGCAAGCAAAATAGACAGATGATCCATTTCTTCATTATTCTAAGAGGGCATCATATTAAAATTTCAGGTTGTTGCATTATTCAAAGAAGCATTTTTAAATTCTATTTCTTGTTCCTCCTTTTTTCTTTGCATCACACAACAATTGTTTCTACGTTGACCGACAGACCAGCAATCAAGATCTCAGCCATGCCACAAAGATCTAGGTTTTACGACATAATTGGTCATCTTGACCATTGGATTTAGAGGACGAAATAAATTCTTATTTTATCGGACACTTACACATGCATCCAATGGGTCTTGAACCTAGGAATCTCCACCCCATTTGTAAGGGGGGAGGAAGTATCATTGAACTAAACCTTATTCGCTGATTTAGAGGATTAAATATGTGAGCCCACAAATGACCGCACACAATGCTGCAGCAAATCTATGCATAGAGAATAAGGCCCCATGGCAGATGTAACTAGAAAAAAGTACTGACATTAAAAACTGAAGACAAAAAAAGAAAAGAAAAAAGGGTTTGTAATAGTAGATCACTAGATCCACCCCCCCCCCCCCCCCCCCAACATTAGGAAAGGAGACAAGAATAATTGTGAGTTTTAATATTCAAGGTACAACGATGAATACTTCGGATAAACCAACCTAAGACAATTATGAATGTCAAGTGAATTTAGAAACTCTGGAAAATCAAGCAAATGATGCAATTGAATCAATTAAATAAATAGTAGTCATTCGTAGCATAAAGTACAATGAATTATCAATACAAAGCAGAGCAACCAGTAATGGAATTCCCTGGGCATAATAATGCCCTCAATTTCCCTTCAACCAATGACAAGAAAATTCAAAGCCTCTCAATTATAGGGAGTCCTATCTCCTAGCCTAATACTCTACTTTGAACGGGCTATTACCTCCAAATCCCTCAAGGAGAATCCATACCAAACGTAAATTTTTACCCAAACTATTTTATTTTTATTTTTTTAATTTCTTGGATAAGTTGCAAATGTCATTATTAGACAGATACTAAGGATCCCAGCAAAACATTAGTGCCATAAGCCTGCTCTGATACCGTATTCAGATATGAGCCATTCCATCTCATTTACTAACCAATATAAGCCAATGACTTATTTCTCTACTAATAAACAAACACATTACCACACATCTTCCTTCCATTTTACTCTACAATTTGATACTTTTTATGTTATTTTTCTTAAAACTAATCATCATAAAACTTAAAGCTATGCCTCATATGCAATTTTCCCCCTAGTAATAAGTAGTTATTGTGTTAGCGACTTAAATACACAAAAATAACTTGCTTTCTATTGTAGTTATGTGAATAACTTAATGAAAACATTATAATTAGATCCACATTCTCAATTATAAAAATATTACAAAACCTCAAGATCAAGCTTTAGAGATGCCTGTGAAACTTAATCAGCGTCATTTGGACACACACATGGAGCAACTTCACAAATGACAAAGGATTAAACAGGACACAAATCATCAAAGAAACACATGTTGGAGGTTGACGAGAGGGGAGTTGTTCTTTGCAATTAAGCAAAATCAAAACAAAGTGATTGGAAAATAAGTTACTTTGTTGAAGAAAATTGAAGAAATTTGAGCTATCATTTGTAAGGCATGAAAAGATGTTCCAGCTCTATGCTGTAAAATATACCTGTGTATGTGCCTATACACATCAAATCAGAACCAAAAATATTTCAATTATTGCATTTTGCAGATTTCTACTGATACTCAAACTGCACCTCAACATGCAAATACTTTCTCATGAGCTGAACAATGGAAGATGTAAATCTGGCCAAAATTTGGCATTCATCATGTGATTTTGCCTCCGAAATAATCCCATGAATAATCAACTTCTTAAGATTTGGGCATCGTTCTAGCAGCCCCTCAACCCAATGTGAGAATAGATCATTGATTACAATCCAACCAATCTCCAACACAGTCACATTCACCAAGTGAGAAGACCCTTGCAAACCATAGTGAAGCACTCCATCTCTTAAGTCATAACTCAATGAAAGGTGACTCAGCTGTGGGAAACAAACAGCAATTGTTTCCAAATCCACAATCTCATCCTCTTCATCAAACACCATATCCCAAAGGCGAAGCCTCTGTAATTTTGATGATCTTGAGATCATTTGGTAGAACTTTGGCCATATAATTGTGAAGTTGCTGATATCTACAATCTCAAGATTTTCTACAAGCTCGCCAATATCAAGATGTAACACACTAACATCATCAATCTTGAAGTGCTTCAAGGTCCCCTTTCCAATGAGTTCGAAAATCTCGAGGGCACAATCTTTCAAGTGCAAGCACTCAATACTATCAGCCTCCAATATAAACTTGTCCAGACTGATTCCTTCGACATATATACTCTTCAATGTGGGACTTGTCAGCTCAACTGTCACTTGTGCATCTGACATTGCAATCTCTGGATCCACAAGTTCCAAGGTTTCAATCTTTGGGCAGGCAGTGAGGAGAAGACTCAGATCCAATGCTGAAATACTGACACAACTTAAAGATAGGGATTTCAAACAAGGAAATCTTTGAAAATTGGGTTCAACCCCAGTAATGGAATTATGGGCCAGCAACAAAGATTCCAGCCTTTGCCTGCCACATATTTCAAGAATGTTTACATTTGGAGAAGTCCGAACATTATAAATCAATCTGCGCAATGTTTCCCTGGTATACATAAGCCATGCAATGACAGCGGAAGCTGAGAACACATCAACATCATCCATCAGAATTGACAGACCTTGTAATCCCGTGGTTTGAAATATCGTTCGAGTTATCAAGATTTCTAGCCGAATAGGGGTCAAATCACGGTAAACAGCCCAATCAGTGGAATTGAATGACAGTGTGTGAAGGTGTTTGCGGTAAGCTTCTCGCCATTTACGACAAGTTGCAGAGGCTATCACTACCTCTCGGGCGGCTCCTAGCCTGGATAGTATGTTCCCAACAACTTCAACAGGAAGATCCTCCATAACTCAAAGATAAACAAACAAATGAATCAACAACAAAAATCCACAACCTGGGTTTCCCACAAAAAAGATCAAACAAATGGAAATTGCTTAATTTCCAAGAAGCAAACCGCCAAATCTTTCACAAAACACCATAAAGTCATAAACCTTTGAAACCACAGCAAATATCTTCTTCACCAATGCAATGATCCACAAACAGGAAAGCTACCCAACAGAGAAAACAACCTATAAGCACACCAAATTTAATGGGATCCTGAAACCAAAATCAAGGAACAAAAGAAAAAAGATCATAAGTAAATGGGTTTTGCCTAAAAGATTCAAAAGTTGTAAGCTTCAGCATAATTCAGAATAAATGAAAAAAACCCAAAATCTAACTACGAAAACCCATAAAAAAAAAAAAAAAAAAAAAAAAAAAAAAAAAAAATCAAAATTCAGCATCTGGGCATTCATAGGAATTCAAGAAAAGTACTTATTACATCCAAAATGATATAGATCATACGCATTTCAAATAAATTTAAAAGAAAAAAAAAAAGCTGTGGAAGTAAAAATGAATCTCAGTGATTACTGCATACCTGAGGATAAGATAGCAATGAAAGAGCTGCAATGATAAGAGTAAGAAATGAGAAGAAAGGTGGGATTTTGATAAAGGAAAAGTGAGTCAAGAAGAGCTTGATCGCAGGCGTGACAATGGGAGAGAGATCCGCCACCCTATAGAGAGAGAGAGAGAGAGAGAGAGAGAATGAAAATGAAGTGGTTTTGGTCGTTTTTTGGAGGGTTTGAGAGTTCAACGGGTACCGTATGTATTGTACATGACCCACCCAAAATCCGGGAGAATAGAATAAGCTGTGTGGTAAAATTACTTAAAATGACTTTGCAATGTCCTGTGAATCATGTGAAGCAAAGCAGTTGCCTTTAAATATGCCATATGCTTTGCTGCTTTTTATTTATTTATTTTTTTTGAGAGAGTTTCAACCTATGACGTTCACTCCTGATGATAGCTTTTTATTATCAGATCAAGACACCAATCGGTTTTTGGTGTAGGCAGGGATTGAACTCCAGATCTCTTATACAATCATCAGAAACTTTACCAGTTGAGCTAACTGGAACCCACATTTATTTATTTATGTATGTTGTAAAACACAAAGCATCTTCTTGCTAGAGATGCTATGAGAGAGTTATCTCTTGTGACCGTCTAATAGGATATTATTCTGTTATAGATATGGAAAGATTTGAATAATCTTTTTATTCTTGTCGAGTCTAAAAAAAAAAAATACTACTAACTTAATCATGGCATGGTTGCTTGCCGGCTCACTCACTATGAATCTGTAAGTGATTTATATTCTCTTTGATAATTATTTGTAGATCGAATCAACATATTCTTACCCAAAAAAAAAACGTTTAATTTGATTTCTTTTCTATATTAGATTTGACATCGCGCATAGAGTTGAACTTTGATGCATTTTTTCCCTTAGGATATATTTTCTTGCTAAAATGGGTGTTTATAGCTCATCAAGCACATGAGTATTTTACCGGATATAAGAAATTTCACTATCCTATACACACCATTTAATTATAGAGAATGAATTCTTTGAGGATGGCCCAAGAATGCTAGCCATGAGATTTAAATTCCATACCCCATAGATCGCATTAGACCTTGGGAACTACTTTCCTTAAAGATGTTGATAGATCTATTTTGCCATAGCCATACCATCCAAATATGCTAACATGCATCAATTCATGATGTCATAAAATAATAGGTCAAGCCATGTGAGGTGCATCTTACCATTTTTCACATTTTTCTGGTCATCGTTTTTCATGTTGCATTAGAAGACATTTTTACTTTTGTTAATTGTGTTATTGGTCCTCTTACTATTAGCATGGGCATCACTGAATAGTACATGCTCCGTTGTGAATGTGTATGTTGTAGCATCTCTCTGAAAGTTGCCCAATACTTAGAGATGTTTTCATTAAAGCTGGTGGCTAGATACATTGAATACATGTGAAATGTAAGTGTGAGACCCATCGTTTTAACTTGATGCATATTGTACCCTTTATTTCCTGAAGGCGACGCTTATATTTCCAAATTTCACCCATGAATGAAACATCTCATCTAACTCAGTAATTACTATTAGTTGTTTTATCTCTAAGCATGTGATTGCTACAGCCTCCATCCAAAAACAAATTATTCTCATGTTTTTCCTGAGGCATGTGACTGGCCAAAAGCAAAGTCTGTATTATCACAATTCAGTTAGTCAACTTTAGCATGCAAATAGCTTTCATGTGTTCAATGTAGCTTAGCAAAAAAACATAAATAGCTCAACAAAAATAATAAAGAGCTAAACTAGTATTACTATTTTCGTGTGTGTTCTAATAAGTATTACTATGTACTAAAAAAAAAAAAAAAAAAAAAAAAAAAAACAACTCCAAAGAGAAGACAAAGAAAGTCAATGAATTCCTAGTCCCCCATATGGAAAGACATATAAAACCCAACTGATGATGTCAAAGATCATCAGTTGGGTCACTTATCTAATCCATAACTCTTAACGGACTGTTAGGATCTATATAAAAAAGAAAGCTTATCGAAAAGACTACCAGGGTGTGCCCCGATGGGGAGCCTCAAATACTAAAGTTAGTATCAAATCATGTAGTATTTTGTATGTAGATAGTATTTTTGTAGCATTTTTCTCATATCTTAGCAAGTGATGCAAATTGTCCCATTTATATGTGACTTGGGTAGTAGTTGTACTCATAAATGTCTTCTTTTACATAATTGGAAGTGATTGTTATCCTTAGTACAATGGTCATTGTTTTGATAAGAGTTTAAAGCCTATGAGTAATAGTCGTCGTTGAATATATTGAATGTGCTTAAATTGTTACTTATATTTCCAAATTTCACCGATGAAACATCTCATCTAACTCAGTAATTATTAGTTGTTTTATCTCTACGCATGTGATTGCTACAGCCTCTATCCAAAAACAAATTGTTCTCATGTTATTCCTGAGACACGTGACTTGCCAAAAACAAAGTCTGTATTATCACAATTCAGTTAGTCAACTTTAGCATGCAAATAGCTTTCATGTGTTCAATATAGCTTGCAAAAAAACATAAAGAGCTCAACAAAAATCATAAAGAGCTCAACATAGCTAAACTAGCCCCAAAGAGAATGTGAAGAAAGTCAATGAACTCCTCCATATGAAAAGACATTTAAAACCCAACTGATTATGTTAAAGATCGTCAATTGGGTCATTTGTCCAATCCATAGCTTTTAACAGTCTGTTAGGATCTGTAAGAAAAAGAAAATTGATTTAAAGAGACCATTAGGGTGTGCCCTGGTGGAGAGCTTCCAATGCTTAAATTAATATCAAACCATGTATGAGCAAGACTTAGGTACTGTTTTTTAGGTTCTCTCTTTAATATTTTGTCATGTAGATTTTTTTCTCGTGGGATAGAAGTATATTTCTTAGTTAAATAGCCACATGGTTGAATCTTAAGAGGAGAACCTAAGGAACATCACTTAAGGTGCTGTATCTAAGTTTTGTCCAACCATGTATTTTGTATGTAGATAGTATTTTTGTAGTATTTTTTTCATACCACAGCAAGTGAGGCAAATTGTCCCTTTTATAGGTGATTTAGGTAATTGTTGTGCCCATAAATGTCTTCTTTTACATAATTGAAGGTGATTTTTACCCTAAATGCAATGGTCATTGTCTTGATAGGAGTTTAAGGCATTTGAGTAATGGTTGTCGTTGAATATCTTGAATGTGTTTAAGCGGTTACTTATCTTTCTTTGATGGCTTGCTAGTGACTTAAGGTCTTTTCCGTGCTCATCACCAACCAATTGGCAAATTTTTTGGGGATAATTTGCTAATGTTTTTAAGATATTATTCATAAAAGGAATTGGTGTGCCATGATTTAAATTTCAAATGCTAAACTTGAATGACAAAGTAAATTTCTCTCACAGCCAGCATAAAAAGAAAGGTTATTAACAAGAAAAGGTCTCATTAAATAGATTGGCGTATTATATGAAGCAAACTTTTTATATCTGTTAGAGTGTTAGGTCTTGTGGGAAAATACTTAAATAATCCTGGAGCACTATTCCGAGCTCTCATAAAGGGGGTGGGCACAACATGTGGTCCCACCATGGGCCCACCCCTTTTGTGAGAATCTGAAGCAGTGTTCTTGGACTAAGTATTGTTCGGTCTTATGAGACCCATATATTGCAAGAATGACAACTATATGCCATTCCAACATTTTTATGAGCACATGCTACTTATAGATATATTATTTTATAGGGTCATGCTAACGAGTGTCCTAAGAATTCATTTCAGGAAAGTTTTAATATCATTTTTATGAAAAATGAAAAAAATTGTCAAAATATTAATTATTTTTTTTTCTTTTCCCATAAAAACTTTCTTTAATTGGATTCTTAACTAGTACTCTAAAGGCACTCGTTAACATTTTCCTATTTTATATAATGGTGGTATACAACATCCCATGAAAATAGAAATAGTAAAGGGACCTCTAATTAAGAGAAATGTATTAAGTCAGTGCCACCGTGGTTACACACCAAGTTGTGGAATAAGGCTTAGTTATTCTATAAAACTAATCTAATAAATGAGTAAATTTTAGGTATTTTGAGAGTACAATGCCGTTGTGCTTCCTCCCATGAGGTCCCTCACATTTTAGTGGATCACATTAATTAAACTCTCATGATGGGTTCACATAGATTAGATGTAAAAGAAGAGAGCACCGATTGGAATGCCTAATAACTTTCCGTAATAAAGTCGTTTGAATTAAACAAATCTGGAAATCTCAGGAAACGGGGTCGTTTAGACATTGAACAACAGGAGAGTAAAGAAGTCAAAAACAAGGTTGTCTACTAGTCTTGCCTCACCTGACCTCCAACTTTCCCAGATTGAAGATCGGAATTTCGAATCTCTCTCTCTCTCTCTAGCTTCTGTCTTCATCTATGATTATTATTATGAGTAAAACCTCGGAAATCATTGTCCTTACAGTGCTCTTGTCAGCCCTAAGCTTCATAGTCCATTCAGCCACAGCTAATCCAAACAACCATCGCTACAATGTAGGAGATCCCGTCCCCTTTTTCGTCAACAAAGTCGGACCCCTCAACAATCCCAGGTAATCTAATCCTCCACTTCTTCTTCTTCATCATCATCATCTCTTAATATATATATTTTGTTGTTAATTTTGTGATTTCTGTCATCGCTCGCAGTGAGACCTACTACTATTATGACTTGCCATTTTGCCGACCAGGTTTGCCCATTTCTTAAATTTTGCATATATTTCTTTTCTACACATTCAACTGTACTGTTTTTTTGAACTGAATGTTGAATTTAATGAAACCAATAAGGTACTGCATGGTTGAGCTGCGTTGTCAAATACTGATTTTTTTTTAGTGTTCACTAAGTTGTAATCTAAAGTGTATCATATGGCCATAACCTCATGATTTTTTTCGCGCAAAGACTACAATGTGCGCTTTTCATTTGACAGCACTGCATCTAGCCACATCAGTTTATAACAACATTAAAGTGCACTGCTTATCAGAAAATATTCAACTGGTGTTAGTATTTGTGATTACACATGAACCTAGTGTGTCTTAAACCCATGACCTCACCCTTGAACTAATTATTATAGGAGAAGGAAGTGCCAGTTGAGCTATAGCTCGATGGCGAGTATTTATGATTTTTCTTTCTCTGCTATGTCCAATACCCAATCATATTTTGCTATGAATCAGTTTGATTTAAATTCACATGTGCATGTAGGACTGTTGGTTTTTATTTGCAATTTGCAGATCCGTTAGTTCCGAAGAAGGAATCCTTTGGGGAAGTTTTGAATGGTGATCGCTTAACCAATGCTTTATACGAGTTAAAATTTCGGGTGGACAAAACCAGGGAGACCCTGTGCCAAAAGAAGTTTAAAGTTGCTGAAGTTGCAGAGTTCAGGGGTGCTGTCATTGATGATTTTTACTTCCAGATGTATTATGATGATCTTCCATTGTGGGGGTTCATTGGGAAAGTTGAACAGGAGAGTGGAATACTTGGTGAGAAGGGTCCCAAGTACTATCTCTTCAAACATGTTCAGTTTGATGTTCTTTACAATGGGGACCAGGTCATAGAAGTACGTGCTTTTAGCGATCCAAATCATGTCGTGGATATAACTGAAGATGTTGAAATTGATGTTTCTTTCACTTATTCGGTTATCTGGAATGAGAGCTCAACTAAATTCAAGGACAGGATGGGAAAATATTCGAGGGCTTCATTAGTGCCAATCCGCCAGCAAATCCATTGGTTCTCGTTCATTAATTCAGTTGTAATTATTGTACTCTTGATGGGATTGCTTACCTTGCTTTTTATGCGGCGTCTCAAGAATGATATGAGGAAGTAATTTCACTATTTATTTTTCTCTGTTTGAGGGTAGTAATTAAGCTGGTCATTTTACTTTGTTGGTCTAATCTCTTGCATATGTCTTGCAGATGTGCTGATGGGGATGAAGAAGAAGATAAGGAGGTTGGTTGGAAATACATTCATGGTGATGTATTTAGACCTCCTCCAAACTTGTCCTTGTTTTGTGCTGTCTTGGGCACTGGTACCCAGCTGCTGACTCTGTAAGACACTTTTGAACTTTTTCTTTATTCTTTGTATTAACGTTTCAAAGCTATAGTTTCAAGAACCAAAATCAAAATAGACCCAACACATAAAGAGTGTAATTTGCATTTCAGCATATATATATATATATATATATTCTGCCAATGAGCTTTAGCTCAAATGACTCTAGTGTATTCAAACAACATGGGTGCATGTGCCACTTACCAACCAAAATACACACACATAGTTATATGTAACCAAAGAAGCAAATTTTAAAAATTATTGCAATATTGCGCCTGGTTTCTGAACTAGTACGATATTGGATGGTGTTACAGGCTAGGACGTATATTAGTGGATTGTGATAGGGACACAAAGGTGGTGCTTCAGCACTTAACAATTAACATACAGTCATAAATTTGCAGAGGCCACTTATGTGACTCAGACTAATAAATTTTTCAATATCTTGACTTGAGGTTATAAACATTTAACTTTTCTTTCAAATTATATCTGCATTTTCCATTCAGGGTTTTCATCTTATTTGGCCTAGCATTTCTTGGTGTCCTCTATCCATACAATCGTGGAGCACTGCTTGCATCTCTTGTTTGGATATATACAATTACATCTGTGATTGCGGGGTACACTGCTTCTTCTTTCCACAATCAGTTTGCTGAGAATGGATGGGTAGGTGATTTATGTAATTCTTCATATATTTTAATGACTGGTGTTTTAACTTGTTATCCTTGTGACACAAATAATGCAATTTCCAGGAATGGAGTGTTCGTCTTGCTGGGTTGCTGTACCTGGGCCCATTGCTTGTGACAGTGCTCATTCTTAATATAGTTGCCACAGGTTTAGGGGCCACAGCTGCACTTCCATTTGGCACCATTACAGTGATTCTTCTTGTATGTCCATGTGTTGGTATTCCATTGCTTGCCTTTGGTGGGGTTTTTGGATACCGTCATAGGTCTGAATTTGAGGCACCCTGTGCTACAAAACGATACCCAAGAGAGATTCCACCATTAGCTTGGTACCGGAAAACACCTTGTCAAATGTTTATTGCTGGTCTTTTATCCTTTAGTGCAATTGTCCTTGAGTTACACCACTTGTATGCAAGCATGTGGGGCTACAAAATATGTACTCTTCCTGGCATATTATTCATCACCTTCGTCATCCTCGTCATTCTAACTGCAATGATTAGTGTTGGTTTAACATATATTCAGCTTTCTGTGGAAGACCATGCATGGTGGTGGAGGTATGTTCTCTTGCACATGCAATACACAACAAAGAGGCACTTCTATCTATGAATTTTTTTCATTTTAAGTTTACTTATTCATTTTGAGATGCTCTTAACTTATTTCATTCGAATGTTTTGTGCATGGGAAGATCTTGAATTTTCAAAAACTATGAGGATATGTGAACCTAAAATTAATAAATGGAGATTATTAAAATGGGGTAAAAATTCATCAGAAAAAAGGTCTAATTCTGTTACTTTTAGAAAAAATGGGTCTAATATTTTTGGGGACAAAGAGGTTAATCAAACTTAAATAACAATGGACTTTTCTACACATTTATTTGGGTAGATATCAGTATTTTGTCCAAATTTTGAACATTAGCCAATTTTTTAATGTAGATGTGGGAAAATGACAATGAACCTGGCTATATCATATTTGTCGTTTGCCATCAAATGTTTCATTTTTAAATGTAGCACAAGCCTCTGTCCAGTTTACTATAAATTATATTTTTGGTATCCTTCTGTAATATTAAGGGGTTTAAATTTAAATCTGAAGGGATGTTTTTCTATTGCTTCATGCTGGCTCTTTCTCATCAGCAGTCCAACACTTTGATGATGTGTTTGAAATCTTAGACTTGCCCTTTATCCCCATTGCAACTAAAATTAAAAAAACTGTATACAATTTTAAGAAGCTTGGATTAGGTTTTATCTATATGTGTAGTCTTATACCTTCCCTTATCAAAGAAAAGAGTTGCAATTTTTTTTCCTTTATTTTCACTTTACTTGACCATGTATTGATTATGTGTATTGTCTGTTTGATGCAGATCGGTGTTGTGTGGGGGCTCAACAGCCATTTTCATGTTCGGCTATTGCATCTACTTCTATGCCAGGTCAAACATGAACAGTTTCATACAACTATCCTTCTTTATAGGATATAATGCTTGCATGTGCTATGCATTCTTCCTCATTCTCGGTACAATCAGTTTTCATGCTTCCTTAATGTTTGTTCGCCATATATACCACGCTGTTAAAAGCGAATGAATCTGTTCATGAATTCCAGCGATATTATGAATTTAATGGTCTGTGTTTCTCTCAATACTACCCCCTGCAACACACACACACACATGCATGCACCAGCACAGGCACATGCAGGCAGAGAGAGAGAGACCAGCATTGTATACCTAGATATAGATGAAACAAAGTTGAGAGAGGGCACAAAAACTGTCAATTAAGATTGTAACACCTATGAATTCCTTCTAATTGGAGAGATGAAAAATATGACAAAACATGTGGCCATCATCGTATACCTACATGTAATAAGGTTCATTGATAATCATGCAGCATGTTTTTATGCACTTAAGAACACATTCATGGGCATATAAACAACATTGTGAAGCAACATATATGCGTCATGAGCAAGTTATGATTGTGAAAACTAGGTTTCAGATCTGTATCTGGAGTAGCACACTGGTGGGACTCATTTAATCCCAAAGGTAGTAAGTCAGGGGAGCCTTTTATTTCTGTGCCTTTATTTTTCATCAAAGGGGGCTAATGAACAATACCCCAAATGGCACTTTCTCCCATTGTAAGAGGAAGGCGATGAGTTAGATTGACCTAATGGGTCTGCATGTAACTTTTCAAAAACTCACCAAAAGAAACTAAGAAAGTGTGAAATGAAGTTGTGTTGCTTTAAGTAGTATTATATTTTTGCCAAAAATGCAAAACTCACCCTCTAAGTTTCATCACTTTTCATTTAAGTCCTCTAAATTTCATTTATTCTCAATCAAGTCCTCCTTTAACAATCTGTTAAATGTTGCTGTTATCTACATTAAAAATGCCGTTTTGTCATTTTTAAAAATTTTAATTTTAATTTTTTGTTTTAAGAAAACGTTAATTTCAACCAAAAAAAAAAAAAAAAAAAAACCTAGAAATTATACTAAGAAATGACGAACATCATTGAAGAACAAAATTGAATCCCAACCCCATACCCTAGCCCAATACCGAGAGATTGAGAAAGAGAACGGGAGATACCACAAAATCTCACCGGAATTGAAAAAATTAAAGGAAACCCATTTTAAACTATAACATAAAGAACCAAACTTTGTATTGCTCATTCATCAATCAATCAAATCATAAAATTGCCTTCACAATCAAATCACAAAGCAATTAACAAATATTACCACATGCTTCCGTGATATTTGAGAGTATAAGGTCCAGCGTCCATCATGCGATTGAAATGGCTATGGACCTTGTGATTATACTTGTCACTCTGGTCCAAAAGCGTGAGCTCAAAGAGCGCCTTGACATCGGTACCCTTGCTCGCCAACGCAACGAAGAGCGATACATAGGCGGCGTTATCCTCGCCGCTCTTGCCGTCAGGGTAGAAGTAGACGGCCTAGGTGTAGTCGCCGACGGCGAAGGTATCGGAAGCGATGAACTTTCTGACCCCCATGCCTTTCGCTAAGGAGTACCCATTGATCTTGAACTCATGGGTCCCAACTACTGTATCTCCTGTTCTCTTTCTCAATCTCTCGGTATTGGGCTGGGGCATGAGGTAGGGATTCAATTTTGTTCTACAATGATGTTCGTCGTTTCTTAGTATAATTTTTGGGTTTTTTTTTTTTTTTTTGTTGAAATTAACGTTTTCTTAAAATAATAAACTAAAATTAAAATTTTTTAAAAATGACAAAATGGCGTTTTTAATGTAGATAACGACAAAATTTAACAGATTGTTAAAGGTGGACTTGATCGAGAATAAATGGAACTTAAAGGACTGAAATGAAAAGTGATGAAACTTAGAGGGTGAGTTTTGCATTTTTGCCTATATTTTTTGCTTCCTCAAAATTTTTTTTTAATTAACAAATAATTTCTAATTAAAAAAAAAAAAAAAAAAAAAAAACTTGTTTTTAACTTTTTGTTACACATTCAACATAAAAGTAACAAACAACTATATCTTTAAACACTATACAAATAATTTACCAGAAATTATGAGATACCCAAATGGTATGATAGTAATGACCTACTAATTTTTCAAGTATTTTTATTTCAATATTTTTTATATACCCATTAATAATTGTAAATATTATACTTAACATTATTTTAATTATAATGTAGTGTTTCCCTTAAATTCAAAATCTTAACTGTGGGGCCTGAAATTTGGAATCTCGGCCCACTTCACATTAAGGGCTCAAAGCTCAAGTTGAGGAGCCCTACTACCGAGGAGGTATGAGGAGAACCCTTGATGGCCCAATAATATAGCCGAGGACAACCTCACGCTCAACGCCTCACAAAACGCCTGAAAAAAAGGACAAACTCAGTACAAGAGCAGTACAAGCTAGAAAGCTGCCAACACCATAACGTGGAGCCCAACACCTGACAAGCCCATACCCCATACCATACTATCCAGCTTTTCCCAACCACTCTGACGCGAGGATTGACAGGACGAGTAATTGCCCCAAACAAGGAGAAACTGACACGTAGATGAAGAAGGGGAATTGAATGTTAGTATAAAAGGGAAAAGATAGCTAAAAAGGGAGGGGAGGCCCCCCAGAGGGAGGAGAAAGAAAAAGGAGGCATGGTGAGAATGTAATGCTCCTCGGATTAATTCCGAGGAGTCAAACCTTTCGAACTACATTGATGCAAGGCTCAGCTATACAGTCCAAACTCATCTTTGTATGATCGCTCATGAAACCGGGATCAGATCGAAATCCAGCGCCCAAAGGCAAGCCTTTCTAAACCCACTCTCTACAAATCATATTGTTCGGGCCCTTTACATACGACCCCAATGTCGTCCTTAGGTCGTTAAAAATCGTGTCCCTACATTAACTTATGAATAAAAAAAATTTAAGATAAAAGAAAATTAAGATTAAAAAAAAAAACACACACACACGCACACAAACACAAGCACAAGATGGATGAAAATTCCTATGAAAAAAGATGGATAAAAATTAAGCAGTACGTTGATGATTCCTTAAGAATTGTAATTTGGTCATTTCATCTTTCTTGACAAATACGTTGAGTGAGAGAAGGGGACATATCCTTAGTTTGCTTCATACGCTCTGGACCGGATATTAGGACCAATTGTGAAGGGAATCTCATTTTGTATAGAGAATATACAGTACAAAAATCCAAGAGGGAAATTATTCGATGCTTTTTTTTTTTTTTTTTCCTGAATAAAAAATGGGTCTCCGGTGTGGAAATTATTTGGTGTCCTTGGTATGTTATAGCATCCTCTTATAAATATACATTGTTAAATAAAGGTTAAAAATGTATCCTTTTTAGGTGTCATTATTCAATGTGTATTATATATAATTATATATATTTTCTCTCAACCTTTGCTCAGAGAGTATCTACTTGATACAATTAGAATTTTTTTTTTTTTTGAGAAGAATTTATTTATTTATTTATTATATAGTAACTAGTAACTATATGATATGATATAATTTGAATATAACATGAGTTTATATAATATAAATTTTATTTTCAAAATTTTGGCGACAATAACTAAATGATTGATAATTCACCAAAGCCTCATATACTTCCATATGGAGTATTTTTTTATATATATATTAGTATGGGGGCCAGTTAGCCAGAATGTATTATTAAAACTGTACGGATTGGGCCTGTCGCCCAATTCGAGGATATTAACTAATTTGAGGATGGTCAAATAAGGTTATTATGGGAATGGTATAAGAAGAGGAAATAAGGATTGAATAGAATAGTCCAAAATATGTCCGAGGAGAAAAGTCATCTCGGAAACAGAAATCTGATGTCAGTAGAAATATCTTATCATCCTGAACATCCTTCAAGGTTGCATCACAATTAGAATTCGGACATTAGATAAGGAATGCAACAAATATCTACAAAAGCTGCTACCTCCACATTAAATGCGCCCCAGTTAATTCTCTGGTCGCATTAATGTGGAGGTGATACCTGAACAGTGGTGAAGCAGCCTTACAGCTGCTAGTTGAAGGTTCTGGGAGGTGTTGGATCGGACAAGAATGAGTTCCTAGAACCTGACCTACACGTGTATGGTACGGATGATACTAAAATTATAGTATATAGCATGGAAATGTGGCCTAAAGGAAGGGGATCGAAAAAATCACGCAATCTTTGTAATAATCCTTTGAACTCTTGTAATCTTAATCATCAACTTGATATTCTTACATAGCTCATCGGACTGTGCCGAGGACAAATTTTTTCACTTTACTTGTGTTTGATTCTCTTAAATAAACAACTGTTATTGTCTTTCTTACTAAATAGAACTAATTCTTTTACCCACGCTCTACAAATTTATTGTTTGGGCTTGTTGGGTTTAAACCCAATCCTATATTGGGTTTAATCCAAATTCAGTCCTTACAATTAGTTTTACTCATAATTTATGTTTTTTTTTTTTTTTTTTTTTTTGGTTGGGTTACATTGACTCATTGAAGGCCTAAATTAAAATGTTTATCATCTTAATTAAAATTTAAAATTGAGGGTTTAATTTGAAACCACAACAAATTATAGGGAAAATTTTACCATAGTGGTTAATGAAATTTAGACTAGGCATAATGAGAGTATAGCCACTTCATACATTGAAGGCTTCTAAGTTCTAACATAGTAACATCCAACTTTATTTATACAGAATAGATTCTATAGAATATGATAAAATGTTAATAATTTTGAATCTTTTTATTTTATATAATTTAATTCTTACAACAAGTAGGTATGGGTATTGATCAAATTCTTAAACTACTAATATATAAATTTATGGAATTAACATTCAAAAATATATATACATGATAAGCCATATAAAAGATTGAGTTTAGCTTATTAAGGAAATAAATCAAAAGATGAATAATTAAGAAGGTCAAGGGCCGGGGTTCAAGTTTCCAGGAGAGAGTTTCACACACGTATACACTTAGATTACGCTAGAGTAGAAATTTTATCTTGTATCCAAAAAAAAAAAAAATATATTAGAAATAACTCAAAAAATTAAAATTATTAAGAAAAAAGGGTCATATTTTTTTAGAAAATTAATTTTAAACCATTTTGAAACTTCATAAATTCTTTCCAAGATAATCTCATATAAATTAAGAGATACAATTATGGAAATAATCACAGATAAATCATAGAGATACAATTATGGAAATAATCACAAATAAATCATGAAAATAATATATTCTTTGATTTCTTTCCATTTTCATATGGATAGAATCCCAAATTATTTACATAAAAGCAAATTAAAAAGTTGGTAAATAAGTAATTTTTGTGTTACAATAAAAACAACAATGATCTAGATGAACAATTTACAAATAGAAGAAACCATTGAATTTGAATAGATCATATGCATAAACAATTTTTAAAGACTTGTACGGCTATCCATGTTGATGAGTTGTGTCAAAGTAGGGGTTCTATTGCTTGGATTAAGCCTATTTCAACTCATTTAATAATTGTGTCAAACCCCTCAACCTTGAAACAACTCGTTTATTAAGTGGGTTGGATGTCACAACCTACATATGACACTTAAATAAATATTTCATATTAGGTTGACACAAACACGACCAATTTCAACTCGCTTAATAAGCATATTGTATTAGTCAAAAGATTTGTATCTCAATTGACATTTCTTTGTATTCCCAATAGAGATATGCAAGATTCAAATCCTGCCTCTCTTAATTGTAACTATCAAATTATTTAACCCAAAAAAATGTTATATGGGGCTAACAAGGATACAAACTATTTCAACCCATTTAAGGAATATAACCCAAAATATTTTAACAAAAATTTACATTTTGTAAGCACATAAATAACAAAAATGATAAAATAAATACATTCTACACATATTCAATTTCATAATATATCAATTAAAGTACTAATAACATTCAATTTAAAAGTTTTATTTCAACCCAATGAAATTCCACCTAAATTTTTAAATACACAATCTACCAATATAACCATTAAATTCTATAATTACTTTTTTTTTTTGGTAAACTAATTCTTTAATTACTTAATTATTTATATAATTTAAATTTAAATAAATAAATGAATAAAATTGTGTTTGTATTTTTAAAAAATCCACCAGGAATAATACAGGGGATAAAACAAAAACAAAAACAAAACACAGAAACCGACGCAAGTTAGTTACCGCATCCTCAAATTTTCAGCACAGTTAGTTATAAAAAAAACCCACTCAAGTAGATTATGCCAAATTTTTTCATCTGAAACTTGTTAAGTCCTATACGAGACCGACCAACCATCCTTAACAACAATAATCACTGTTTCCATCTTCAGTTTATTATCCAAATTCAACTATGTTTATCAGTGAACAGTGAAATGAGAAACAAATCCATGTGTTTAAAGCCAATTTAATCTCAGTTTAGCCAATCATATTTCACTAATAACTGATAAGCAACCAAAGCCATGTCCCCTCCTTCCTTCAAGCCAAAAATTTGGAGCCCACAACAACAAAAGTCTCTCTCTCTCTCTCTCTCTCCCACCTAAATTTGTCACATACTACACTCTCCTCTGTACAGCTTTAAGCTCTCAGTGGCTTCTAATTTTCTTGGAGTTATCCCTGTAGCTATTGTTTCCTTGAGTTATTATATCAGACCAAAAGGTATGCTACTTTCATAACCAGTTGTTGTTGTCCCTATGTTGTACCGTTTTGATGCTTCACTTGGTGATTTAAGGGTCATTCTGTTTCTGGGTTCTGGTTTAGCATTGGGTTTTTTCTCATACCCATTTGCCATTTTCTCTTTTGCATTACAATTTGATACATTATTCATTGGTTTGGGGGTCATTATTGTTGTGGGTTTTTGGTCTAGTCTGGGTTTAACCCTTTGTGTTATTTTTTATTTTAATTACATTTTATGTATTTGTATTTTTTTTTGCTTATCAATTAAAGTAGTATGACAAATGGCAGGAAAGAATATGTGTGGCCAACTCTGACTAGTCATTTGAGCATCCATAGCTGACCCCAAATTCCTTTTTGTATATATGATTGTTGCATATGGGTATAATTTTGCTTTTGCATTAGTTAACCTGTTCCCTTCCTTCTTTGATGAGCTGTTGTGAACTTTTTTTTTGAGTGAGCTTTTGTTAGTTTGGTTTAAGGGAGCAATTTCTGAAAGGTCTCTTACTAAGTTTTTAGAATGACTTATGCGATAATTTCTGGAAGTGCTTTTTGATTGATGTATAGAGCGTTGCTCCTTTTCTTGAGCCATGTAGAATTGTTTTCAAGTTAAGAATGAAACCTTCAGGCTACTGAACTTCGAGTGTATTCTTTGTATGTTCTGATTGTTTGTTTTGTGATGACCAGGTTTGGGAATGATGAGTGATTGGCAGAGGCACTTCAGTCCTGAATTCTAATTTTCAAGAATTAGATTTTACACTTCTCTAATATGGCAACTTGCATGTCGCCCTGTTCTATGCCATCTAGCACGCGAGTTTCAGTTGGAATACTAGCCTCCCCAAGGGGGAGAATTCTAAAGGAATCTCAAATGTGTATGGCTAGTACCCTGAAGATTGTTGACAGGAAGAGTAGTTTGTGGGGAACTAGCCAAAAGAATGCGGTGGAATTCTCTCGGTTTAAGTGCTCCGTTAATTCTCACAACATTAGCCCAAACCACAGGAGAAACACTTTTTTGGATCTACATCCTGAGGTCTCAGTGCTCAGAGGCGATGAAAATGTCAAGGAGAGCTTAAGAGAATCTTTCATTCCAAGTAACTACAATGAAGCCAATATCAAAGTTGTTGGTGTTGGGGGTGGTGGTTCTAATGCTGTTAATCGAATGTTAGAGAGTTCAATGAAGGGTGTGGAGTTTTGGATTGTTAACACAGATGTTCAAGCGATTAAAATGTCCCCGGTTTCCCCAGAGAACCGCTTACAAATTGGTCAGGAACTTACTAGGGGTCTTGGCGCTGGTGGAAACCCAGATATAGGCATGAGTGCTGCAAATGAAAGCAAAGCAGCAATAGAGGAATCACTTCACGGTGCAGACATGGTCTTTGTAACGGTAGGTACACATTCTATTTCGCAATCTTTTGTTAGAAATTTTCACTATATAAAGGTAGATCCAGGAAGAGGATTTAATTTAATTTAATTTTTTTATTGCTTCTCTCTGTTTGAAAAAAGAATAGTTGCTCAGCAGAAAAAAAAGATTTTTAATTGAGGTTTGGATGTGACCATGTTATTTGAAAATTTGCATAATTTTTTTGTGGTTGAAATTTTGGGGGAAAAGGAGAGTGGTTGTATGATTGTTTCCTTTCTTAGTCAAGGCCCCTCTAGTGGTGAAAGTTGAAACATAGCACTTCTCACAAATCATCAATAAAAACTTTCAAAACTAGATATTGCTTTAGAAATTTCCATAAAACGTTAGAGAATTATCCGGGGCCTGAAGATGTAGAAGTTTAGTGGGATATCTGTTAAGCAACGTCCAATTATATATCCTATTTATTGTGACCTGCTTGAGGAGGAAAGATCTTACTTCATAAGAACCAGTGGGATGTAGGAATGCCAAAATGTATATAATGAGCGTGTGTATGCTTAATGTTTGTGCCCTGAACATGTGATGTCTCTCTGAGTCAGGAGAATGGTCCAGGAACCCATCTTAAGGGCTCATCACTTCTTTGCTGTTTGCAGTTGGATTACACCTGCGGACCTGCCCTTGTCATTCAGGTGGCAGTGTTCCTGGGGTGTCTTGGTTGGACATTAGGGCTATGCTGGGAATGGATATTTGCCTTTCCTATCTTGTGCACTGCCTTCCTCTCTGGCTGTTTTTTTGGAAAATAGCAGGATCTGTCCCCAGGACATGTGCTATCCTGAGCATGACGGCCGCTTATCTTTTATGGAGTCTACTATTTTCTACTGCAGCCTTCACTTTAATTAGTTTAATAGGTTACTTATTAGTTATTAGATGGATAATGCTAGCTTGAGGATGTACCATAAGGAAGTGTTGCAAATGAGTGCTAATCAATGAAGTTTTGGGCATAGAAAATGTGACATATTTTTGGCTATTTGATAAAGAAAGTTCGTGAGATTTTAGGGTTTTGATAGGTAAGAGGAAGTGCTTGAGGAAGAAGGATAAGAGAGAAATTAATGGTGCTGAGGGGTTCTTAGTTGTACCTGTAATTTTCTAGGAGATTTTAGGGTTTTAGGTGTTTTGAGCATTCAGGCATGTTGACCTTCATGTGTTCTTCAAAATCCTAAAATCTCCTAGAAAATTATAGGTACAACTAATAACCAAAATACCCTTAATTTGCAATGATTGCTGAAATTACTATTTTGCCCCTAATGCAAAATTGACCTTACCTTGTTAAATAAAAAGTTAAAACTCAAATTAAAAACTATTTTAACCCTAGGACACATATAATTATAGACCTTTAAAACCACAAATTTTACTTCAATTAGACTTCATAGGTGGGTCCTATAAAATAAGTCTTAAATAGACAAATTTGCAAAGTAATAACAAATTAATCTTCCGTGGATGCGTCACTTAACTATTATAAGAGAAGGGGATTCCTACTGTCTAATTGGATGCTTGAACTCTTCTTGATTTTCCCTTGTAGGGTACAGAGTAAAAAAATATGAGAACACACTGCTGGAAGTTCTGGGCAGTGGCTATTGTAAGGATTTTGGGATGTTAGGATGATGGCTTGGGGTGGAAAAGGTCAATGGGCTAATTTTGGTGGAAAACTAAAAAGAAAAAAGGCTGGTTGTACCATAACTAAAACAATGCAGCAGTTTGGAGAATCAATAAAGGAGAGATTGTGCCTTCAATCAAAAGGGTCATTACCTAGTAATGGTCTCACTTTATTGGGGTCATGAGAAGGATGGCTTTGGTTTGGACCTAAATTCAGCATTCCCTAGACTCAAACCTACACACTTGCACTCGGAAGCCCAAGACTTTTACCATCGCATTAGATAATGACATTGTGCCTTTCATAACGAAGCAAAAGTAGATTTAGGAAAAGGATTAAGGACTCTGCTACTTTCTTTATCTAATACTCTTTAAGTCTTGACATTAATGCTTTGCATTCCCTGATGGCAGCCTAGTCCTGTTACTTCTGTTGTTTGGTTTTGGTACACTTTTTTTAATTATGAATAAAATCCGTAGGCTGGAATGGGAGGAGGAACTGGAACTGGTGGGGCTCCAGTAGTTGCAGGAATTGCAAAGTCCATGGGTATCTTGACTGTTGGTATTGTCACGACTCCATTCTCTTTTGAGGGGCGAAGGCGGGCAGTTCAAGCTCAGGAAGGAATTGCAGCTTTAAGAAACAATGTTGACACATTGATTGTTATTCCTAATGACAAGTTGTTGACTGCAGTTTCACAGTCAACCCCAGTAACAGAGGCATTCAATTTGGCTGATGACATACTTCGGCAGGGTGTTCGTGGCATCTCTGATATCATAACGGTATGGAATGTAAAATGAAATTGTTACATTAACTTTTATCTTTGGCTTCCTAGTAACATGTAACTTTTACAAAGATCTATATTAGGATTTCTTAAGAGGTAGAATTTGAACTGGCTTCAAATTGTTCAATATTCATGGCTTGTTGTAAAAAGCAAGATAGAGATTTGGTTGTGGGTTTAAAATCCATTGGATGCACGCAATGGCAGAGCTAGGGGGGTCCAATGCCACCCCTGGCCCATGATCAATCATTCAAATTAAAATGTTCTGTTTGCCCTCAATCATTCAAATTCAAATTACCTTCTATTGACTGCTCTTTTGGCTTTAGAGGTTTTGTAACATCAGTTCCTTCTTTGGTCATATTTTGAATATGTGATTCTAAAAAATATATAAAGTAAAATGCAAAACTGACCTTCTAAATTTCTTCAAATTTCATTTCAGTCCTCTAACTTTGTTTTTGTTCATTTCAATTCTCTAACTTTCAATTTTATTCAATTAAGGCTTTTCCATCAACTTTTGTTATATGTTATGGTTAATTTTTCAATTTTATAAATTTTTCTTCAATTTTTTTAAATTAAAAAAATTCAATTAATGATTGAAAAATATTTAAGAGATTTTTTTTTTTCAAAAAAATTTTAACAAAAGTTAACGGAAATGCCTTAATTGAATAAATCTGAAACTTAAAGGACCGAAATGAATGAAAGTAAAGTTAGAGGACTGAAATGAAATCTGAAGAAAGTTAGAGGGTTAGTTTTGCATTTTAGCCAAATATATATATTTTTTGAATATGTGAATTATTTTATTTTTGTCTTGATGGTGGTTGGTTACCTCAATTGCAGGTTCCAGGTCTGGTCAATGTTGATTTTGCCGATGTGCGGGCTATTATGAAAGATGCTGGTTCTTCTTTAATGGGGATAGGTACTGCAACTGGTAAGTTTAAAATTTTCAGTTTTCACTTGGTCTAGCATGACTACTAGGAAAAGAGATGTTAATATCTTATAAGGAAAGAGAAAAGAAAAGACTATTTAAGTTTTTTAAGTTATTAGAATGAGAACATTAAGCATTATAATATTATATAATGAAGGATGCAGGCATGTTGAATAAAAGCTCACAAACTAAGTTACCATACAATCATAAAGGAGGAACAACCAAACTAAATGCAATCAACAAAGAGTAAAGGAAAAGAACGACCTACAAGTACAAAAATTTTGGTTTTGTGACAAGTTATGGTAAATTGTAACAAAAGAAAAGGGACAAGTATTGTACAACGTTTTGTACTTATTATGGAAAAAAAGAACTGAGTTACTGCATGTGGGTTGTTCTTTTTCTTTCTCCTCCTTTTATAGTTTCATGAACTTTTCTCATGATGCCTGCCACTTCTTTTACATTTTGCTTAGTTTTAGGCTTTTTTTGTTATATCATTCTGACCTGTAGCTGACAAACTGACCTTAGTCCCAGTGTCTGCATGCTCGGTGTTATGAATCTATCAATTGTTGTTGACTGCAGGGAAGACCAGGGCAAGAGATGCTGCATTGAATGCCATCCAGTCACCTTTGTTAGATATCGGAATAGAAAGAGCTACTGGAATTGTTTGGAATATAACTGGTGGAAATGATTTAACTTTATTTGAGGTGGGCCTTCTTTTAGGGTTGTGGTCACTTAATTGTAAAGAATTTGCATACCTATCCATTGCAGAGGTTCTTTATTTTTTTGTGTGTTTTTTTCCTTTGGAAACCAGGGGGAGGGGGAGTGTCTGAATTTTTGGTTATGTTGGGCATTATCCCGTGCAGCTGAACTCTCTCTCACATGAACACACAAATATGCACACACGAAGGTATTTTGTGCATCTAGCATATGCATCATCTTTCTCATTACATGTGAGGCCTACACGGTTGTGGGACCCACATGTTGTGAGAGAGATCATGTATATATTGGATGCACAATATAATTATTGCTTGCATACACACACACCCCCCTAATTAGGGTCATTACAAAACAGGAAGAAAAAATTAGGGCTCAGACCTAATTGGGCTTACATTTAAGTATTGGTGCTGTGTGTCTAGGCGTTCATATTTTGTTTGATACCAAACCTTGGTACACAGGGTATAGCAAAATAATTTTTTGTCCTTCATCCTTTTTCCTTCCATATCTTCGGCCAGATGATGCATTTATGTAGTTGTGTAAAAAAAATTTATACCTTGATTTTGTATGCTCAATTTGAATTGATCTCACTACTTAAATGCAATGAAAAAAAGTATATTTTAAGAGTATCTGAGGTAACTTGTAGTAAGGACTTTATTCTTCTCTGTTATATGGTCACAGATGTTGAAAATAGTATGTCTGACTGACATGTTCATACTCCTGTCATGTCCAACATGGGTAGATCACTTTCTTTGAAGTGTCCATGTAACATATAGGCTAGTTGTGTAACTCCTGCCCTTCAATATGAAGTCACCTAAAAAGCTATTAGGAATTTTCTTTTCCTAACAACTGACCTTAAATATGAGGTTACACCCCCTCCTTTTTTCTCCATATCTGGCCCCTCATATCATTAACTTTCTTATGGAGTTTTGAGTAAGGTCTTTTAATGGAATTTCTTGAACTATTTCTGTAAATAATTAGCGAGAGAGAAGAATAAGGCTTTTACCTTGAGCTGGGTCAATAAGAATAAATTTTTACTGTTACTGAATTTTTTGGGTGCATATAATGATGTGGATACTTTACTTCTTGTCATACTGGTTACAATATGCTTTAGCTAGCATCACACTTGCTTTTTAACTCATATTATGTCAAACCTTTGACCTTGGGTCACTTGTTAATTGCAGGTGAATGCTGCAGCAGAGGTTATATATGACCTAGTGGATCCCAGTGCAAACTTGATATTTGGAGCAGTGATAGATCAATCACTAAGCGGCCAGGTAAGATTGGAAGGGTTGGAAATATTAGGAGTGAATTTTTATTTATTTATAATTATCCTTGTAGTTCAGACTCAAAGATTTCTTACAACTATATATATATATATAGATTGTCACCATTTCATTGGTTCTGAAATCTGAATGTACTTGTTAGTGGACTTCTAGCAGGTCCATTGAAAAATTAGACATCCTTGGATGAAGCTATAAGCTGACATGACTAATATAAAAAAATCCAATTTTCATGAATCTTCTGGAACTTGATAAATTTAGTAGGATCCATAGTTGTGGTCATGCTATTGCGTATAACATCAGTTAGATGAGTACAGGATATTTTGCTGTTATACTAGTGCATTATCATATCTTTTTATTGTTTGATAATATGATGCTTAATTGCTTATCATTATTGTTAGTGAAAGCATGATCAGTTGGCCTGACCATCTGTTTGACTGTTTCTTCTTACTTGTAATATTCCAAGAGTTGACCACATATTATCGCTTTTTAAGGTAGGACTTACAATTCCTATAGACTGCTTCTGGAGTATTGTTGCAAAAAGGATTATTCTATGAATTATGCGTCTATAGTCTCTGTTGTTTGTTACATACCATAAGCTCTAGTAAATGTAAGGTTTGTTAAGTGAGGTTAGAATTGCATTCAGAGAGACTAATGGTTAGGTTTGGATATTTTCTTGCTTATAGGTCAGCATAACTCTGATTGCCACTGGATTCAAACGCCAGGATGAAAGTGAAGGGAGGGTAGGTGCTCTCTCTCTCTCTCTCTTTATAATAATCTATGCCATCTTAAGAACCCAGAAATCTTTACATAATTTCACTCTCTTTGTTCTGGGTGAATGTAGAAACCTCAGTTTGCACGTGGTGATGGTTCCTTTGGGATCAATAGACGACCCTCTTCCACAGAAGGCAGTTTAGTGCAGATCCCTGAGTTCTTAAAGAAGAAGGGGCGATCTCGCTACCCGCAAGTCTAAGATTATTATTTTGTAATGTAAATATATCAATTTCATCTTAATTCTTCTCTTTTGGTTTGTCTTTCCTCCTCTTTCAAAAATTTAGTCTAAGAACCTAACATTTTGTTGCTAGCTAGCTGCAATATTCAGCTTGCACCTTATCAATAAAAAGTGCGCTTTTTGATTGCTGCGTTGTTTGTTCCTCTTTCAAAACTTCAGTCTAAGAACCTAACATTTTCTTGCTAGCTGCAAGATTCAGCTTGCATCTAATATCGCATATTTCATTGGTAGTGCTCTAATATTTGCGTCGTTGTGATGTGTGTATGTTGCAAGTTACATCTAATGTAAATTTTGTCAATGTTTGATTGCGAATATTTTGAAAAACTCTTAGATATACATGCCGAACATATAATCCATAAAATATTCATAAATATTATATATTTGGAAGTAGAAACATAGTATGAAAAACTCATGGATGATTATCAGACTCATTTATCAAAAAGGTATGTAGTTTCACAAGTCACGACTCAACACAAATTGTTGTGGTATTTTAATAAAAATCTTAGTAAAATAAAAAATGGGAGCAATAAGTCAGATAAATGTGATAGTAAATATAACCCAATTAATGAAGTAGCCCTTTAGATACAATGAAGAACTTTTGTGTAGATTTCATATATAATAGTAAATGAACTGTTTGATAATATTTGAGAATAGAAGGGAGATGATTTATGAATTCTCAATTGAACGCATGGTGATTTGGGCACTCGTTTTTAGGGGTATAATACACTCACCTTTCAGCTTTCTCTAAGTGCCAGTTTGGATTGAGGGTGAGGGAAAGAGAGTAAAGTAGAGTTGGTTGGAAATTCATGAGAGAGAAGGAGCATAGTAAATTCATGAGGGAAGGGGAGCAATTTCCGGCCAACGCTACTCTATTCTCCTCCCCCTCCCTTACCCTCAATCCAAACTAGCCATTACAGCTAAGAAGTAAGGTCTTTCCAAAACTTCTTCTATAGGTTCTATTTTTGGAGAATAAAATGTGTGATGTCTTTTCCAAACTTCCTTCTATAGGTTCTATTTTTGGAGTATAAAATGTATTATATTTTGTGGAATTTCTACGTAATAAATTTACATAACGTATATAGAGGGTACCTACTAGTTAAGGTTATTATATTGTAGGGATGACATACCATAACCTCAACACCATCAATTTTACCAAGTTAGAGTAAATTGGTTTGTGCCTCAATTTTTGTCACTCACCACTCTACAACTATTCAACAACAAATTATAATTATTTTAAGTTATAATTTCTTATATTTTCTAACACTTTGAGACTGAGTTGGCTATGGAGTATATTGATGCTTTGTCCCATACAATTAATGCCTCCCCTCAAGATGGAGATCTCAGCTATCCTTTTTACAAAAAAAATCTTCTTTTATCTTACCCTTCTAGATGGCTACCATATCTTAATTGAAGAAGATCCAACACATAAAAGCTCATAAATTAGGACTAATGATAATGATTAGTGTATAAATTATTTTGCTTAATTGTTTTGTTGATACTCTTTATGTGATCAAGTTTAATAGTACTGGAAAACAAATGAGACCGTAGAAAACAGTGTTACCGTGATTCCAAAGATTGGCTAGGTGGTTTTTCACTCTTGGTTTTTATTCACCGGTAATTCCCAGTGGCATCACTTGAATAGAAATTAGTGGACATCTCCTTGTTTGTGTGAGTGTGTGTGAGAGAGAGAGAAAATAAAAATTTATAATAAAACGGTCAAATATAATACACATTTTTACCTATTACCACTCATCATTCAAAATTAATAGAAGTATAATAGATGGGTCAATTAGTATAAAATTTTAGAGTAATGATTATCACACTCGTTATTGCAAATACCTCATACACATTCTTTTGAAATTATGTTTTCAAATTTAAAACATAATTTTAGAGTGTGTGCAATAGCAAAAGTTAATAAATTTTACCCAGAATTTTGAATTAAATTGATAGAAATCGTTTACATTCTATCCAAATCTTAAAATTAAAAAAAAAAAAAAATTAAGAACGAGGCTATACATAGTCAGAAGTTTATAAATGAATAAAATTGAATATAATGAATAGATTATATAAACAATTCTATGAATTCACCCAATTGCACACCAATTTTATAACTTGTTAACTTAAGTAATTATGAGCGGTGAGTATATCCACCGTAATTCATTAATCATTTCTAGACCCGCATGTGAAGCAGTGGTAAAATTTGGTGTAAATATATGCCTCTTGGCGGGCTGATAAATTTTTAAGGAATGGTTGGACTTAGAATACATCATCACCTCAGAACTTAAAAGTATCTCTTTTTATTTTTGCTTTTTCTTTTTTCCCTAAAGCACATCCACGTCTTTTCTATGATAAATCAATTCCAAGGGACTCATTGTCTCCACCTCAATGCCCCACGAACCACGATCAAAATACACAATCTCATTGGCCAAACCCGCAAGTCAAAGTTACACTAACTTTCACCAAATTCATGTCCTCCTCACAAAACCCTAGAGATCATAAATACTCCAAAACTCTCACTCATCCTCACTACCACACAAATTTGACACCAAAACCTAACATGAGACGTAGAGATTTCACATACCATTCAAACCTATATTCGCTACGTGTAGTATAAACCCAACACTCATTCCCTCAAACAAGCTTGGTCTTTATATACAAAACATATCTCCTATATTAGCCTAGCTAAGCTGCCTTGGTATCCATATTCTCTCATTCATGGAAGAACAACAATCCAAGAGCATGGCTCAACGATTTTCTAGGAAACCCAGTTGCCGGATTCCATCATTTTCCTCTGAACCAAACAAGACCACTGCTATGGGGCCTGAAAATTCAGTCAAGACTATTCACTATATTGCTTTGCATGGTTCTTCTTTGGCTCCTGTGGAGCATAATCTAGATTCCATTGCTGAACCTGAGGCAATATTGCAAAGAGAATCAGGACGAGAGAGACTGAAGAGGCATCGAGAAGAGGTGGCTGGAAGGGTTTTGATACCCGATACATGGGGTCAAGAGGGTTTGCTCAAGGACTGGATCGATTATTCTTCTTTCGACAACTTGTTAGCCCCCAGTGGACTCATGTCAGCTCGTGAATCACTCATTTCACAAGGAGGTCGAGGAAGTTCTCAACGAATGAGGATCGAGGGTAGGTGTTGAACTCTATCTTTCAGATCGGATTCATGTTAGAACTTAGATCTAAGAAATAAAATATTAACCCGAAAATAGAGACTCTCCCAAGAGGATCTAGTTGTTGTAATAACAATATCTGTGATACTGTGAACATAAATTAATTTCTTTCTTTTTTTGATGAATTATATTAAATAAATTCTACTATGTGATGTTGTCTTGTTCAAGTAATTATAATATAGCACCTTTTTTTTTTTGGTTTGAAGTAATTATATATATTTTTTGTTGAGTATAGAGTTTTTCTTCTTTTGGCAAGTATTAATTATTAACTAGGAAGAAATTTTTATTTGCTTAATTAAAGATTTTATGGGTAAAAGTATTTGTTCAAACTTCAAACCAACTAGCTGGGAATTGGAATGAGCACATATATGCTCACCCACTCTTAAGTCTTAACTTATAACATGAGATTTTAAAAAAATATAATAGAAGCACTTAAATATTAGGTCGTGGATTTGTGCACGAGAATAAGGTGTAAATTAACTAGACAATTGAACTCAACCAGAAAGGAAAATTGTGTTTAGGTATCATTTAGAGAGAGTTATAAAAAAAATTAAAAATAAAATTTATCATTTAAAAGAGGAGCATGTGGCAGATGGAAGATTCTAGTCTAGGGAGAAGATTAAAAACAAGGGTGAAAGAAAAACTAATTCCAAAAATTTTAACTAATTATGTATACAAACCTCAATGGTCATATAAAATATAATATGATTATAAACTAAAATTTATTTTTGATGCCCAATGTCAATCTACTCTATTTTATTGACAATCTTTCATAATTTTTTATTATTATTATTTATAATTATTCATATTTTCAAATCATTGAAAGATTTATATTTATAATTATTTATCTTTTTTGATGTCATTGAAAGATAAGTATTATGCACTTTTGTTTATTTTAATATATAGATTCTACTTTTTTCAGTCAAAAAAAGAAAGATAAGTATTAAGCTCAATTTAATTATGGCTAAAATATACTTTTAGTTACTGAAATTTATCCATTAAAAGTTTCTGAAATTTAGTCCAGATTTGATTTTCCTTCCCTTAAATTTAGAAAGTTACCTTTCCAATTTTAAAATTTTTAAAAATATATCAGTTTTCATTTTTCGCCCACATCTATGATTAAAGAAATTACATGACTTAACTAAATGCTTATATGGTAGCGAAGACAATTTTGCGCCACCCCGCCTTACTTTGCCTCTCCTTATTATTTAAAAAAATAAATCAATACTAGCTTATATAAATGCATGGATAATAAGATTTTTATTTTTATTGTGATATTGTCTTGTTAAACACTTGGATAATATTATTTAGTTCTTGTTAAAAATTAGTTTGATTTGTTGAGATAAATTTAGTTGTAATTTAAAGTATATTTATATTAATGAAACGTGTTTTATTAGAAAAAAATTATAATAGTTATGGGGCAAATTAACATGGAGTAAAAATTTATGAGGCAAGAAAGAGGCAAGTAAGTTTTCCTCGTCATACGGAGTTGGACGGGAATGAGGCAAGATAAAACCATTCAGGGTGGGAGTGAAGATCCTATCCTTTATCTCTACGCCTCCCCTCTCCATTGCCATCAATATTGTGTTTTAAAAGGATAACTTGGTCTAGTATAAATAATGGTGGTAGATTAACATAATGAAAAAAAAAAAAAAAATATATATATATATATATATATCTTTTGAATTTTTATTTATTGATAAGATTATTGTTTTAAACATGACAAAAAATTAAACTTGAATTTAAACAAAATTTCAGGGACAAAAAGTACTTTAGTCTCTGAGGCTCTAATTATTAGTATATTCAGTGTAATCGGTTTCTTAAACCATTAGGTCCATTACACAATTTTTTTCGGTACAATCATTTTATGCTTAGAAATATAGATATATAATCTATACAATTCAAAGACATAAACAAATATAATTTATTTATTTTCATCAATTGAATAGCTTAAATTTTTAATTAATATATAAGAAATTTAAATAAATAATAGTTTACCTCAATTGGATCTTACACAATATTATCAATAATTACTATCTCTTGATTTCCTCCATTATCTAGTATCCACAATCAACTCAATCTTCTTTTATTTGAATTCTTCATCAAACTTTTGAAAAGTGCTACCTTCAAGTTTCAATAAAACAACTTGTTGCAAGTCTTGATTCTTGATCTTTTTCAACCACTTCAAAATTTTCTTTAGAAATTTATTGCATCTTCTCAATCCTCAAACCCTTTTTGTTTCTTGACACATGGACTTGGATATGATAATTTTAGTTTTGTGGTCGGCCTTTCATGTTTCGACATATTCCTCTTCATATGATATACAGATCTATAATCAACATTGTATTATCTAGCATATCATAATAATCATGTATATAAACCATAAATCAACTAACAACGTTTTCATTCTTTGCCAAGAGAGAATTGGATGCCTACCTCAATGCTTACTATCAATTTGAATGTCTTCCCACCATTCTCTTACTTCACCATTTAATTTATTAATTGCAAGCCATACTTTTTTTCATCATAAATCTTCCAAAATTTAAAATACTCTTCCAAATCAAAAGGTCAATCAGCAAATTCCAACCTACTCATCATCCCATCAAAAAAATGGAATGTTCTTGTATTTAGGAGTGTCTTTGAGTAAATTGATTGTTGTTGCCGTGGGAGTATCTCCTAGGAAGAGGGGTAGCAACTGTTTATTGTAGTTCAGTAAGATGCGTATCTTACTAAAGTTGAAGGTATTCTTTCCTAAGAACTCTTGCTTTAACCTTTTGGTTACTAGAATAGCTACCGCCACGTTTAGTAGCCATTAGACTAGGATAAGAAAATACCTATGAGAAACAAAACACGTTTCTTTCAAAGAAATAACCTCAAATCCACGAGGATTCCTTAAATCTACAATGAGAGATACTCTGGAATCCACTAGAAAATAGAGAAATAAAAGTCTAAACTTTTATTAAATTGAATCTAAAATGTAAAAAAAAAAAAAATGTTTATAGACTTAGAGACCTATTTAAAGGTTTCGAAAAACTTGATAGACAAAAAAATATATTCTAAAATAAATTCTAATTAATACCTAACCATAATACTAATAGGTACCTAATTTGATCTAGGAAACATTAAAAGCACCAAAAAAAAATTAAGAAATAAAATAATTTCAACTTAAAATAAAAAAAATATATATATAATAAAAAAATACTATAATTAATAAAGTGTAAAAATTAAATAGTAGATTATGTACCCTACGTCAGAGACAAACTGTTGGCGGAGTCCTATTAGTTACTATTGATTCCAACTCTGCATCACTAGTTCATTTATATCTCAACGCGCGAGGTTGCAAGTTTATGACCCAATCACCCACTAATAAATAGAGTTATAGTATGGCCTAGCACAAGATTCAGAAATGCTAAAAGTCTCCGTTTGGTAATATTGTTCTAATAACATTGTTTGTATTTTTTAGAAATACGTATGAGTGAAAAAATGTGTGAAAATAAATGTAATATTGTTTAAACACTGAAAACTATGGTTCAAAATACACTACCAAATACTCCCTAAAATACAAAATTCTACTGTTCTACCGTGTAGCAATAGCTAGCTCCTCTAGAAAACAGAGTTTTGCACAAGAAAGTAAAAATAGTAAAATAATAATATAAGAGTTTTATTTTTATTAAAATAAAATTAGAGGACCAAAAATAAACTGCGTCTACGAAACAAAAATGTGTCAAAATTAAAATTTAAAAAACGGACGTTAAAAGAAGAACAAGTACATAATAGTGAGGACAAGATGTTTTATGCAACAATACAGAATTAGTTAAATTTGTTGCACACAGTATTTTACATACACCTTCAAAAGTAACTAAAAAAATCAAATAAGGCAAATTTTAATTGCTTCTGGAAGTGTATATAAAATAATTTGTGTGTAATAAGCACTACTCATTTAGAATTACTTACAAATATGTTGTTGTTGGTCAAAACATGCGAAGGATGAATTGGTCATACATTATTGTCTCATAGATTTTTAACTTTTTTCTGCCTGAAGGGATTTTTTAGTTATGCACTTGTTTGTTTGGAGGTGAAATAGGGTAGATAAAAAATTTTGGAGAAAAAATAGGAGAAAATGGAGAATGGTGACTGGTGTTGTTTGGTAAGAGCATCCACAGCAGATGTTGCAAAAAAAAAGAAGTCATTTTGACACACCAAAGGCCTATTTTATTATTTTACCACATCATTTTACAATATCTCATTTATCAGATGTTTTATTCTTTAATTCTATACATTAAAATAATATTTACAACATGTTAAAATAATATATTAAATTCCTCCCCCATCATCATCATCATCATCAACCATCACAACAACAACCAGAAAAATTGTTGCAGCCACAATCACCAGAAAAACCAAAAAAATTGTTGCGGCCACATCACCAGAAAAACCAGAAAAATTGTTGTGGCCACAATCACTAGGAAAAAAAAAAAAAAAAAAACCCCAATCACCAAAATTAACCCTCAACTACCGTCGAATCCACCACTAAATCACAACCACCAAAACAGAAATATAAAGACAAAAACAAATCAGAACAGAGATCGGCAACACCACCGATTCACCATCACTGATTCGCCCACCACCAATTTGGCCATCACTAGCCAACCTACCCACCACCATAACCCACAACCCAAACCCATCTACCACTGATCTGCCCATCTCAACCCACCCACCACTATAATCCACAACTCGAATCCACCCACCACCGATTTGCCCATCCAAACCCACCCATTGCCCAACCCACCCATCAAACCACAGCCAAAAAAAAAGAAAAAAAGAAAAAGAAAAGAGAACCCGAAGTAGAATAGAGAAGACAGATGGTCGGCGGCGCCGAGTGGTGGCCATTAGTGATCAGCGTGCTATGGAAGACGAATAGAAAAGACAGAGATGAGAGAGAAGATAGAGATGAGAAGATGGAGAGAGAGAGATATCTGTGATGAGGAGAGAGGAAACAGGAATAAAATAATAATATATATTATGCAATTGTTATTCGTACCGTCTCAAATTTAAGACAATACTGTAGCATGTTGCAAATTTTTTGGAACATTTAACACATCTGATAATGCATTGTTTTTGGTGTTTGGTGTGCCAAATGTGCCAAATATTTGGTATTTAACACATATACCGCAGCTGCTGTGAATGCTCTAAGGAGGGAGGGAGAGAAACTTTTTTGGTGGGACCCAAGCATTTTTCACCCGGACCCACCTAAAACTTATCTCCCCAAAATGGAGAGAAAACATGATGAGAGGAGTTTGATGAGTAAATGACAAAATTGGCCATTGCACTAATTTCGTCCAGTTATCTGGGTTTTTTTTTTTATTTTTTTTCTTCTGCCTGCTTTCCTGGGCGTTTGCTTCTTTTAAGGCATTTATTATTATTATTATTATTATTATTTTCACTTTCTGGAAACGTTGCCTACTTTTCTTTTTCTTTTTTAATCCTTTTTTCTTTTGATTTCCTGGGCCGTATGTGGTGTTATGTTTTTTTATTAATTAGACATGATTTTTTTTTTGACATAATTTTTATTGTTTAATAAATTTGGGTGATTGCTTTTTTTATTTTTAATTGCTTGTCACTTTTTTATTTTAATTGTGTATCATTTTTTAACAAGGGTATATGAGTAAATTTATACAAACTCACTTTTTTCATCCCTCTACTTTTTCACTCCCAACCAAACAAAAATGAGAGAAATTAAAATTTTTTATATCCTCCTACTTTTCTATCCTCCTACCATTTTCTATCCTCCCACTTTTCCACTCCTCCAACCAAACACACCCTTAGAGCATTAGTATTGGTGGTGCTAAAAAGCTATATTGCTATTTTTAGCATCACCAAATACAAATTTATGGCTACATTGGTGGAGCCAAAACCAGGCTACAGTGCACAACTACTTTTGGCTGTATACCGTAGCTCATAAGTAAAAAAAAGGCAAAAATGCAAAACTAACCCTCTAACTTTCAACTTTTTTCATTTCAATCCTCTAATTTTTAGTTTTGTCAATGTGGCATTCCGTTAGAGTAAAGTTAGCTACTGCTATTAAGGGTGCTAAAACGACGCCGTTTTGGCTTTTTTTAAAAAAAAAAAAATCAAAAATTTAAAAAAATAAGAAAAATCTATAAAAAAAAATATTTAAAAAAAAAAAAAATTTAACTTCATCACCTCCATCTCTGGACTCTCCCAACTCCCACTCCTCTTTTTCTTCATCTCCTCAAAATCATCCACACACTGCTTCAACTTCATCTTCTTAACTCACTTCCGCTACTCATCGAGTTTTTTTCCGGCGACTTGGTCAAAAATTTTCTCCCACCTTTTTTCCTAGTCCTCATAAGCGTCGCAGAGCTAAAGCGTCCCGTTCCTCCAGTTGGTTCAACTCCACCATTTGTAAAGCAATAACATCACGTTGGCCACGCATGTGTCTTGACACGCCAGCGTGCACAGCCTGTACTTGGCCCCACTGAGTGAGCCTGGGCTTGAAATCCCAGCCACCGAAACGCCATAACAGGATGGTGGAAACGAGTATTTTCGGTCGGACACAATGTAGAAAGGGAGGCGTTTGGTGAGGTAAGGGACGCCGAGGGTGATGAGTTGGGCCTTGAACAATGTCTCCGAGTTGAGTTGGTGGTACCTGGCCAAGTCGAGCTTAGGGATTAGCGTGAGTCGCGAGAGTGCCATCGTGGAGGTGTTGAAATCGTTGATTCCCAATCAATCGTTCCCCTTAAATGTTTTTTATTTTTTTATTTTTAACAAATTTTTCTTATTTTCTTTTAATTTCAAATTAAAAAAAAAAAAAAAAAAAAAAAAAAAAAAAAAAAAACCTTAACGGCATTAGCTAACTGAGCTTTAAAGGAATACCACATTAACAAAAATTAAAAGTTAGAGGATTGAAATGACAAAACTAAAAGTTAAAGGATTAAAATGAAAAATACTGAAAGTTAGAAAATCAATTTTGCATTTTTGCCTTAATATATATATATATATATATATATGTATATATATAGTATTAAATTGCTATGTTCACACTAATGGTTAATAAAAAAAAATCTCTTTTTTCCTTATTTTTTCATTCTTTTCCCATTTCCTCTTTTTTTCTCCGAAAATCCTTTGTGCTTCCCTACCTTCGTCGAGCTCATCCTCTACCTCCTTGACTTTGCCAAGCTCACTGCCACTCACCGCTGCTCAATCTCCCCTGCTACTCATTGACCCATCTCCTCTGCCTCCTTGCCTTCCTCCACTCTCGCCGACCCATCTCCCCTGCCACTTGCCACCGACCAATCAGATGCAGTGCAAACCCAAAATTTGCCTAGCCGTCGACCCATTGAAGCTCTATGCTCAGTTAAGGTGGACAGCAAAATGGCGTCGTGATCGGCGACAACGGGAATTTTTCTGGGTTCATAGGTTTTGGATTATTGGGTTTATGGTTTCCGATATGTGTTGAGAAGGTGGTTTTTTTTTTTTTTTTTTTAAATGTTGCAGTGGGTTTTTTTTTTGTGGTTGTGGGTTGATTTTCGTGGGTAGTTGTGGGCTGATTTTGGTGGTTATGGTGGCGGTAGGAGTAGAGTGTAGGTAGTGGTGGTGGGCTGTCTAAAGTGGTGGTTAACCGGAGTGGTGGTGAGCTGTTTTTTTTGTATTTTTTTTTTATATTGTTGTAGTTTTTTTATGTTATATTAATGTGTGGTATATGTTATTTTATTGTATTGTTTACATTATTTTATTGTGTTAAAAGTTAGAATAAAATCACTGATGTTGGATGTTTTGTATGCGCGCCAAAAAATGAGGCTATTGGGCTGGGCCTCACTAGGGCTCATAATCTATTTGTAAAGTGGGCTTGGATTTCCTATGTTGGGTTGTTCTCAGCACAGAAACTCACCAAAACTATCTCTCTCTCACTCTGGGTTACTCACCTCACTCTATTCTCTATTTCTTTGCAAACCTTTCCCACCCCTTTTTCTCATTTAGCTTCTCATATTTATAGCCAAGTGTGAGTGGAGGGATTATAATTTCTTTCAAAGTTAGTGCATTAGGAGGTCCAATATCGGTAATCGTAAGTGGGTGTTTAGGTGGGAGTGGGGTGTGGTAAGAGTGGCCTTGGAACTGATTCCCACTCCAATAGATATGCTTGACAGTGATATTCCCCAAGGCACTACTGGGCATACAAGAGATGGTGTATCCAAACGCCTTTCTTCTTGCTCGAGAATGGTTCGCCGAGTAAGGACCAAGTGGCAAAACGAAGTGCGTGCTAATGTAGATTGTCTACTCTTCAGGCTTTTGAGAAGTACGAAGCTTGGGCCCGTGGCTTTTGTGGGTTCGAGCCGCGGTCATGGGTAGAAAGAGATTGGGGCCATGGGCCACACTGCTGAGTCAGAACCCAAGGCCCAAATGGGTCTAGGTACCACAATGCCGTACATTTTGTAAAAGGTAAAATAGATAAAGTAGCTTTTCATGGAGTCATAAATTTATGGCTCCACCAATGTAGATGCTCTAACAAGCTACTTATTCCACTCTCAATTATCCTTTCTTTCTTCTAACACCATCTAAAAAGTTACTTTATTTATTATACCATCTCACTTTACAATACACCCAACATCTTAGCTTTTATTTTTACATACAACATTTTAAAATAATATAAACAACCAAATAAAAATATCAATAAGTGAACAATAAAATAAAGAAAGAGAGAGACAATAAAATATAATTTAAAAAAATAGAAACTTGCTACAGTAACATTTTACATATAAGACGTTATAGGGTAACACATCTCTTTTGTGGTTTGTGTTGTATATATAGGTATATACAAGGATATGTGATAATAATGATATATGGTTAAAGAGTATTCATTTGTAAAATGAATAAAGTGAAAATTCAAATTTGAAATTCAGTATGTTCGATCGATCAAAGAGGTGAAGGAGATTATCCTAGAGTCTCTACCTATTTCAATTGACTTAATTCCTGTTCGATCAATCTAAAAGAGATTTCGACCGATACTCGATTCCTTTCGATCGATCGAGACTCATGAAAAATGAATTTTTGCAGAATTTTTTAATAACTGTTCTGAATGTTTGAAAAGGTTTGAAGCCTTGTAAATGGTTTTATGAAACATTTTAACTCTCCATACATACCTTTTGAAGGGTTATAACCCTATGGGTATAAATAGTAAGTTTAAAGAAACTCAAGAAATTGTGGGTATTCTTCAAAATTGCTATTTGTAGAACCCAATAAATTTGGTTGTATCTTGGGGACAAGTTTGTAGAACCCTTTAACAACTTGTATATGAGGACAAATATTGTCTAAGGATAACATTCAATTGTACCTCCAAGTCAATCACTAATTTCTATTTACTTGATGTGTTCATTTTGTTCTTCCATGATTGCTCCTTGATTTGGTGTAATCCCCAACAGTTTGATGCTATAAAATAAAAATAGAATATTTGGAGTATTACTACAATCCCACTACTAATACTCAAGCTGGGCTTGGCATGCCAATGTTCTTCTTTACCTCGCTCTTTTTTTAATTTTAACCACCTTTTCGCATCATAGTAGCAGCCCTGCCCCAAGTTCATCTAATTGCAAACTCTTACTTCAGGGAGCAACAGTCTTTCTGCTCCCAATTCTGTGAAATTCGATAATGGATCAATTGCGAGAATCATACTTGTCAGTGCACAAATAACATCTGCTCCAGCTCAACTAAGTTATGCTTTTTGTTTTTGGTTGTGGCTTCTTCTGTGATCAACCATGCAACAGTTTTCTCTTTGCCATTTTCATTCTTTATTACTAAACGGCACTGGTATGAAATCTATTGGTCCAATTCTAGTATGGTCTGCCAACCCAAAGAATCCAGTTGGCATTAATGCGACCTTGAAGCTCACTTTAGAAAGAGGTTTGGTGTTACAAGATACTGATGGAACCATAGCCTGGTTGACAAACGTCAGCAGCAAATTTGTGCCTAGCCTAAACTTAACTAACATGGGCAACCTCATGTTGTTGGATGTAAATAATGCAACAATTTGGCAGTCTTTTAATCACCCAACTAACACTCTGGTTGTTGTGCAAAAGTTGATGGCAGGGCAAAATCTCACTAGTGAAGGAGGATTGTTTTTGCTCTCTCTCACCCATGAAGGGTTGTCTGCTTGTATCAATTATTATGCTCCCTAATGCTATTTTTCTTATAATACAAGTTATTGCAAAACCGGGTATGTTCAATTTCAGAATCAAAGCATCAGTTTCTTCAAAGTTGATGATGATCCATCACTTGAACCAAAAAAAGGTTGAAATACCCATCACTTCTCAGTACATGAAAATTGAGTCTGACAGACATGTGAGACTGTATAATAGCCAATGGAATGAAGTGAAAGATGTTCTCACAGGATTCATTGGCAGCTGTGGTTACCCTACAGTTTGCGGCAATTATGGTATTTGTACAAGCTATTTTCGGCTAATCAATGACAAGCGCCCTAACCATGGATGCTCCCTATTCTCCTTTGTCTTGTGAAGCTTCCAAAAATCAGGTTCTTTTAGAGCTCGGGAACATCACATACTTACTCCTAACATATTACCCACCAGATGTAAATGCAGACCACTGACATAAAAGTTTAGAGAGTTGCAAACAGGCTTTGCTTAAAAGACCGTTCATGCAAAGTTGCAATTATAATTCGAGCAACCACGTGGGGAATTGCTATTTACAATCCCATATTTTTTCACTGATGTCCACTGATGAAAGACAAGAACCTTACTTTAAAGTATACATCAAGGTGCAGAATGTTCCTCCTAGACAGCAAAAACATTAGCTTGAAATAATATTGGGATCAAGCCTTGCATCTTTCTTTCTTCTATTTCTTTTAATTGGAATCTTTGTTTTTCTATTTTGGAGAAGTTGAGGATTATAATTTAGATCATGTGCCTAGAATGCCCACAAGATATTCTTACGATGATTTGCAAGTCATGACAAAAAATTTTAATAACGACATCGGTGCAAGAGGATTTGGCATAGGTTTTTAAGGAACTTTAATCGATGGCACTTAAGTCACTGTAAAGCATCTTGATGGTTTAAGTCAAAACAATAAATAACTAATTCCTCTCAAAAGAAAAGGTGAACTTGAGTCCCACATCGTCAAGCTAGGAACTAACATATAGGTTTAAAGCTTTCGCTAGACTTACAAGACTTAGGCCGTTTTGTCAGTTTACCGTATGTGATCTTAAACCTCATTTTTGTAAAGTTGTAATTTTCAATTATATTTTGTTGGCTTTAATTCCATGTCAAATTTGATTGTATTTCTTCAATTATTTCTCTCTATGTTTGTGGGATTCAATGTAAGGGGTTAGTGTGTGAAATTGATGAAGAACTGTGAAGAACAGAGCAACTCGCGACTTGTTCGCAACTATCTCGCGAGTCGACAACCAGTGAAAGATCACGTGAAAAGCACATGCTACAAGCTGAAGAGTCAAGTGCTAGAGAGCATCTCGCGACTCATCTCGAGACTTGGCCAACTCACGAGATGCTCTACTAGCCTATTTTGTGTGCTTTCTTCATTTCTTTACCCACACTATAAATGTAACACCCTGTAATTTTATTACTAATTTCTTTCTTATACATAAATTAAAAAAGAGGCCCACATTTAAATGGATTTAATTGATTTGGGCCTAAAATATTTAAATCAGATAATTATTATGGTATAAGAGGTCCAAGTGAGATGGCATAAGTATATATATATATATATATATATGCCTTGATAAGCTACACGTGTATAAGAGGGTTCCTTTTGTTTCAGTCGTAACATATGATTGAGCTTTTCTTTTCTTCTCCGCGGCTGTGCATGGAAACTACAAGTATGATTTTCTCCTGCTCTAAATTTAGGAAGTATGAATATTCAATGGCTAGCAATTGTCCCATGCTTACAAGAAAGACATGGATTTGTGCATGAATTTCTTTTAGTACCTATAGACGTCAGTCATGAACCTAATCTATCAGTATATTAATGGAAAAAGGACTCCTATGATTGTTATTATACTAGACTAGGCAAAGTACATTTAGGCATATGTCATGGAATGGAGCTAAGAGGCGTTAGTCTCATGAACCTCCACCTATCCTTATATTAATGGAAAAGATGTCCTAAAATTGTTTTTATATTAGATTAAGAATGATACATATGGTTGTATGTCAAGAAAGGGGTACTCCATAGGCTTTGAGATTGATCGGATAAAAAGTAGTACTTGATAGAGTAATAGGCTTGGACTTTATCAATTTAAGTTTGTCACCATGTGAATGGGAAAAGGTTGCTTTATGGTTGATATAAGGACTCAATTTGTAACGATCCCAAATTGGTGTTAGGTTCGAACGTTAAAGGCCCAAACAATAAATTTATAGAGCGTGAATATTAAAGAACTAGGTAAACTCCAAAAGAGAAACGATTTTTCTTCACGTTTATAGATGGATTAGCCCTAATATAACGATCAATTTCCCTTTGAAACAAGTTCAGTTCTTTCTTTCATATGGTTTTCTTCCCAGTTTTCTTTGTTTTGAAGTTCCGATCCCCCTCCCTCAATGCCTTCTTTCATGTTATATACTGCCCTCTTGATATCATCTTCACCACACACATGTAGGTTGGGTTCAGGGGATCTCTTTCTGTCCCATCTAACACCTTCTGAAACCTCCAACCAGCAGCTGTAAGGCTGCTTCATCACTGTTCATGCATCACCTCCACATTAATGCGGCCAGAGAGTTGGTTGAGAGGCAATTAATGCGGAGGCAACTATTGTTATAGATATTTGTTTACCTTTTCTTTCTTACCCTTGGTCCCATATCCCACCTTTAGTGGTAATGTAGCTCTGAAGTGTGCTTGCAACAACCTAGCATTCAGGTCATTCTCGGACACATATTGCCGAGAAGGATTTTGTCCTTGGACGAGCATTGAACTTATCTCCCTGGGTATCTACTCTTCTTTTCATTTGGTTACCCTTATAATTTGATATGGGCATCCTCGGATAGTTTTACGTTCTCGGATGAGCCACAGGCCCAATTGGCATGGTTTCAATAATTACTAATTAACCGGCTCCCACAATAGCTCCTCAAAATCTTGCTTTTCGACTCCTCGGGAGAAAAGATTGATTTTGATGTCACTTGCCCATACCCTTTTATGTTTTAGGCATCCTCCTGACACTTCAGCTTCCTGAGCGTGGCAGCATTAAATTTTTGCGACGCCCCTGTCTCCCACGTTCAACAATGAGATGTAAATCGAACGGTAAGGGGTCTATCTCGTTTTGCGAGCGGGAACTTTCCCACTCATAACTTCTGCACAACTATAAAGGGATTCTCAAATCAATTCTCTCTCTTATCTTTAGCAATCACACAATTCTAGAGGTCATACACTGAACCTGTCTTTATCCCTTTTCGTCGTTACCCTGGGCGTCTACAAATACTTAAGTTTTGTCCGAGGACCCTCTTTCAAACCTGTAAGTTTTCTCAAAAGCTTTACAGCTTTCATCTTAAGCTTGTCAATTTCTCTACTAAACTCTTTAGGAAAATGGGGAAAACGGAGGGTAAGTTTCGATGTTTGGTTGAGTCCGAGGAGGGTATGAGGAGTTTCCGCGAGAAGTATAGGATCCCCTCAACAGTTGGAATGAGGTACGCAGCCCAAGGGGAATGGGCCGGCGCTAGAAGAACAGGGGAGGTGGTTATTCCCATGATCGCCTTTATAAAAGGTGGGATGACCATCCCCATGGGAACTATTACTAGGAACTATCTTAGGGTTTTTAGGCTATCCCCCACTCAATGTGCCCCAAATATGTTTAGAGTCTTGGGAAGTATAGAGGCTTTTAATGAGAGAATGGATCTAAACCTGACCCATCATGACGTGAACTGGGTATACAACCTCCACCATTTGTCAGGCAGGGATATTATCTCAAGTCGAGGTATCTCGCGGTGAGACTAATTCAATGCCTTCCCACTTCAAACAAGAACCTAAAGGAGGATTTCCTTATCTTCTCTGGGGAATGGCATGATGGTCTACCATGCCCCGTGGAGGAAGGAGTTCTAGATGGGAAAGTAGTCATAGATTCATAACATTTGGTTTACACATACATGTCTTTTGCCCTTTCCGTGGAGGAAGGAGTTCTAGATGGGAAAGTAGTCATAGATTCATAACATTTGGTTTACACATACATGTCTTTTGCCCTTTTTCTCTTTTTTTTTTGTTTTGGAGTTTGAGTACTCTTATCCCTAATGAGGTTTCCTTTCAATTCAATGACTCTGCAGATAAACGCTCACCAAGCCCAAACTTGGTTTAGTCAACAAGGCAAGTTTAGACAAAGTATTGAGAGCAGAGATATACATGAACGAAGCTGACGGTCAACTTCGGGCAGCCCATTTGATCCTCGGCTACACCCCCATCTCGTTTGCTTTCCAAGCGCCAAAGTACGTGATCAGAGCCCGCGATCCTCGGCTTCAACGGGTTAGTGTGGCCTACAAGGGGTTCATCGTTCCAGAAGGTATTCCTCTTCCTGAGAACGAAACCCGCACCGAGCCCCTTTTTGTAGCTGATGTCTCAACAGGAGCCTCCTCATCCCAGCCTGCCCTAAGGGAAGAAGAGGAAGGAGAAGAGGAAGAAGAAGAAGTTGTGCAACTCTCAGATTCCTTGGAAGACTTTGGAGTTTTCGATCAACCTATACAATTCGAGGAAGACTTTGAAGAGATGGGAATACAAAGGAAACCTCAAAGAAGCTTGATGGAGTTGATTAAGAATCAATCCGGGAAGAATGCGCCGGCAAAATCAACACAATCCCAGATTCCATCTCTTCCCACTAGGTCTCCTCCTCCTGCTCCTCACTAGCCTTCTCATCAACCTCCCCAGCCAGTCCGACCTGATGCTGCCGAGTTAAAAAGGCGCAGGGAGCAGAAGGGTAAGGAGGTGGTGGACGTTGGTAAGTCTCGTCCTACTCGCGAGGAGGATGTTTAGCGAGCTGCAAAGCAGCAAAAAACCAGACACCAAGCTCAGTGAGGCCAGGAGAGGTCTGATACCCAACTTTCTGAGCCACAAGCATGGTTGCCAGCACCCATGCATGGCGGGGAGCCCCTATGAGATGATGCATCTATTAGGGACTTCAACGGCGACATTGGGTGCCACATAGCCTCGGCTATAGAGGAGGCCTTGTTGCTCCCAAGAGACATGGCCGAAATAAAGAATGTGAGGAAGAATGAACTTATCCTCAACAATAAAAGATACTTGGGCATAGTAAGGAGCTGACTCTTTTCTTTTTGCGATCATCGCTCACTGATGCGTATTTTTTACTGACTATAATGTTAATTTCTTTTTTTTTTTTAGGTCATCTAGAACACTTTTAAACTGGATGAGATGCTTGATCGCTGCTATAGTTAGATTGGCGATGAAAGGAAGCAACAGGCATCGGCAGTGCAATCTTTGACATAATCCGAGCAGGACTTGGCTGTAGCGAGGAAAAAATTAATTGCCGAGGAGTAAGCTCGCAAGAGCGCTGACTCGACCTTGGAAGGCTTTCAAAAGCAAGCCGAGGACCAGGGAAAATGCTTGCGTGAAGTGAATGCTGAACTGAAATCTGCCCAGGAACAGATCGCTGCTATTAAGAAGCATTTGGAGGAGACTCAAAAGCTGAAGGAGCGAGCTGAGAAGTCTAAGGAGGAAGCGAAGAAAGCAAAGGCCGAGGCCGAACAGGCAACGAATAAGGCTGAACAGAAGGGCTATGAGATCGGGGTAGCTGAGACGGAGGAGACTCTGAGGGCCGAGGTGCCAATGGTGTGCCGCATTTACTGCGCCCAAACTTGGAATGAAGCCCTTAACCGAGCTGAGGTTGAAGCTTCATCTGAGTTAAGGAGGCCAAAGAGCGTATTCTACCCTGAAGCAATCCGCCCCTCAGCTCCTCCACCCAGTCAGGCTGAAGACACTCCCTTAGCCGTTAACCCTAATGAGGGGGTTCTGCCTCCAAGTCTTCCTCCTCCTGGGCAACTAGAGCCAGTTGAAGAGCATAATGCCCCTCTAGGAGCTTCTTTGGACAAGACTGCAACTGCTTCCAGGGCAGAGGTGGCCTCTCAAGGCTTTCAGCAGGATTTGGCTTCCACGGTCATACCCGCTGGGGGAGCTATTAAGGATAAAGAGGGAATCACCACCTCGGAGGCAGATAAATCAGTCAGCCAAGCTCCCAAGCTCCAAATCAAATTGAAAAAATAGGACTTATCTTGTAATTTGATTAGGGCTTTTGTAAGGATATTTATATTTATTTGTTTATTGTTGTTGCCTTTTTATCTTATTTTTGTACTTGCTTACTGTGTTATCTTAATTTGAATAGATTCACTTTGACTATCTTTTGTTTGCAACATAAAAAATAACTTACAAACATCAATAATTGGCGATTAAAAATGGGTGATAAACATTAATACTTTGAGACCTCAGGGAGACCTTTTGGATGCACACATATTCCTTCTAATCAATTGGAACTTAAGGGAATATTCAAAAGTTGAATAAAGTTGGGTCCTCAGTACTTCGATTGTACATTAGGTAATGCTCATATGCTTCTATTTAATACTTCAGTAGATGCTAAAGGGCATTAATTTCCACTAAGTTTGTGGTCCGAGGACCTGACATAACTCAGTTTCTGTTTAATACTTCAATAGATGTCATAGGGTATTAATTTCCACTAAGTTTGTGATCCGAGGACCTGACATAACTCAGTTTCTGTTTAATACTTCAATAGATGTTATAGGGTATTAATTTCCACTAAGTTTGTGGTCCGAGGATCTGACATAACTCAGTTTCTGTTTAATACTTCAATAGATGTCATAGGGTATTAATTTCCACTAAGTTTGTGGTCCGAGGACCTGACATAACTCAGTTTCTGTTTAATACTTCAATAGATGTCATAGGGTATTAATTTCCACTAAATTTGTGATCCGAGGACCTGACATAACTCAGTTTCTGTTTAATACTTCAATAGATGTCATAGGGTATTAATTTCCACTAAGTTTGTGGTCCGAGGACCTGACATAACTTAGTTTCTGTTTAATACTTCAATAGATGTCATTTGGTATGGAAACACAGGATGCATGACTAGCATAAATCAAAGGAAAAATCCAAACTATACTACTTTTATTAATAATAATACCTCTTGAGATTATTTACATTCCAAGGATGAAGTACAGCTTTTTCATTTAGATCTTCCAGATAATAGGCTCCTATTTCGGCTACCGAAGTAATCCGATAAGGCCCTTCCCAGTTAGGCCCCAATTTTCCCCAAGCTGGATTCTTGGTGGTTCCCAGAACTTTCCTCAGCATCAGATCTCCTACGGCTAACGGTCTCAGCTTCACATTAATATCATAGCCTTGCTTGAGCTTATGCTGGTAGTAAGCCAACTGGACCATTACATTCTCCCTTCGCTCTTCAATCAAGTCTAAACTCTTTTCCAACATCCCATCGTTACTGTCCACGGAAAATATACTAGTCCTTAACGTTGGGAATCCAGTTTCCAGAGGGATGACGGCCTCGGCTCCATAGGTCATGGAAAAAGGGGTCTCTCCTGTCGACCGTCGAGGCGTTGTTCGATAGGTCCAAAGAACATGGGGCAATTCCTCCACCCATTTGCCCTTTGCATCATCCAGCCTTTTCTTAAGCCCACTAACTATTACTTTGTTAATAGCTTCTGCTTGCCCATTCCCTTGAGGATAGGTCGGAGTGGAATATCTGTTCTTTATACCTAAGTCTGAACAGTATTGCCTGAAGGCCTTACTGTCAAACTGAAGGCCGTTATCCGAGACAAGGGTGCGCGGAGTTCCAAATCGTGTGACAATATTCTTCCAGATAAACCGCTTAACATCTACGTCTCTGATGTTAGCCAACGGTTTGGCTTCAACCCATTTAGTGAAATAATCCGTGCCGACCAACAAATACTTTTTATTTCCTAAGGCTTTAGGAAAAGGGCCGACAATATCCAGCCCCCACTGAGCAAAAAGCCAAGGGCTGGACAGAGGATTAAGAATTCCTCCAGGCTGATGGATGTTTGGAGCAAACCTTTGACACTGGTCGCATTTTCTGACATACTCCTGCACTTCCTTCTGCATATTTGGCCACCAATACCCTTGAGTAATGGCCCGGTGTGATAGTGACCTTCCCCTTATATGGCTTCCACAAATGCCTTCATGCAGCTCTTCTAGGAATGACTCTGACATCTTGGGATGAACACAAAGTAGGTATGGCCCAGAAAAGGATCGTTTGTATAACTTTTTGTCCTCAGATAACCAAAACCGAGGAGCTTTCCTCCGTATTTTCTCAGTTTCTACTTTCTCTTCGGGCAAGATATCACTTTCGAGGTACTGCAATATGGGATCCATCCAACTTGGCGCTAGATTGACTTGATGAACTTGGCAAACATCAGTTTCTGGTGGGGTGGGGGTACACAAATCTTCGACAATGATCACTCGAGGAAGACTCCGTGCTGAAGAGGTGGCAAGGGTTGCCAAGGAGTCGGCACGAGTATTTTCACCTCAGGGGACATGCGACAAGTCGAAAGATTCAAATTTCGTTTGCCTACGCCTAACTTGACTTAAATACCCCTGCATTCTTAGATCTCGGGCTTCCAGTTCTCCCTTCACCTGGCCGACTACCAATCTTGAATCCGAGAATAATTTTGCTACCTTTCCACCCATTTTTTGGACCATGCTTATTCCCATCAATAAAGCTTCATATTCTGCTTAGTTGTTAGTAGCAGAAAATCCCAGCCTTAAGGACTTCTCAATGATGACATTCTCAGGGGATATCAAAACTAGCCCCAATCCTGCCCCCCGCTGGTTTGCTGCTCCGTCCACATATACTTTCCAGGAGGGAGCGCGTTGTGTGGAGATCAGACCAACCGATTTTTCATCCATGTCATTTTGTTTCATGTTAGCTTCCTCTGGACACTCGGCCTACTTAGCTACCAGATCAGCAAGGACTTGGCCTTTCACAGAAGTGTGATGCATATACTTGATTTCGAAAGCACCTAGGATTGTGCCCCACTTAGCAATTCTCCCAGTGTAGTCTGCACTTCTAAGTATGGATTTGAGAGGTAGTCAAGATAACCACAATATAGGCCTGGAAGTAATGCGGAAGTTTGCGTGTTGCATGGACCACCGCCAAGATGGCTTTTTCCAATGACAAGTATCTCACCTCAGCTTCATGAAGGGGCTTGCTTATGTAATAAACTGGCCTTTAGACGCCACTGTCCTCTCGTATTAAGACGAAACTAACTGCATGAGGGGCAACTGCCAGATAAGCAAACAGCACCTCATCCACCTCAGGACTAGACATGATCGGCGGCCTGGACAGGTACTCCTTCAACTGCCGAAACGCCACAACACACTCCTCGATCCATTCAAATCCTTTCCACTTGTGCAGTAGAAGGAAAAAGGGCCGACACCTCTCGGCCGATCTAGAGATAAATCGGTTCAAAGCAGCAGTTATTCTAGTCAGTTTCTGCACCTCTTTAGGATTCCGAGGTGCTTGTAAATCGTTGATGGCCTTTATCTGATCGGGGTTCACTTTAATTCCTCTGTGAGTCACCATATATCCCAAGAACCTTCCTAAACCTACCCCAAAGGAACACTTTGAAGCATTCAAACGTAGCTTATGCTTTCTCAGTATTTCAAAGATGTTCATAAGATCTTCCACATGCTCGGACACCACTTTACTCTTCACTACCATGTCATCGATATAAACTTCAATGCTTCTACCCAGTTATGGTTTGAACATTTTAGTCATCATCTGTTGGTAGGTAGATCCAGCGTTTTTCAAACCAAAGGGCATCACTTTGTAATGATAGTTTCCAATAGGGGTGACAAAAGCAGTCTTCTCTTGATCGTCCGATGCTAGTGGTATTTGGTGATATCCTTGGAAGGCATCCAAGAAACTCATCCTAGGATGACCCATAGTTGCATCCACAAACTGGTCTATCTTCGGCATGGGAAATGGATCCTTGGGACAAGCCTTATTGAGGTCCGTGAAGTCCACGCACACTCGCCACTTTCCTGTCTTCTTCTTTACCACCACCATATTGGCCAACCATTGAGGATAAAAAACTTCTTTGATAGCCCCAGCCTGCTTGAGCTTGGCCACCTCACTCTTGACAGCTTCGGCGTGCTCTTTCGATGGTCGCCGAGGTGGCTGTCTTTTAGGAATAACGGAGGGATTCACGTTGAGTCGATGACAAATGAAATTCGAATCTACACCCGGGGCTTCATATGGGCTCCATGCGAACACGTCTACATTTGCTCTGAGGAACTCCAGCAATCTCTCCTTTTCTTGCAAAGGCAACTTAGCCCCAACCTGGAAGAATTTTTCCGGATCGTCAGCAATAATTACCCACTCCAAATCTTCACACTTTACCTCGTCGGCTGGTACATCCAAGGGTAATACTGGGGGTTTTAATTGCTATAATTCATTATCAGCAGTAGCCGAGGTCTCTACCTCTGGCCGATGTTCTATAGTCGCTACTAGGCATTGCCGGGCTGCCACCTGGCTTCCTACTATCTCCAATACTTGGCCTCCGGATGGGTACTTCACTTTCTGATGCAGAGTAGACGAGATTGCTCACAGGGTATAAAGCCAAGGTCTGCCCATAATAGCCGTGTATGGAGAAAAAACATCTACGACAATGAAGTCCACCTCCACCACATCCATACCGGCTTGCACAGGTAGTCTGATCAATCCTTTCGAAGCAACCATCCTTCCCTCAAAACTCACTAGAGGGGAGCTGTAGGCTGCTAAGTCCTCTGGCTTCAGACCTAGCCCCCTATACAAATCTGGGTATATTATATCCACAGCGCTACCTTGATCTATCATCACTCTTTTGACATCGTACCCACCAATTCTCAGCGTGACCACCAGAGCATCATCATGGGCCTGTATGGTTCCAACCTTGTCCTCATTCGAAAAGCCCAGAATCAAGGGGACATCCACCCTGCCTCTCTTCGACGCTTGGCAATGATCCTCGACCGGAGGTCGGAACACCGACAATACCCTGGAAGGGCAAGATCCAATCCTCCCTAGGGCGGCAAAAATAACGTTGATCGTACCAAGGGGGAGTCTTGAAGAAGCGTCCCCACGCATCTCCGAGCCTGCTTGGCTTGCCCTACCACTGGAATGATGCAAGAGTTGTTTCAATTTCCCCTCTCGGACCAACTGTTCCAAATGGTCCCATAAATTCCTGCAATTTTCCGTCGTGTGCCCATGATCCTGATGATAGTGGCAATATAGGTTCGGGTTGCATTTCCTAGGTTCTCCCGCCATCTTGTTTGGCCATTTGAAAAATGGCTCATTCTTTATCTTCTCCAAGACCTGCTGCATCGGCTCCCGAAACACCGCATTAACCACCTGAGCGTCAGCAGAACCTGATTGCCCAACGTAGTCTTTCCGAGGTCGGCTACTATTGTAACGGTCCGATCTGAAATCCTTCCTCTCCTGAGGGATTACCTTAACCTTTCCTTTTCCCTGAAGCTGGTCCTCTTCTACCCTTCTGTACTTATCAATCCTATCCATCAACTGGTGTACACTGGTAACAGGTTTGCCAGATAAAGATTTCCTCAAATCATGATGGGTTGGAAGGCCAGCTTTGAAAGTACTTATGGCCACATCATCATGCTCTCCCTCTATTTCATTAAACATTTCCCAGTATCTATCTGAATAAGCTTTGAGAGTCTCGCCTTCTCGTACGGACATAGACAGCAAGGATCCCAAAGGCCGGGGAACCCTACTGCAAGTGATAAAGCGTGCGCCAAAAGCCCGGGTAAGCTTTTTGAAGGACTCGATAGAATTGGCCCTTAAACCGTTGAACCATCTCATTGCCACCGGACCCAAGCTTGATGGAAAGACCTTGCACATCAAGGCCTCATCCTTGGAGTAGATAGCCATCTTTTGGCTAAAATGGCTAACGTGTTCTACTGGGTCTGACCGGCCATCATACAAGGTGAATGTAGGCTGATGGAATTGCCGAGGAAGAATCGCATCTTCTATGTTCCTTGTGAAGGGTGATTTAGAAACTTGGCTCAACGCTTTGTTCATGGGGTTGTTCCCCAAGCCCCTGCTAGGCGGGCTTCTGTGCCTATGTTGATGGCTGTGCTCCTCTTCATAGGAAAAGGTCTCACTAGGCGGAGTTCTAGATCTCCGCCTATAACTAGCTCCATCCGTCTTCTCGATTGATGGTTCGGAGCAAGATAGGGAACGTTCACGCTGGGCATGGCGCAACTCTCTCTTCAACTCGTCAACCTCACGTCGTAGGTTCCTGTCACTCTTTGCATGGGAAATGTGACTCTTCCCACGAGAGTGACTTTTGGTAGTATGAGTTGTGCGCACACTCCCCTCGCGGCCTTCTCTCCGTTCGGGACTCCGGTGGGGATCACCACGCTGGGAGCCCCTTGACTCTGCTTGGAGTGGGTTGGCATCTTCTTGATGTGGTCCTGTTGCATAGTGATGTGGACCTGCTTCCACCATCATAAACGTTGCACCAGATTTCTTTTTAAGTTAGATCAAGCTCTCCCCACAGACGGCGCCAATTGTAAGGACTCAATTTGTAACGATCCCAAATTGGTGTTGGGTTCGAACGTTAAAGGCCCAAACAATAAATTTATGGAGCGTGGATATTAAAGAACTAGGTAAACTCCAAAAGAGAAACGATTTTTCTTCATGTTTATAGATGGATTAGCCCTAATATAACAATCAATTTCCCTTTGAAACAAGTTCAGTTCTTTCTTTCATATGGTTTTCTTCCCAGTACTCTTTGTTTTGAAGTTCCGATCCCCCTACCTCAATGCCTTCTTTCATGTTATATACTGCCTTCTTGATATCATCTTCACCATACACGTGTAGGTTGGGTTCGGGGGATCTCTTTCTGTCTCATCTAACACCTTTTGGAACCTCCAACCAGCAGCTGTAAGGCTGCTTCATCACTGTTCAAGTATCACCTCCACATTAATGCGGCAAGAGAGTTGGTTGAGAAGCAATTAATGCGGAGGCAGCTGTTGTTATAGATATTTGTTTACCTTTTCTTTCTTACCCTTGGTCCTATATCCCACCTTTAGTGGTAATGTAGCTCTGAAGTGTGCTTGCAACAACCTGACATTCAGGTCATTCTCGGACACATATTGCCGAGAAGGATTTTGTCCTCGGACGAGCACTGAACTTATCTCCCTGGGTATCTACTCTTCTTTTCATTTGGTTACCCTTATAATCTGATATGGGCATCCTCGGACAGTTTTACGTCCTCGGATGGGCCACAGGCCCAATTGGCACGGTTTCAATAATTACTGATTAACCAACCCCCACAGTTGATATATATCTTCCTTATCATCCTTCTAGTGACGTGTATTCAACTCTAATTTATTGTAGTAGGCAGCAATTTTTTTTCAAGCCTAGAATATCTTTTTAGCCCCTATAAAGTAGGAATAATAAATTATATATTATCTAAGTTAACCAATTTGTCATCCTAGCACTGCATTGTTCATAAATTTGTCTAGCAATATCTTTAAGTTTTGCGGCATCAAGGGAATAATGGGCTAGCTATGGAATTGATAAATTAAGATATAACATATGGCTTCTATTATTAGATTGATTAGATATCCATCATTTAGCCATATTGAAGTTTCATGAATATCTATGATTATATTAATGGAAAAATCTGATTAGGCAGAGTCAAAAATCTAGTTATGCAACAATATTTTTTTAAGCTCAAAAATCTGATCAAAGCTGAAAGTGAACTAGATAGTTGTAGGGACTAGGGCCCAAAATAATGTATTGGGCCTTGAGCCTTGTCCGAGGAGGATGAAATAACTATCAAATGATTCTCAGTAAAAGTCTGATAAGCGAGAAATGAAGGGAAGGAGATCCGAGGAGGAATTACTCCTCGGACACGGTGAATATAGTCCAAGTATATACTCTAGCAATTGAAATGTGCCCCATGAACATATGAGAGGGAAAGAGACTCAAAATATCTAAGGAAAAGCTGCTACCACCGCATTAAATGCACTGCAGCTACTTTCCTGGCCGCATTAATGTGGAGGGGACCTATGAACAGTGCTATCGTGGCTATCACAACTTATAAAAGGTTGAAAGGAGTGTCCGATGGGATGGACACTCAAGTAGGGATTCAAATGATCAACAAGTGTAGGGTTAAGATGATCAGAAATGAGCTATATAATGTAGAAGAACCCCCATAAGAAAGGGATCGAAAAAATAAAAAGAGAACACTGTAGCAATCTAAAACTGTGATCAATATACAATAATGGTGGCCTTCTCGAACTGAAAGTCTACTGACATCAAAATCTTTTATTTGTGCTTATTTGTCATTTGGTCCAATACTAGCCGTTATCCAACTCATTAGGACCCAGTTCTTTGACCCATTCTCTACAAATTCATTATATTGTGCTCATTGGACCAAGACTCCATACATTTGGACTCGGGCCCTAAATTGTGACCTTACAATTGGCGTTGTCTGTGGGAAAGAACTTGGGTGTTAGTGAGTACAACAGTTAGACATGGAAGGATCAGGTCTACACTAAGAAAACCCACGCCAAGCGAGTCCCCAACGGATAGACCCCTTGGATCCCAGCGACAAGGTAATTTTCCTGGCCCCGAACATGAACGAAATCAGGAAAATGAAAGGAATCGAGAGGGGAGTGTGCATATCACCCAGACGAGCAAAAGCCACTCCCAAGTGGGTAGTCACGTATCCCAGAGACGAAACAACCACCAAGCCATACAACAGGAGATAGACGACTTGAAAAAGAAACTGCGCCATGCACAGCGGAGACGGTCTCCTCCTCGCTCTGCCATATCCTCTAATGATGAAGAGGACGACAATTACAGGCAAAGATCAAGAACTCCTCCAAGCAAGACCTTCTCTTATGAAGACGAGTACCGTCACAGACGAAAACACAAGGGCCCATCCAGTAGGGGCTTGGCTAATGATGCCATAGTAAGGCTCTAGATCAGATCTCTAAGTCACCCTTCACGCACGGGATAGAAGGGGTTAGGCTACCTCGGCGGTTCCATCAGCCTACGTTCACCATTTATAATGGTCGAACGGACCCCGTAGAGCATGTGAGCTAGTTTAACCAAAGAATGGCCATCCACTCCCAGAACGAAGCTTTGATATGCAAAGTTTTCCCGTCCAGCCTAGGACCTGTGGCGATGAGATAGTTCAACGGCTTGAAAACAAACTCCATAGATTCCTATAAGCAGCTCACCCAAGCCTTTGGTTCTCACTTCATTATGAACAGCAGGGTTCCTTGGCCTCTGAGTTCGTTGTTGTCATTATCCATGCGTGATGGGAAAACTCTAAAAGCATACTCGGATAGATATTGGGAAATGTATAACGAGATGGACAGCAACTTTGATGACGTCGCCATCAGCACCTTTAAAAGCGGTCTCCTGACCAAGCACGGCTTGAGGAAATCCTTAACTGGCAAGCCTGTCACTAGCGTACGTCAACTTATGGACCGAATTAACAAATACAAAAGAGTGGAAGAGGACCAACTGCAAAGGAAAGGAAAGGAGAAGGTTATCCCTCAAAAGAGGAGTGACTTCAGGTCGGACCGATACAACAATAACAATAAGAGGAGAGATTTCGCAGGGCAATCAGGATCAACCAACTCACAGACGGTTAACGCCGTATTCAGAGAACCAGTACATCAGGTTTTGGAGAATGTCAAGAATGAGTTATTCTTCAAGTGACCAAATAAGATGGTTGGAGACTCCATAAAGCGCAATCGGAGTCTATATTATCAGTACCACCAGGACCACGGACATACTACAGAAGACTGCAGGAATCTTTGGAACCACCTGAATCAACTAGTTCGAGAAGGGAAGCTGAAGCACCTTTTGCATCCTTCTAGTGGTCATCAAGGCCAGGTAAACCAGGAGCCCTGAAGAGACACGTCCAAGAGACACGTCCTTAAGACCTCCCATAGGCATGATAAATGTCATCCTTGCTGCTCCGGGAAGGATCGGCTCTTATCCTTCCAAAGTATTGTCTGTGGCTCGGCTCTCCACCAAGGATAACGATCAAGAGTCCAAAAAGGTCAAGAAGGGAGCCTCACCTGTGCTGGGATTCTCGGACGAAGATAAAGTCGGAACTATCTAACCCCACGACGATGCTCTAGTAGTTACACTCAGGATTGGGGGATTTGATGTGAAGAGAGTACTGGTGGATCAGGGCAATGCTGTGGAAGTAATGTACTCCGACCTATACAGGGGGCTGAATTTAAAACCCGAAGACCTAACGGTGTACGATTCCCCTTTGGTAAGTTTTAAGGGGAAGACCGTTACTCCAAGGGGCCAGATCAGACTGCCTATATAGACCGGTTCGGACGTGGTGGAGGTAAATTTCATTGTAGTCATCACCTATTCACCCTACACGGCTATTGTGGCCAGACCTTGGCTTCATGCCCCAGGGCCCGTCCCTTCTACACTGCATTAGAAGGTGAAATACCCATCGGAAGGCCAGGTAGAAGAAATTGTGGGGAATCAGACCATGGCCAGACAATGCATGGTAGCTGCCATCTCACGCCAACCCAATGCCGAGCCTTCGGCATCTACCAGAAGGGGCTTATAGCAATCAGCCCCCTCGACATTGCCCGGTAACGAATTAGCTGAGGAGGTAAAATGTGAAAATCTAGAAAAGGTAGCCGTTGGCGCTAATCCGGAAAAGTTCCTTTAAGTCGGCTCGGAACTGCCTCCCCAAGATAAAGAAGAGCTGATTAGGTTCTTTAGGGAAAATGTGAACGTGTTTGCGTGGGACGCCTGCGAGGCCCCAGGGGTTGATCTGAGCTTCATCTGCCACCACCTAAACATTAACCCACCTGTTACTCCCAAAAAGTAGCCACCCCAGCGCCTGTCGAAAGAGTATGCCAACACCGTTAGGGACGAAGTGGTGAAGCTCAAAAAAGCAGGGGCTATCAAGGAAGTTTTCTATACCGAATGGCTGACCAATACTGTAGTGGTAAAGAAGAAGAGTGGGAAGTGGCGAGTTTGTGTGGACTTCACAGACTTGAACAAGGCGTGTCCAAAAGACCCGTTCCCAATGCCTCGGATAGACTAGTTAATGGACGCAACTGTAGGCCATCCTCGGATAAGTTTCTTGGATGCCTTTCAAGACTATCATCAAATATCACTAGCCCTAGGTGATCAAGAAAAAACAGCATTCGTGACTCCTATTGGAAATTACCATTACAAAGTGATGCCATTTGGTTTCAAGAATGCTGGGTCTACCTACTAAAGGATGATGATTAAAATGTTTGAGCCACATTTGGGCAAGAGTATTGAAGTATGCATTGACGACATGGTGGTAAAGAGTAAAGTGGTGTTCGAGCATGTGGGAGATCTCGGAGTTATTTTTGATATCTTAAGGAAACAGAAATTGTGTCTCAATGCCTCTTTAAGTGCTCATTTGTCGGGTCTGGCAAATTTTTGGGCTATTTAGTAACTCATAGGGGAATTGAGGTGAGCCCAAATCAGATCAAAGCAATCCACAATCTGCAACCTCCTCGGAACCCTAAAGAAGTCTAGAAACTCACTGGAATGATTGTAGCCTTGAATCGATTTATTTCCAGATCTGCGAATAGGTGCCGACCCTTTTACCTCCTGATGAACAAATGGAAAGGATTTGATTGGTCCGAGGACTGCGCTTTGGCCTTCCAACAACTTAAGGAATACCTATCACGGCCACCCATTATGTTCAGCCCTAAGGCCGACAAGGTTTTGTTCGCCTACATTGCAGTGGCTCCCCATGCTGTAAGCTTGGTGTTGATACGAATCGATGGTGGCATACAACGGTCAGTCTATTATGTGAGTAAATCATTGCATGAGGCCGAGGTGCATTATTTACCATTGGAGAAGGCGATCTTGGCAGTAGTGCATGCCACGCAAAAACTCCCTCATTACTTCCAAGCGCACACGGTCATTGTTCTAACTCAACTTCCACTTAACTCCGTACTCCGAAGTGCCAGTTACACGGGAAGAATTGCCATGTGGAGCACAGTTCTAGGGGCTTTCGATATCAAATACATGCCTCGGACCTCCATCAAGGGCCAGGTCCTCGCTGATTTAATAGCTGAATTTGCCGAACCTCCGATAGAAATAGTGGCGAAAGAGCAAAACATGGATGGAAAATCGGTTGATGCAATCTCCGTGCAAGAGCCCTCACGTTGGAAAGTGTGCGTTGATGGTGCAGCAAACCAAAGGGGATCTGAGTTGGGGCTAGTTCTAATATCCCCTGAGAATATTACCATAGAGAAATCGTTAAGACTAGGGTTCTCGGCCACAAACAATAAAGCTGAATATGAGGCTTTATTACAAGGAATGGAAATGGTACAGAAAATAAGGGGAAAGGCGGTGGAAGTGTTCTCAGATTCAAGATTGGTTGTAGGCCAAGTGAAGGGCGAGCTAGAAGCTAGAGATGTGAGAATGTAGAAGTACTTGAGTTAGGTCAGGCGCTTGTAATCAGATCTTGAATTCTTCGACTTGTCACACATCTCTAGGAGTGGAAACACGCATGCAAATTCATTGGCCACTCTTGCCACTTCCTCGGCACAGGGCTTACCTCGAGTCATCCTTGTCGAGGACTTGTATAGGGTAGATGTAGTCAAGGAGGACATGGTTCGAATCCATTAAGTCAGAGTGGGTCTGAGTTGGATGGATCCTATAGTGAGCTTTCTTAAAGATGATACACTACTTGAAGAGAAATCAGAAGTTGAGAAAAGACGAAAAAAAGCCCCTCGGTTCTAGCTGTCCCAAGATCACAAGTTGTATAAACATTCCTATTCTGAGCCGTATTTGCTATGTATACATCCTGAAGCATCAGAATTACTACTCGAGGAGTTGCATGAGGGAATTTGCGGAAGTCATATAGGAGGAAGATCTCTGTCCCATAGAACCATCACCTAAGGGTACTATAGCCGGTTGTATGCAGAAGGAAGCCCAAAAGTACGTCAAGAAGTGTGATCAATGCCAGAAGTTTGCTCCAAACATCCGCCAACCGGGAGGGGTCCTCAATCCTCTCTCCAGTCCTTGACCGTTTGCTTAGTGGGGCTTGGATATTGTAGGTCATTTCCTTAAAGTAGCAAGAAATAAGAGGTACCTATTGGTTGGCACAAACTATTTCACCAAATGGCCTTTGGCTAACATTAGGGATGTGGATGCTAAGAAAATTATCTGGAAGAACATCGTTACTCGATTTGGCGTCCCTCATACCCTTATCTCGGATAACGGCCTTTAATTTGATAGCAAAGCCTTCAGGAGATACTATTGTGACTTGGGAATTACAAACAGGTATTCCACTCCGGCCTACCCCCAAGGAAATGGACAGGCCGAGGCTGTTAATAAGGTTATAGTCAATGGGCTGAAAAAGATATTGGATAATGCGAAGGGAAGATGGGTGGAAGAACTGCTAGACGTCCTGTGGACATATCGGACTACACCACGTCGGTCAACAAGAGAGACTCCCTTTTCCATGACTTATGGGGCTGAGGCTGTCATTCCCTTAGAGACTAGCTTCCCAACGCTAAGAACGAGTACCTTCACTCCGAGCAATAATGACGAACTACTGGGAAAGAGTTTGGATTTAATTGAAGAAAAAAGAGAAAAGACAATGATCCAACTAGCCTATTACCACCAGAAACTCAAGCAAGGGTATGATGCTAATGTGAAGCTACGGCCACTAGCACCAAGAGACTTGGTGCTGAGAAAAGTTTTAGGCAATGCCAAAAACCAGTCCTGGGGAAAGCTGGAGCCCAACTGGGAGGGTCCATATCGCATCACTTCAGTAGCAGGAATAGGTGCATATTATTTAGAAGACATAGATGAGAAAGCTGTACTCTACCCATGGAATGTAAATAACCTAAGAAGGTATTATTATTAATGAAAGCAGTTTTATTTGCGCTATGATTTATTGTAATTGCGTGTCATGTGGTTCGCAACTATCTAAGTATTAGACAGAACCAAGGTCTTGCATGGCTCCTCGGGCCACAAACCTTGGGGAAACTAATAACTTATGGCAACTATCTAAGTATTAGATAGAACCAAGGTCTTGCATGGCTTCTCGAACCACAACCTTGGGGAAACTAATAACTTAAGGCAACTATCCAAATATTAGACAAAACCAAGGTCTTGCGTGGCTCTTCGGACCACAAACCTTGGGAAACTAATAACTTAAGGCAACTATCCAAGTATTAGACAGAACCAAGGTCTTGCGTGGCTCCTCGAACCACAAACCTTGGGGAAACTAATAACTTAATGCAACTATCCAAGTATTAGATAGAACCAAGGTCTTGCATGGCTCCTCAGACCACAAACCTTGGGGAAACTAATAACTTAAGGCAATTATCCAATTATTAGACAAAACCAAGATCTTGGCTCCTTGGACCACAAACCTTAGGGAAACTAATAACTTAAGGCAACTATCCAAGTATTAAACAGAACCAAGGTTTTGCATGGCTCCTCGGACCACAAACCTTGGGGAAACTAATAACTTAAGGCAACTATCCAAGTATTAGACAGAACCAAGATCTTGCGTGGCTCCTCAAACCACAAACCTTGGGGAAACTAATAACTTAAGGCAACTATCCAAGTATTAGACAGAACCAAGGTCTTGCGTGGCTCCACGAACCACAAACCTTGGGGAAACTAATAACTTAAGGCAACTATCCAAGTATTTAGACAGAACCAAGGTCTTGCATGGCTCCTCGAACCACAAACCTTGGGGAAACTAATAACTTAAGGCAACTATCCAAGTATTAGACAGAACCAAGATCTTGCATGGCTCCTCAGACCACAAACCTTGGGGAAACTAATAACTTATGACAACTATCTATGTACTAAACATAACCTAAGCCCAGCGTGGCTCCTCGGAGCATAGGCTTAGAGGAAATTAACCACCTTTGATGACTTCTCAAATAACAAACGGATCTTAAAATGGGTCAGGTATTTTGAACCACATATGGGGATGAAACTATGCATTTTGTGATCTTAAAATGCATATATGTAGAGGTTTAAACAGGACTTAAAGCCAAAACAGACCCAAGGCAAACTTAAACTTGTATTTATGCACAATACACAGACTGTCTACCCCTTTTTTGTTTCTTTTCCATATGATATAAGTCTATGCATGCCAATCTTCATTACCTAAGGTTCAATTCACAACTTTACTCTTGACACTTAGTCAGGTTAGCAAACAAAATATTATTGTAAAGTCTAATTGAAGGCACAATTACATCAACTCAGAGCTATGCAATAAAATTCAAATCACATCAGGCAAAAGAACAAAAGACGAAAAGAAGAGCATTTTCATTAAGTAATAAAGATAATACATTACGCACGGACATGATGTCTTTAAATAAAAATAAAATAAATACACTTCTACTACAAATGCTTTTACAAAAGAAACCCTACGGGCTAAGCTTTAGCAGGAGGGTCTTCGTTGTGGCTTGGCTGAGAAGAAGGAACATCCTTGGCCTGGGGGTTAGCTCCCTGATTCTCGGCCTCTGTTGGCTTCTCCTGGGCGGCATCCTTTGACTTGGTAGAGAGCTTCTTCCCTTTGCCCTTGCCTTTGCCCTTCTCCCCCTTGGCTCCCTGGCCTTGATCGCCAGCTTGGCTAGACCCCTTCGTAGTTTCAGTTAAAGGAATAGCATCTGGGATAGCCATAGGTTGTTCGGAAGATTCTGGGGCATTAGTAGGGACTTCCCGAATCTCTGGGGGATAGAAGACGCTTCCAGGCAACCTCCAAATAAAGTCTGCAGGGACACCTGCAACGCTAAGGGCCTTGTCCCACGTCACGCTGCAGTAATCCCTGCATACCTCTGATAGCTCCTCGGTAAGCATTACTTGCGTTTCCTCCACACCAAGTTGGTATGCAGCTCTCTTCTCGGCCTCAGCTGCTTCCTTGGCAAGCTGGACTTCTTCTTTGGCCTCCTGCAACGCGGCTTTGAGATCTAAGACTGTCTATTTCTCTGTGACTAGATTGATCTCAGTCACATGCAGCTTCTGGCACTAATCCTCAGCTTGCTTCTCCGCGCTTTTCAAGCCAGCCTTGGTGCTTAAACGAGCTGATTTTGCCTCCTTCAGCCTCTCAGTTAGCTTGTATTGCTCCTGCTTGATAGCCCCTAGTATTTTCTCAGTCTCGGCACGAGAGAGGGCTTCAGCATCGACCCGCTTGCGAGCATCACGATACCATTCCTCGGCCACAAAAATTTGCTGATTAATCCGCCCAAAGGTCACAAAACAACATGAGTTAAGACAAAATACGACTCAGCATTTATGTTTATAAAGGAATAAGCTGCCTTACCATTGCAAGGTCCCTCTTCAGGGACAGTAAGAGGTCATTTTGCGAGAAATGCCTGTAAGCCTCCATGTCCCTAGGAAGGAGTATGGGCTGCTCTAGGGCTTCAGCTATGTACCCTACTCGGCCCCTCTAGTATTCTCGGACAGAGGCGTTCCAAGGAATCGATGCCCCATCCACCTTGAGCCGAGGGCTCCAAATACGTGGTGCTACACACACTTCAGCTCTCTCTTGCTCCTCACGGCTGTCCACGGACTGGGACCTTTTGTCCCGAGGCTCCTGGACCACCTTTTGGTGCTTCGTCCCCTGCCGAAGACCCACCTCGCCTTCCTTGAGTGACTCGACCGGCCTTTTCTTCTTCAGGTCGGGGTTAAGCTTTAGGGCGGGGTTGGTGGGGACTTGTGAAGGGGAAGGAGGAAGATTGGAGGGAGCTTGGGACTTGGGAGGTGCCTTCGAGGTTGACCCCTTGCCCCTAGCAGCCATGAGCTCCCTTAGGCTCTTATTGCCTTTGTTTAAGGCCATGTCGTCTTCCTCCTTGTCAGAGGAGTTATCCGAGTAGGCGATCACTAGAACGGGGGTGCGAACGCCGGAATTCCTGTCTAACTCACCCTCGGCGTCCAAGAGGTTAATTAAAGGAGCCTTTGGATTGATTTCTTCGAAACGGAATTCGTCTATCTCCTCCTCTAATGAAAGGCGGGATGAGGCAATCTCCTCTTCAGGAAATGCTACTACTTTGACAAGGTTTTGTGGAGGTGGTTGTGCAGCTGGTAGAAGAATTTGTGGAATTGGCAAGGTAACCGGGGGAAGATCCCTTTGAGCCAAAAATCCTGGCTTAGAGACGTCAATTCGAGCCAACCTTGAACTCCCGGCCCTTATCACTTGGCCTATGTCCTGGAAGGTACGGGACAGAGGCTTGTAATCCAAGATCAGATGAGCAGCTCGCAATTATCTGTCCTCGCTCACAAAAATTTCCGACCTCAGAAGGTAATTAAGGGCCTGGACGTTGGTGTGGCTAAGCCGCAAAGTAACGTGAGCCTTATCTGCAAAACAGCCGAGAAGGAAATCATGGTCAGATCACCAAAAGAATATTTTCTACCAAAAGAAGACGAAATGTCAAGTAAAAAGAACAGAGCTAAAAGCCTAAGTCCCCTTCCAAAGGGACTAGTCCTAAAGGTACCACACCTGGATCTCCTGCCTGAGTTGGACAATGAAGACCGTCGCTCCATTCCCCTGAGGCAATTAGGTAGTCATCCTTCATACCCTTATTGGACTTGGGGAGACAGGATATTAGCCTAACGACCTCGGACTGGGATTTGAGGTAGTAGCCCGCACTGGCAAGCTTGTGGCATTCGTACATATGAACCACATCGTGCCACGTGAGCCCTAAACCCATCTGCTCGTTCAAGGTATCTATGTAGCCCAAGACCCTAAATAGGTTGGGGGTGCACTGGTAGGGGGTTAATCTATGGTTAAGCAAGTAGTCTCTAGTTATCCTACCTATGGGAAGCGTCATTCCTCCCTCTATGAAAGCAATCATGGGAATGACAACTTGACCCACATCTCTCTCAGTCAGTACTTCTTCTGAGGGGCAATATTCTAAAACCACCCCCTGTGGGATACGATACCTAGCCCTAAAGCCCTCCATACCAGCCGGTGTGTCTACTAAATGTTTGAATCTACCCATCTAGAAAAACTGAAAGGCCGAGGAGAAAGTTCGAGAGGAAAAAGGGTAATATAAAGAAATGAAAACTTACGGGCACTCGTATGACAATCTCTGAAACTTTGAGAGATTTTTTCGAAAGAACACTTCTTACAAGAAATAACTACGGAAACTCAAGAGTTTGGTGCATTTTATGAAGACTGGGCATTGGAGTTCTCTGGAGTTCTTGAAGATTCCTAAAAAAAAAAAAGGAAAAGGGGCTTCTTTCAAGGCTTTATATAGAAGGAGAAAATGGAAGGGAGTACTCCCGCTCAAAATACTAAAAGAAACGTCAGCCGTTGGATCTACATTTCGCCGTTGGATGCGAGGGACACAAAGCCGCCTGGAGTAATTAATAACGCTTCGTAGACTGCGAAGCGCCAGAAACAATCAAGAAGCACACAAAACCACACTCCCACACGTGTGAATCAAAAATCAATTGATCTTATCTCTTAAAAATCAAAACCCCACTTTTTCTCCTCGGATGGAAGGGAAAAATCGGAATTTTAAGGGGCTATTGTAGGAATTAGGGCCCAAAATAATGTATTGAGCCTTGGGCCTTGTCCGAGGACACTAACAAGTCCGAGGAGGATGAACTAACTATCAAATGATTCCTAGTAAATGTCTGATAAGCGAGAAATGAAGGGAAGGAGATCCGAGGAGGAATTACTCCTCGGACACAGCGAATATAGTCCAAGTATATACTCTAACAATTGAAATGTGCCCTATGAACATATGAGAGGGAAAGAGACTCAAAATATCTAAGGAAAAGCTACTACTATCGCATTAAATGTACTGCAACTACTTTCTTGGCCGCATTAATGTAGAGGAGACCTATGAACAGTGCTGCCTTGGCTACCACAACTCACAAAAGGCTGAAAGGGGTGTTCGATGGGATGGGCACTCAAGTAAAGATTCAGATGATCAACAAGTGTAGGGTCAAGGTGATCAGAAATGAGCTATATAATGTAGAAGAACCCTCATAAGAAAGGGATTGGAAAAATAGAAAGAGAACATTGTAGCAATCTAAAACTGTCTTAGTATCTAACTGTGATCAATATACAATAATGGTGGCCTCTTCGGACTGAAAGTCTACTGACATCAATATCTTTTATTTGTGCTTATTTGTCATTTGGTCCAATACTAGCCGTTGTCCAACTCATTAGGACCTAGTTCTTTGACTCATTCTCTACAAATTCATTGTATTGGACTCATTGGACCAAGACTCCATACATTTGGGCTCGGGCCCCAAATTGCGACCCTACAATAGTTAAGTGAATTAATGAAAATTTTGGAAATATCAATGTTGTCCAAGACTATATTGTTTAAGTGTGAAAACAGATTTTTAGTGGGGAATTCGTGTATTGATGGGCCTATTTTTGGTGTTGCTAGATTCTGATTCTACTAATTTATTGTGACTCAAGGGTGGTTGGTTTTATTTTTGCAACTAAGAGGTAAGCGATATTTACTAATTTGGGGATTTTTCCAAAAAAAAATTTGATTATGAAACTATTCTTATATCAAGGAAGTATGTTGATATTCTATAAATTTTTTGATAATTTATAATGTTTGATGTGCACATTATATGGAAACGTTGACTATTTGTTATATGAAAAACTAGTGGGACAACCTAAACTTATTTAAACTTGTATGTGTGGATAAATCTTTGTATTTTTTTTTTTTTTTAGTATTATAACTGGATTATTTGTTGAGAGCATCTTGAATTTGTTTTAAATTGTATGGCAAGTCATGATTAAAAGCTCAGTCTTGTATTAGTCCTTAGTAAGGGACAATCATACTGTAACCAGTCCTTAGCAAGAGACGGTCCCATAAAAGGGGACAATGCACATTTAGTAGCTCCTTAACAAGGAAGTATACCATTGAGGATCTGAAAAGTGAGCTCCTTAGCAAGGGAGTGCACCTTTAGGTTCCAAAGGAACCAACCTTCAGAAAAGGGATGAAAAGGGGTTTCAGCCTCAAAAATGGGACAACATAACCCTGTCAACAGGACGTAAATGTTGACCACGAGAAAAGTCTAGGAAATTGTTTATATGATGGTGTTGGTATATTATGATGGCTCACAATATAATGATATTTTTTATAGAAAATATTTGATGTTAAAAATATAGATGGTTTGAAAGTTATAAATTTGTTGTATGGATTATTCATTTAAAAGATTTGTTCCCACACCCCAATGTTAGTGAATTCCACTTATTGAGTTATCTCACCTCCCTTTTATTCCCCCTGGATACATTAGAGGGATTATTGGATTAGAGATTCTTGGAAGACAACAGTTACAAATTTTTTTTTTTTTAGAAATAATTACAACATACTGCTAACCCCACAGCTTGAACCTTTTCCCCCTTAGACCCCCAAGCACTTTGTATATAGGGAGGTGCCAATTCAGCTACAAGGCCTTTGGCGACAACAGTTACAAATTATATTGTGGAATTGAGAATTTTATTATTATTTTTATGGTATTAAATGTTGTACAGGGGAATTATTTTGAAGATATTTTATCTTTAGTGGGATTAGAGCTTTAACAATTATGATGATATTTTAGATTGCTGGTTGCATTTATTTAATGTTTTTATGGATTATTTAGATTGAATAGACTTTTATTATTTATGATTTTGGGGTGTTACAATAAAAGCGCACATTACCCACAAAATTGTAAGGAGAATCTTAGAGAGAAAACCCTAGAAGTCCATTTGAGAGTTGGAGATTGCACACCCACAATCCTCTACAAAATTCTCTTAGTTTTCCTCTACTCTTACCTCTCTAATTCCATACTCATTGAGAGGTTCTTAGTCCAAACACATACCACACCTAATTTGAGTATTGTGAGTTGTTTTGGTGCATTTGGGCAGCATTGGAGAAGCCATTCTTTGGTAGATGCAATTAGAGCTAATTGTGAGATTTGGATAACTAGTGAAGACATGACTCGGTGAAATCCATTGGGAGTTGGAACTTGGAGGGTTCAAGTACTTTGGGTAGATTAGGCTAGGAGTATCTTTTTGATATCCTTGTACTCCAACTTTATTCACTAATGGATCATTTCATCTTAGAGGGCCGCGAAGAGGTTTTTACATCAAGTACTTTAGTTTTCCTCTTCGATAACACATCACCATATTATCTGTGTTTGCATCTCTCTTCCCTTACTTTTTGTGTTTTACATTTAATTCTTTAGTATGTACATCTATGCACTAGAGAGTAGTTCCGGTTAATTGCATTTTGTTTGCTCTTATTCCGTACTTAGTTGAGTAGATTAAAAGCAATTAAGTCGTATCTTGAAAATTGGGGTCTAAACAAGTTTTAGTAGTTTTGATTAAGCTTTCAATTTCAACTTGGTGAGACTAATTAGATTTTGTGCTAAGATCTCTCATAGGCATCTTGTCTAAGAGCACATGTCTAATGAGTCTTTAGATAGATAAGTATTTGACAAAAATAATCCTGATATTTTGTTTGATTTGACAGCAAAGAAAGAAGATCATCCTTGACATAGCAAGGGGGATAACTTATTTACATGAGGATTGTAGACAGAAGATAATTCACTTAAAAATAATTAAAACCCCAAAACATTCTTTTAGATGAGAACTTTAATGCAAAATTCTTTCATTTTGGGTTGTCTAAACTAGTTGACTGTGAATAGAGCCAAGTTGTGACAACCAGGAGAGGAACTCCTAGTTATATGGCTCCAAAATGGTTAAGTTCAATAATTACAAAAAAGTAGATGTTTATACCTTTGCAGTAGTGATCTCTAAAAAAGTTAGTGGAATGAGAAATCTTGATCGCTCATTGCCAAAAGAAGCAGCATATCTACTTGATCTATTCAAGAAAAATATTGAGGTTGGATTTGGTTGATAAGTATAGTGAAGATATGTAATTACATAGAGCAAAAGTTGTGAATATAATGACGGTTGTTGCAACATGATGTTTGCAAAATGATTTCACAAAGAGGCCTTCCATGTCCACTGTGGTTAAGGTTTTGGGGGGTGTTGCGAATGTTGAATATAGATAAAATATAACAAAATATTCATAGCAAGTACCAATAGAAACACAACCACAACCACACAAGAACATAAAATCCCCAATTTATCTCATTGTGTGCATAGCTTGAGCAAAGAAAATCTCTCTACTTTTTCTTTTTCACTTACTATGTTCTTACACTATGTTTCTCTCAGAATTTTGAATTGCTTGCATTCTCACGATGTTTCAAACTCTATGCTAATAGAAGAAAAAGTCTAGAAACACACAAAAAAAAAATGTGACAACATTTTCATAACATTTTTGTTTTCAATTGTGATAGTTCCAATCTAACATTTTATTATTTAATTTAAATTTATTTTGACCAATGAGAAATTCACATCTTAGTTGTTTTGAAAATATTGTCAAGTGATTGGGATTAAGAATTGGTGCAATAATACAATTGCATCATGCAATTATCATCTCATGTGAGATGTAAAAAGTGGTAAGAATTTTTTTTAAACCTTTTACTATACTATTGCATCATTTCCTTATTTCTATGATTCTTATATTGGTGTTGATATAACTTCTATCTTATCTAACACTTAATAAAGGTAACAATGAGGTAAAACTCTTCTTACTAATCTATGTAAGTAACAGACAAGTTATCCCATCTCACAGGTTTAAACTTACTCTGCTCCTTACTTATTGGTAAGTTTAAAGGAGCAAAGGGATAATCAATTCTTAAACAAATGCCGGTAAGCCTGTAAATGCTTTATGTGATGCTCATGAACATCCACTTGAGTTTGCTATCACCATGAAGATCTTTGCCGTTTAGAGTAGCTGATCACATTTGACATTCAAGTAATTAATAAGAAATACTTATTTTACCTTAAGTATGTGGTCCAAAAGATCTGAGATGGACTAACGCTCTGCTTGGACATTTGTCAAAAATGATAGGAAGTATAAATGATTTAAAAGATAAATTTATCCAAGGTATGTAGTCTGAGGAGCCAAGCGTGACCAAGGTTCTATTTGATATTTAGATAGATGTCAAGAAGTATTAATTTTCCCAAAGCATGTGGTTCGAGGAGTCAAACATGGCTAAGGTTTTGTTTAATACTCAGAAAGTGATTAAAAGATATCAATTTACCCGAGGTATGTGGTCCGAGGAGCCAGACATAACCAAGGTTTTGTTTGATACTTAGATAGATGTCAAGGAGTATTAATTTCTCCAAATCATGTGGTCCGAGGAGCCAGGCATGACTAAGATTCTATTTAATACTCAGTACAATGATTAAAAGATATCAATTTACCCAAGGTATGTGGTTCGAGGAGCCAGGCATGACCAAGGTTCTATTTAATGCTTAGATAGATGTCAAGGAGTATTAATTTCCCCAAAGCATGCGGTCCGAGGAGTCAGGCATGGCTAAGGTTTTGTTTAATACTCAGAACAGTGATTAAAAGATATCAATTTACCCAAGGTATGTGGTCCGAGGAGCCAGACATGACCAAGGTTCTGTTTGATACTTAGATAGATGTCAAGGAGTATTAATTTCCCCAAAACATGTGGTCCGAGGAGCCAGGCATGAATAAGGTTCTGTTTCATACTCAGAACAGTGATTAAAAAAATATCAATTTACCTAAGGTATGTGGTCCGAGGAGTTAGGCATGACCAAGGTTCTGTTTGATACTTAGATAGATAGAAAAAACGCATGACACACAATATAACAAACCCAAACAGGGTGAAGAACGCCTTTATTAATAATAATATCTTCTAAGGTTATGTTCATTCCAAGGGCGTGGTATAGCCTTTTCCTCTAGATCTTTAAGATAGTATGCACCTATTCCAGCCACTAATGTGATACGATATGGCCCTTCCCAATTAGGTCCAAATTTTCCCCATGCTGGGTTCTTTGCAATTCCTAGAACCTTTCTTAAGACCAAGTCTCCCAGTGCCAATGGCCTTAACTTTACATTGGCATCATACCCTTACTTGAGCTTGTATTGATAGTAGGCCAATTAGACCATGGCATTTTCCTTTCGTTCTTCAATTAGGTCTAAGCCCTTCTCCAATAGTCCATCGTTGCTACTCAGAGTGAAAGAACTTGTTCTTAGTGTGGGGAATCCAGTTTCTAGAGGAATAACAGCCTCGGCCCCATAAGTCATTGAAAAAGGTGTTTCCCCAATAGACTTACGAGGTGTAGTCCGATAAGTCCAAAGGACGTGAGACAGCTCTTCCACCTACTTTCCCTTCACGTCATCTAGTCTCTTCTTGAGTCCACTTACTATGATCTTATTGACAGCCTCGGCCTGTCCATTCCCTTGTGGATAGGCCGGAGTAGAATATCTATTCGTTATTCCCAAATCGCAGTAGTACCTCCTAAAGGCTTTACTGTCAAACTGAAGTCCATTGTCTAAGATAAGGGTATGAGGGATTCTAAATCGAGTGACAATATTTTTCCAGACAAATCTTTTGGCATCCATATCCCTGATATTCGCCAGTGGTTCAGTTTCTATCCACTTGGTGAAGTAATCTGTGCCGACCAACAAATATCTTTTATTCCCTGCTGCCTTAGGGAACGGCCCTACAATATCCAAGCCCCATTGAGCGAAAGACCAATGACTAGACAAAGGATTAAGGACCCCTCCAGGTTGGTGAATGTTTAGAGCAAATCTTTGGCATTGGTCACATTTCTTTACATAGTCTTGCGCTTCTTTCTGCATACTCGGCCACCAATAGCCTTGTGTGAGGGCCCTGTGAGATAAAGATCTGCCCTTCGTGTGGCTTCCACAGATTCCTTCATGTAATTCTTTCAAGAGTAACTCAACTACTTCAGGGTGTATGCATAGCAGATATGGGCTAAAAAAGGACCTCTTATACAACTTTTGGTCCTCGGACAACCAAAATCGAGAAGCCTTCCTTCACACCTTGTCAGCTTCGGACTTATTCTTGGGCAAAACATCTTCCTTCAAGAATAGTACAATAAATTCCATCCAGCTAGGACCCACTCTTATTTGATGAACATGAACCATATTTGCTCTTGCTTCAGTAGGTTTACATAAATCATCCACAAGGATTACCCGAGGTAAACTTTGTACCGAGGAGGTTGCCAATGTGGCAAGAGAGTCCGCGTGGGTATTTCTACTTCTAGGGACTTGTGATAAATTAAAAGACTCAAACCCAGACTGTAAATGTCTAACCTGGCTCAAGTATTCTTGCATCCTGGGATCTCTGGCTTCCAACTTTCCTTGAACTTGGCCCACAACCAACCTCGAATCATAGAATACCTCTACTATTTTTCCACCCAATTTCTGAACCATAGTCATCCCTACTAGCAGAGCTTCATATTCAGCTTCGTTGTTTGTGGCTGAGAAGCCCAATCTCAAGGATTTCTCAATTGTAATCCTTTCTGGGGATACCAGAACTAGCCCCACTCCAGATCCCCTGTGGTTTGCTACACCATCAACATAGGCCTTCCAGGTCAAAGGTTCTTTCACGAAAATTACACCAACTGATTTTCCATCCATGTTTTGTTCCTCTACTTTCTCTTTTACTAGGGTCTTAGCAAACTCAGCCACCAGGTCGGCGAGGACCTGGCCCTTGATAAAGGTGCGAGGCATGTACTTGATGTTAAAAGCCCTTAGAATTGTACCACACTTTACAATTCTCCCTATGTAATCAGCACTTCGAAGTAGAGATCTGGGTGGGAGCTAGGTCAAGACAACAATTGTGTGTGATTGGAAGTAGTGGGGGAGTTTACGCATAGCATGCACCACTGCCAAAATGGCCTTCTCCAGTGGTAAATATCAGACCTCGGCCTCATTTAGTGACTTGCTCAGGTAATAAACTGGCCTCTGCACACCACTATCAACCCGTATCAGCACCAAGCTTACTGCATGGAAGGCTACTGCAATGTAAGCAAACAAAACTTCATCTATCTCGGGCCTGGACATAATGGGCGGTCGAGAAAGATACTCTTTCAACTGCTGGAAAGCCAGGACATACTCCTCAGTCCATGCAAATCCTTTCCACTTGTTCAACAACTGAAAGAAAGGCCTACACCGGTCTGCTGACCAAGAGATGAATCAATTTAAAGCAGCAGTCATTCTCGTTAGCCTCTGGACCTCTTTGGGGTTCCGAGGTGGCCGAAGATTATTAATTGCTTTGATCTGGTCAAGGTTAACTTCGATTCCGCGGTGTGTAACCATGTACCCCAAGAATTTTCCTGATTCGACACCAAAAGAACACTTGGAAACATTAAATCGTAGCTTGTGTCTCCTCAAGATATCAAAAATATTCCCGAGGTCATTAATATGCTCAGACTCTGCCTTACTCTTTACCACCATATCATCAATATAAATCTCAATGTTTTTCCCTAACTGTGGCTCAAACATCCTGGTCATCATCCTCTGGTAGGTAGCCCTTGCATTCTTCAAGCTAAAGGGCATCACCTTGTAATGGTAATTCCTAATAGGGATCACAAAAGCTGTCCTTTATTGATCATCCAAAGCCAAAGGTATCTAGTGGTAGCCTTGAAAAGCGTCCAAAAAGCTCATCCGATGATGACCTACGGTGGCATCCACTAGTTGGTCTATTCGAGGCATGGGGACAGGGTCTTTTGGGCAGGTTTTGTTCAGATCTGTGAAGTCCACACATACTCGCCACTTCCCAGTCTTCTTCTTTACAACCACAGTATTGGCTAACCACTTAGGGTAGAAAAACTCTTTAATAAACCCAGCCTACTTAAGCTTTATCACCTCGTCCTTGACAACGTCCAAATGATCCTTAGATGAGCCCCGAGGTGGTTGTTTCTTGGGGATGACAAACGGATTGACGTTTAGATGATGACAGATGAAGCTTGGGTCCACCCCGAGAGCTTCGTAGGCATTCCAAGCGAATACATCAACATTCCTCTTAAGAAATTCCACCAACTCTTTCTTCTCTTGAGGCGGTAGCTGAACCCTAACCTGGAAAAACTTCTCTGGGTCATTGCCTATAGCAAATTTCTCTAAGTCCTCACATTTCGCATCCTCGGTTGGCCCATCTATAGGTGAAGCTGGAGACTTTGACTGCTATAAACCTCCTTCAGCAGAGGCCGAGGACTCTGCTACAGGTTGACGCATAATTGCAGCCACGAGGCACTGCCTGGCCATGGACTGACTCCCTACCAGCTCCTCAATCCGGTCCCCTGATGGATACTTCACTTTCAAATGCAAGGTCAGCGAAATGGCCCCTAGGGCATGAAGTCAGGGTCTTGCCACAATGGCCGTGTAGGGAGAGTACGCCTCCACCACAATAAAGCCTACTTCAACCACTTCTGAACCCACCTGCACGGGCAGTCTAATCTGACCTTTTGGAATGACAACCTTTTCATCAAAACTCACTAAAGGTGAATCATAGGCTGTTAGGTCTTTGAGCTTTAAGTTCAACCCCCTGTACAGATCAGGATACATAATCTCCGCACCACTGCCCTGGTCAACGATTACCCTCTTCACATCGTATCCCCCTATCCTGAGGATGACCACCAAAGCATCATCGTATGGTTGGATGGTTCCTATCTTGTCCTCATCCGAGAAATTTAGCGCAGATCGGATCTCTACTCTAGCTCTCTTCGGCTTGGAATCAAAGTCCTCGACTGTAAATAAGGATGTCAATTTTTGCCCGACTTGCGAGTACCCGACCCAGCCCGACCCTAATGGGCCAGGTTTTACTTGATCCGATTAGGAATAGGGTCGAGTATGGGTTTAAAAAAAAACTTGAAGTGGGTTCGGGTCAGGTTCGGGTTTTATCAAAAAAATCCGAGACCCAACCCAAAACCCGACTCGGATAAAAACCCGGTACCTTGAAATTACAAAAATTCCCTCTATATATATATATATATACCTATAATCTAACCCTAATTCCTCATTTCTTTAGCAGCAACTCAGAACTCACGCCTCCCTCCCGCAGTCCTTACCCTCACTCCAACACTCCCTCTCCCTTAGCTCAGTCCTTCATTTCAGCTCATACAGTCAACCAGTCACTCCAACACTTCCTCACCCTTACTCCCACACTCCCTCAATCACGCCTCCCTCGCCTCCTCACCTTCACTCTGACCACTTCCTCAGCACACGACCTCACAGCCCTCACTCACTCTCAGTCATTGCCTCACGCACACGCCCTCACTCACGCAGTCACGCCATGCCTCGCCTTCTCATTCTCACAGCCTCGCTTTTCCTCAGGACCTCAGGTACACCTCGCTCTTCCTCTGTTGTCCGATTTGTAAAGCTTTTTTATATGATCTCACTCTTTGATGATAAAGAGGCAAAATGTATGATCTATCCAGGTTTTTGTTTTAAAATTTTGGATTTTTTTTTTTAGTGTTTCATTAAAATTTGTTTGGAGGTTTTGATTGTGTGGTGGTTCATTGAATTTGTTGTGATGATAATAATGTTTATTTGGGTTTTGGGTGGGTGAGGGTTTGGTTTATGGGTTAAGGTGTTTGTGGTGTTATTGGGTTTGTTTTGGTAATTAGGATTGGATTTGATTATAAGTAATACATTGGGGATGTTGAAATCAGTGAAACTAAGTGTGAAATATGGTAGTGAATTTTTGTACACATATCTTTTACCTGATTCAAGTCTCAAAGCATTCTGTTCCCTTGTTCTTTCCCTTCATATCTACATAGTTTGTTTAATGGAAGAAATTGTTTGTTGTTTTTTGTGTTTGTTGGGAATGTAGAGCCTAAAACGGAGATGGAAGACACAAACACAGACACAAACAAATCTGGTTCTTTCTCGCCAAACGGCTCTCCCTTGAGATCTAGACATTGTCCCTTGCCAATTATGCGGTCTTCTTCGCCATTTTCACGATCACCCTTGCCATTGTCGCCTGGCAGCTCACCCTCAGGATCACCATTAAACAATGAGTAAGTATTTGAATTTGTAGTTAATCATGTTTAATTATGATTGCGTTGATAAAATTTGTGAATCTATGTAATTATGAATTTGTGACTATTAATCAATAAGTATGTGTAATAATAAATTTGTGATAATTTGTTTTGATTCTAACTCCCAAACTTCTGAACCAATTAGGAATCCGAAATCCCTAACGGTGGACTTAGTGGGAGAAGACTTAGAGGTAGAGGAATAAGAAGGGACAGAGAAAGAGGGAGAGCAAGAGCCTACAAATGAGGACTTGGATACAAGTAAAAAAAGAAAGACTACCTCAGATATTTGGGCTCATTTTACAAGGAAGAAAGTTGATGAAAAATTTAAAGCCCAATGCCATCATTGTAACAAACTTTACTTGGGTGATTCTAGCCAAGGTACAACTCATTTGCGTAATCATTTAGCAAGATATCCACGAATGAAGTTTAAAGATATAAGGGATATGTGACAACAAGTCTTAATTAAACAACAAAATAAGATGGATGGAACTATGAGTTTGAATACTTACCAATTTGATCAAGTTAGAGTGAGGAATAAGCTTGCTCATATGGTCATCCTACATGAATATCCCCTTTCAATAATTGACCACATTGGGTTTAAAGAATTTGTGGCTGATCTTCAACCTATGTTTAAACTTGTCACAAGAAATACTTTGAAGAGTGACATTCTTAAAATCTATGATAATGAGAGGGGGAAAGATTTGAAGATGACGGACAAGAATGGAAGTAGGATGGCAATTACAACTGATATGTGGACTTCAAGTAACAAAAAAAAAAGGGTTTATGGTCATTACCGCTCATTTTATTGATCATACTTGAATGTTGCAAAGCTGAGTTTTAAGGTAATTTTTTTTTTTCTATAAATTGAATGTTAAAGACTTTACATTTAGAATGTTTATTGAGTTATGTTAAATTGAATGTTTATTGAGTTATGTTATAATTTTCATATTATTTTTCTAGGTTTGTTTATGTTCCTTCTCCACACACGAAAGATGTCCTTGTTGATTGTTTTTTAGAGTGGAACATTGATAGGAAGTAGTCCACAATAATTGTTGATAATTGTAGTATTAATGATGCCATGATAAGACTTCTCTTAAATAAGCTTGATACTAGTTCTCTTATGTTGGGTGGGTCTATGTTGCATATGAGGTGTGCCGCATATATTTTGAATTTGATTGTTCAAGATAGGTTGTCTCTTATTGGTGATGGTATTAAAAGGATTCATAATAGTATGATTTATTGGACTGGATCACCAAAAAGGAGGCAGAAATTTGAAGAAAATGCACGTCAATTACATGTTCAATGCACCAAAGAGTTAGTCTTAGATTGTAAAACTCATTGGAATTCAACTTACTTAATGCTTTCTATTGCATTGATTTATAAAGATGTTTTCTCGCGTTTAGCTAAACGTGAAACATCTTATACTTGTCTGCCACATGATTATGATTGAAAGGTAGCCAAAGATATTTGTGGGAAGTTGGAGTTGTTTCATAGTGTGACTGAGTTTTTCTCTGGTCGTAAGTACCCCACAACTAATATATATTTTGAAAGTTCAAAAACGTGTACAAAACACCTTTGAACGTTTAGACCCCCAAATTACAACTTAACCAATTCAAGCAATATGTCAAACAACTAGTGTGCGGAAACTTAACATATGCTATAATGTGAAATTGGTTAAAAACTATCTGAGCCATAACAAAATAAAATCCACAGCAGATAATAAAAAGGCAAAGATAGAGAGGAAGGAAAATGCAAACACAAAGACAACACGCGATGTGTTATCGAAGAGGAAACCGAAGCCCTCGGCGTAAAACCTCTCCGCCGCCCTCCAAGTGGTAAACAATCCACTAGAAAATGCAGTTGTGATACAAGGACAGCAATAGACCCTCCAAGTCTAATCTACCCAGTGCACCTAAGCCCTCCAAGCCTCTTGCTCCAACGAGGTTGCGCCGAACCTTTTTCTTTTCTAGCTTCCCGGATTCCGCTACTAGACCGTAGTATCAACCAATGAAGATTGGTTCCTTCCTAACTACTTCCCAGAAATCCAAACAACTGTCTCACAGTGATGATAATGGTGAGAACCAGGTTTGGTATAATGCCTCTCAAGGATTTGACAATGGAGAGGAAGAGAGTTGAGGAATTTGAAGAGACTCTAAGGTAGAGATTGTGGGTGAAACAATCTGGTTTTTCTTTAGGGTTTCTCTCTCAAAATTCTCTCTGGAAGCTCTCTTTCAATCGTGGGTAAAAGGGGTATTTATACTGGAGTGGGAGAGGAATGTGAAACGTCAGGTTTTACAAAACAGGGGTGGCTCGCGGCTTGACTAAGTCGCGAGATCTAGTCGCGAGTTAACCGTATGGCCAGTTGTCCTGTTTTGTCCTGTAGTGCTCCAGCTAGCATGACTGTTCATCTTCCAGCATGCTTGGCACGTGTGCTGCTTCTGGCGGCTTGCAGCCGCGAGTCACCCGTGAGTCCCAGCCACGAGTCTCTGTTTTCTTGCACACTCTTGAGCAATCTTCACTCTATCTCACTCACTACCCTTACAACAAACCCACCTAAATACAGGGTTACTAAATGCTGAATTACAAGCAAATTTGGCACGGAATAAAGCCAATTAGATGGTTGAATAAATTCAACCTTACATATTTTGCTTTGGTGTGTGAGTTGAAAATTGCATTGAATGAATGGAGTTTGTCTTCAAGTGAGATGATAAGTACGATGGCAGAAAGCATGCTTGCTAAATTTAATTCTTATTGGGCTAATGTTAGTGTTGTTATGGTTGTTGCTATTATCTTAGATCCAAGATATAAGATGAAGTTATTGGAGTTTTATTATCCTAACATTTATGGTGATAATTCTAATTTAGAGATTGAAAAAATTAAGAATCTTTGTTATGATTTGCTTGATGAGTATGGAGATTTAGATGAGTCTCCTAGAGATAATGACGGAAGTTCTCATATGCCTGCAAGTACTTCAAATCAAGTGGCACAAATGAAATTTAGGTTGAGTGGGGTAATGTCATGTTTTGATTTGTTTGTGAACAATAGTTCAAGTAGTTCAAAGAAACATAGGAGTGCTAGAATGGAATTTGATCATTTCATTGATGAGGGAGTGTTGAAGAGGAGTGAAGACTTTGATATTTTGGCATGGTGAAAAAGTAATGGTCTCAAGTATCCTACTTTACAAAGGATTGCAAGAAATATTTTAGCCATTCCCGTTACAACTGTTGCTTCAGAATCTGCCTTTAGCACTAGTGGGAGACTTTTAAGTCCACACCGTAGTAGGTGACATCCCAAGACTATAGATGCAATGATGTGTGCTCAGAATTGGTTATGGAGTGAAATCAACGGTTAGCAATTGTTTAATTTCTATTTATAAAATCAAAATTGTGTTTTTATATTTGCTAGTTACAGTTTGATGAAATTTATTCCATTTTTTAATTCATTGCTGTTGTAGGTTCTTCAACTATATCTGGAGATTGTACATTTCAATCAATTCTTGATGATGGGGAGCCAAATGAAAATGATGGGAGTTGTGTCACAATTGTGGATGACTAAACATTTTGTATTAATTTAGTAGCTTTTTTAATTTCTTAGCCTTATTGGATTAATTTGTTGGTTTGTAATTATTCTAAACTTGTGGGATTTATTTTGTAGCTTTTTAATTTCTTGGACTCGTTGGACTTTTGATACTTATTTCTTGGACTTGTTGGATTTATTTTATTTTTATGTTTAGCTAGTGATTTTAATTATGATTTTGTTGATTAATGATTAGATGGTTATCTTATCTAGGTGATTTATTGATTTAAAATCTTAGTTATGATTTATATTGAATTATGATTATGATATTAGTTATGGTTTATTGATTTATAGATTTATAAGTAACATGTGATTTATTGATTTATGATTAGTAGCTTATGATTTGGACTGATTTGGCATTTGGGCCATGTTATCTAGGCTTGAATTAGAATATGTAGGCTTGAATGTAGGAAAAAATAAATTTGGGCTTCAATTCTTTTTTTCTTTTTTTTTGGTTGGGCTTGGCATTTGGGCCACGTTATCTAGGCTTGAATTAGAATATGCAGGCTTGAATGTAGGCAAAAATAAATTTGGGCTTCAATTCTTTTTTTTTTTGGGCCACAAATTGGCCCCAATCCCTTAACGGGGCCCGCGGGGCCCTTCGGGGGCGGGTCCGGGCCCTAGGAAAAAAACCCGCTTAGTAAACGGGCCAGGTCTGGGCCACGGGTCTTGGCTCGTGGGTCGGGTCCGAGTATGGAAAAACTTGGCCCGAACCTGACCCGTTGCCATTCCTAACTGTAAACCGAGCTATCGACATTACCCTGGAAGGATAAGAACCAATTCTCCCAGGTGCAGCAAAGATGATGTTGATTGTGCCTATCGGGGGCCTCGAAGAAGCATTCCCCTGAGCTCCTGACCTTGATTGGTTTCCTTGCTCGTTAGGACAGTACAAAAGATGCTGTAACCTTCCCTCCTTAACTAGTTGCTCCAGATGATTTCACATAGTTCTGCAGTCCTTGGTGGTATGCCCCCGTTCCTGGTGTTATTGGCAATGAAGGCTCTAATTGCGTCTTAAGGGGTCTCTACTCATTTTGTTCTGCCAATTGAAGTATGGCTCGTTCTTGATCTTCTCTAAAACTTGATGCACCAATTCTCGGAACACAGTGTTAACGATTTGAGGAGCTGTAGGCCTAGATTGCCCAGCAAAATCCCTCCAAGGTCTGTTATTGTTATAGCGGTCCGACCTGAAATCCCTCCTCTCTTGAGGGATAACCTTACTCTTTCCCTTGTCTTGCTGTTGGTCATCCTCGACCCTCTTATACTTATCAATCCGATCCATGAGCTGGCGTACACTAGTAACAAGCTTCCCGGTCAAAGACTTCCTCAACCCATGCTCCGTAGGTAGGCCGACCTTGAAAGTCCTGACGGCCACATCGTCAAAGTCACTGTCTATCTCATTGAACATCTCCTAGTATCTATTCGAGTACGTTTTCAAGGTTTTTCGTTCTCGCATGGACATAGACAACAAGAAGTTTGAGGTCTGAGGGACCCTACTGCATGTGATAAAGTGGGACCCAAAGGCCCAAGTGAGCTCTCTAAAGGAATTAATGGAACCTGTAGCTGGGCCATTAAACCACCTTATCACCACAGGCTCCAAACTAGAGGGGAAGACCTTGCACATCAAGGCCTCATTCTTGGAGTGCACAACCATCCTCTGGTTGAAATGGCTCACGTGCTCCATGGGGTCTATTCGGCCATTGTACACTATGAATGTGGGCTGAGTGAACTGTCGAGGAAGCATCCCTTCCTCAACCTTGCGCGTGAAAGGTGATCCGGAAATTTGGTTGAGTGCCCTACTCATGGCATCATTTCCCAAATCTCTCGAAGATGAATCTCTATTTCTGTGCCCATAAAGGTAATCTTCATCATATGAGAATGACTCAGTAGGAGGGGTCCTTGATCTGCGCCTATAGCTAACATCCTCTTCACCGTCTGAAGAGAAGTCAAAAACGGAAGGAGCTTGCTTTCTCCGTTCGTGGCGTAAGCTTCTCTTCAAGTGATCAATCTCCAACTGCATGGCTTTGATATTTTTCTCATAAGAGAGGTAGCTACCACCCCTAGAGTGGCTCCTATTAGTATGGGTAGTATGCACACTCTCCTTCTGGTCTCTCTTTTGCTCAAGTTCACAGAAGTGATCTTAACGTTGAGACCTCATGGATTCTGCCTAATTTGAACCTGAACCTACCACTGTTGATCGTTAAACTCACTGTAACACCAGTAATTCCCACAAATGGCGCCAATTGTAAGGACCAGATTTGAGTTCCTAGCCCAAGATGTGGATGAACTTAGGTCCAAAAAACCCAGAACAATGAATTTATAGAGAGTGGGTTGGAAAACTGAGTTTTAATGAATCAGACCAACACCAAAATAGATTCAAATGACAAGGGAATGAAAATAGACAGGTTTATGATGAAGATAATCGTCCTCGGCAAAGTTCGAGAAGATCTATTCTTATATATTGTTCTTAAGTTTGATTACAAGTTTAGTTCTCGGTTGCTACAGTGTTTCTCTCTTGATTTCTCAATCCCCCTTTCCCACGGCTTCCTCCTTCTTTTATGCTCTCTTCCCCTTTCATCTTTTTTCTCCACGTGTATACTAGATGGTTGTTCTTGATACTTGTCCCATAAGCTTTTTCCATAAGTCTTTATGTAGTAGCTGTAAGACTGAAGACCACTGTTCAAGTATCACCTCCACATTAATGCGGCCAGAAAGTTAGCTGCAGAGCATTTAATACAGTGGCATTCCCTTAAGATATTTTAGGACTCCTCCCCGTCTGATGTCTCTGCAATGCTTATCCATACCAACAGAACTTCCTAGAACGTTACCCTAGACGACAAACCACCACTTCGAACCTCAGCTTTGGCTAGCCGAGGAGGCATTTTTCCTCGGCCCACCATCCTAAGCCATTATGACCAACACTATCTCCTTTATTTACTAACACAATTTCTTCTAACAAAGATTTCTCCTCCTCGGACAAACTCTCGTCATCAATATTGTTGGCATCTTTTAAAGATGATACATAATATTTTTGAGAAGAAGAAGCAGAGACGATGCTAACACATAATATAAAATTATTAAGTTTGCGTGATTTAAATTTGTGGCAAAAAAATATTAATGAATCTATGATAAAAGTTTTTATCTAAATGATATATAGTAGTTCATATTTTTTTTAGACTTGATTCAAAAAGTTCATTCTCAATAGCCTTTTAAGTCTACAAATTGCTCAATATATGGGCCTAAACACAATCAAAGGGTGCTATCTAGATTATAAATTATATGACCCTTTATCACACAAATATTTTAGTTCTCCCAATGTATGGTAAAGGAAGGCAAGTTTTGTTTAGCCATTTTTCTTGATTTGTGTTGCGTAATTTAATAGTATGGAGAATGTGATTGGATTTTGTAGGGGTAAAATTCCCAAAGTCAACAATGGGCCTTGGGCCCCACACGGAGCCCAACCATGACCCAAAGGGAAAAGGGGGACCAAAAGACTTCTGGCCCAATCTTGTTAAGCCCAATTTCTTTTAAAAGACGTCCGAGGAGGAATGTCTCCTCGGACACACAAATATGGGCCCGATGTGCAGCCCCTCCACAGTGAAGAACCATCCCAGACAAACGTGGGTAGTAGGATGAGCTTCACACAGCAGGAAAGAGAAAAATGTAAGACGTCCAGGGAGAAGCCACAACTGCCGCATTAAATGCAAGGAAGCTACTTTTTCAGCCGCATTAATGTGGAGAAGACAGGCGAACAGTGTTACATTGGCCAGTGCAACTCACAGAAAGATAAGGTGGATGTCCGATGGGACAGGCACTCAAGTGAAGGTCCAGATGGTTAACAAGTGTAAGGTCCTTATCAATTTAAGGAGGCTATATAAGAGAAGGAAATCCCCATGAAGAGGGGATCGGAGAATTTAGAGAAAAGAGAGAGAGAGGGTAAAGAATTTTGTAGTCTGTAACCAGAGTAAGAGGTGCACTTATACGTCTCCTCGGACCGGTATCCTATAAACTTAAATGGAATATTCTCACATTCAGACTGTTGCATGGCATACAACTAACTAACATTCACTTCGTCCAGCCCTAGTTCTATAACCCGCTCTCTACAAATTCATTGTCTAGGGACTTTTGGGCCAGAACTACTTACTTGTTGGGCCTGGGCCCCAAAAACCGTCCCTACAGATTTAAATGTTAAATAAAATAAGATGAGAGGAAAAAAGAGTAAATATAAAATATATAGCAATAAAAATCAAATTATCCAAGTCATTTTATATAATATAATAACATTATATTATTATATACTATATGAATAATGTAGTAGGATAATATTTAATCAAAGAAAATATAAAAGATAACAGATTAGAACACAAAACTAAATTGCATCAACCTAAAGTAGAATTCTAATTAACACAAAAATTCATCAACCTAAAGAATTGATGCAATTAAAAAAAATCAAACAAAAAATGAAAAACAAATTGTGAGAGAGAGAGAGAGAGAGAGAGAAGTAACCTTTTTTGTGTGTGAAAACTATGCATAGAATGAAAAAGAAAATGTCAAATTTATAGTAAGATATTAAGAATAAGAAGAGTCAAAATAAAGGAAGATAAAAAGGTAGAGAAAGAATGATATTAAGGTAGAAAGTAGTAGGAAGATGAAGAGGTAAAAGGGATGGAGAGTTTTGGAAAATTAATGATAAAAATAATGGTAAAAAGATATTTTAATTTTTAAATAATGTAGTTTTAAAGTCACCTTTAATGAGAAAATGTTTTAAAAAATATTTAAGAAAAATTGGAAAAAAAAATGATAATATGGCTGCTAATGTGGCTCAACGTGAACGTAGCAACATTAAATGCTACGCTTCAATTTTTAGTAATACTAGTCGCTAACTCGTGCAATGCACGGGCTAGTTGTGAAATTGGATTACTTGTAAAAAATAACTTACCTAATTTACTTAAAATTTATTTAAGGAAAATCAGTCCTAATTTGATCAAAATTTATTTAGTATTGGTCTTGTTGGATTAATAAATGAAATAGTATACTTGCATTTGTTTATAGTGTAATATGAGGCTAGTCATACCACATCAACCACTTTATCAAGATGTAAAAAAAAAGTGAAGAAAAGAAAAGAAGAACATTATCAAGCTTTTCAATTCAAAATTAACAATAATACTTCAGAAAGGAACTCTTAATCTTAGCCAAAGAATAAATGAAACTTAGAAACTCATAAGGTCCAGGCATATTTGATAAATTAAAGAATATACATCCCTAAATTTGCCATGGTCATGTCCAATTTAGGCCAAATATATAGGTTAAATTTGTTGTGTGGATTCTCTCTAGATTAATTCTTGGAGAAGTATATGCAAGTGAAAAACCCATAAACAACATTTCAATCACATGAATATGGTCTAAGCATATTTGATAACTCGAAAGATATGCATCCCTAAATTTGACTTGGTAATGTTCAGTTTAGGACTTTATTTGTTATTGGTGGTTTGAGTAGGTGCAGCGTGCTGCCTTGTCTCGTATCCTGCTTGCAGGTCATCTAGTTTGAATATGATTCTTATTCAAAGAAACAAAACAAAACAAAACTACTTAGTACTTACCCATCAGACAGTTTCTTGTCCCTCATCAACAAATCTTTCTCAAACACACTGAGATAACATTTCAAAATTATGTGGTCTTAGTGATGGCAAATCTTCCCAGAAACGGTGGCAAGGTCATTCAAACAAAATGGTGCCACGAATTATTTAACAAAAATAACAATGATTCAGGAAAGCTAATTTAATAACACTAACAAATTTCAATTCAAATCCTTTTCGTATGAGTTAGCTATTTTGCTCAGGGAATGCAAAAACTCTCCCATGGGATCTTCTACTTCCATAATAGTGACAATGCTCACAAGAAACATACTCCTACGAATTTATTTCTGCCAGAGCCTAGTTTGACAAAGAATTCTTTGGTTAAAGGACTATGTCACTGATTTATACCTCTATTAACTCAGTTGAATTGCAATTTCTCATCTGAGAATCAGCTTCTACCATTAACTTTATATTGTCTCCAAAACAGCTGTATGCCTGGGCTTGATGCAATACACACTGGATCCAATATGCTCAAGCTTCAAGACCAGTATTGGCACAATTAATGAAGAATAGGGACTCGTCTTCCTTCCCAATTCTGCGTCTCCAACTCGTTAAAAAATCTGGCCAGGGCAACTGGACCCTGCTGTTGCCAGTAAGAGGCATATAAATATAAGCAAGATTATCAATTTCAGTCTATCACATATAAGAACAAGATTTGCTATTACTGTACCACCATTCAGTTCAATATCCATCAGTGGAGCTGCTTTGTTATCCTTGGACTTGTAACTTTTGAGAAGAATGGAAAAGAGTCTTGATCAAGTTTGCTTATTGTTTCACATCTACAGGCAGAGAAAAGAAAAACATGTTAGGACTTACTTATTTTTCCTATTCTCTTTTTGGAGAGGTTTTTTTTTTTTTTTTTTTAAGGGTTGGGGGTATACAGCACTAGGAATATGTAATTTCCCGTTGGTAAGAACATCAGCTTAGCAGCCCTGGAGAGTACATGTTGTCCAGGTGGTTTGACAAGACAAACTCTTTCTCTCGAGATGGGCATCATTACCTATTTCAACAAAAAAAAAAAAAAAAAAACACACATACACAAATATTAAGAACTACTTTTTCCTTTTCTCTTTCTAGAGAAGGTGTTTTTCTTTAGGGTTGGGAGATATAACACTAAGAATATGTAATGTCCTGTTGGTGAGGACATCAACTTAGCAACCATGGAGAATACATGTTGTCCAGTTGGTATGACAAGACAAACTTTTTCTCTAAAGATGGGCATCATTACTTTTTTTACCAGACAAACCTCATCTGATACATTTGTGCTTAATCAAATTGTAAAGATAATCCAAAAATCACAAAACCAAATATTGTGAATATACTTTAACAACATCTTAACAAAAGTTCACAAGTCCATCCAGATCTACTTTCATAATTTTTGCTTCTTTTGATGTGAAACTATTTATAGATGAGATTGCCAACTCAGAATTTCTAGATTTATCCTAAAATTATCTATGTAATTAAGGTAGAGAGGGTGGAAAAGTTCTCACCAAAAGAGCCATAAATATCCATTGCAGGATATATAAATGAGATTGCCAACTCGGAATTTCCAGGTCTAGTGATGCATTGAAAGTATCAAGAATCAACTATGAACCACTCTAAAACAAAGACTAACAATGCCATGATATACATGACAAACCACAAATGACCTTATCCATGTGGCAACAGCTGAAAGTAGTGTCGCCAGTTTTTGACACCATGAGTGACTGTGACATTAACAGAGACAGTATATCAGTAAAGAACTCAAATGCTTTTGCTCCACCATTTAGCCCTTTTAGTATTCCAAACCTCCACAGAACTCCTAGGTAAGTATGGTGAGTCTTTTTGTCACTTAGCTTAGGATATTTCTTGTACTTTAGACTATTAATGCACCTTCCCCCAAAAGAAAAATGAAAAAGAAAAAGAAAAAGAAAGAGTGAAGTCAGACAAAATTTAACAGATCATAAGCTTACAAAATAAGATATCATTAGCAATAATCAGGTCTCAGTCTGAGTCAGCATCTAGAAAGGTGTCTCCCCATGTATCTGATAACATAAGTGTGGTCTAGAATTAGTAACACTTAATAAAAAAACACATAAGTTATTAAAATTGAATAATAGTGAAGGAGAAAATCAAGAAAATTATCTTCCAGTAGTAAGCCACATAAAAAGAACCCAAAGTTAGATTTCTCCAACTAATCACATCTGAATGCCAAATTCTATGCAAAACATGGCTCAAATAACCAAGGGGGCATAGAAGAGACTCACACTTTAGGTGAGGAAGGACAGGAGTAATCCCATTAGCCCTGCAGTTATGAGCTAACACATGTTCTCTTCAATTTCCTGATCATCATAGTCTGATGTTGTAATGTCTAGAAGAAACAGTTTTCGAAGATATATGGCTAAAGCACTGGTGCCACTGCCATTGAAAAAAATAAACAACATGACAAGAAGAAAAAACATATACTAATATTTGTAGGGGTTCTTTATGCTCTTGGGCTAGGGTCCTTTTTGCTGTGGGTTGGAGAGTTGGGTCTGGCCTGCTATCCTAGTAGGACCTTGTTGAAGGGCCAGTCTATGTACAATACAAGCATCCCAAAAGAAAGACAACAAATAATGGCAAATACATGCACATGAATATTAAATACATTAGCAAATGTGTTGTGGCAGAAAAGGTTAGTAAAAAAAAAAAAGGTAGTGTAGCTAAACAGCAGAATGCAAAAGTAATGGGTCTTTCTGCAGGAAGTGAACTAAAAGAGCCCAAATCCCAACTTGGACAACCTTATTACTGGGCTAGACCATTAAAGTTGCACATTTTGAAGAGCGGGTATAGATAACTACTTCTTGTCTTGTTGGGAATTACAAAGGGTGAGTTTGAGGTAAAAGAGAGAGAAAAGATTGTCTATTGATGCATGACTTTTTTGCCATATTCACTCTTTCTTTTTTGCCTTCACTTCGTTCTTTCTTTTTCCTCTCTTATTTCCTTTTCAATTCTCTTTGCTCCTTGCCTTAGTCGTTACCTAGTCGTTACCCCTTCCATATATGGTTACTATTTCTATTTATACTAGGTTGATCATATGAGATTTCTCTTTTAACCCCTATTGTTTACCAACCATTTTTGTCTGCTGTGAACACCTCTTTAGGCATGCCCAGTACTTTTCTCTTTCTTCCACTACTCATCCCACGACAAATCCTTATCCATTTGGGTCTGACGTGAGTCTTTCTCTCTCATCTCGATTGGTAATGTTTTGGATCTCTCTCTACCTATCTCTCTAGCTTACATGAAGTGATCCCAACCATTTACTACCTATTTTAGGCAAAGATGTCTTCCCAATAGAGCACCTCCCAAAAGAGGCCTTGGCTAGATACTAGAAGTAAGCCCTTTTTTCCCCCTCCATCAAACTACATGCTCTCTAAATCCCTTGAGCATTGGCCCACCTCCCTTGCATTGGTTAGGTATAGGCTGATGGTGCTCCGACTATAGCGTGGTTATCTTATTACTTCATGCTTTTATTTTCTTTCTTTCCCACGTTGTTTTTGCCGTTGCTACTTGGCTTTGTCTCATTCTACTCCTAAATCTCCTTCGCCCATACTCGTCCTTTATGGAGAAAGGTATGGGCTCATTAGGCTTGCCCCATTTTTGCCTCTTCTTGGGCTTGTGGGCTTGCCTATTGCCGGCTTCTACCAAACGGGCCTGTTAGGCCTCTTTCTTTCCTTTGGGCTTTTATAGCCCTTTGCTTCTGTCATTACTTTCTAATCTTTTCTTTATTTCCTTTTTGCTTGTTATTGGGCTTTTTTGCTATTGGGCTCCCTTTATAAAAAATGGGTATCAACACTATTTATAGCAATTGAATATGAGTAAGCACATTGGACTTGGCAAGAGTAAATTTCCATGAGCTATTATGCAACACGCACACACATATGCACCAAAATAAAGATTTGAGTGTCTAAAAATGTGTACAACCATGAAGGATTTGATTCAATTCTCATGCCATACCATCAATAATGCATCTATGTCTTTGCTAATTGTGGTGTTAGCTATATTAGGGTAAGACACAAATGCATTGCCTAAGAATCCTTCCAAGGAGAGTGGATATCGAAAGAGAAATAGGAAGAGTTTTTCTTCTCTTTTTCATATACACATGCAGTCTTCTACCCAATGAACATTCGACTCTATCTATGGCAAGTTTGGATATAGGGGGAGTAGAGGAGAGAATGGATCATTTTTTTTTGGGAGTATTTTTCTTTATAGAAAGCCTCCTAATTGGATTCACATCTACTTCTTTGGTAAGGCAGTTTTGATAATTACCCTGCACGGTAAGGCAGTTTTGATAATTACCCTGCACGCTCCATTGAAGCACAAGTCTACCTAGTTGGAACAAAAACAGTGATACAATTAGGGAATTTAAGGCACAAAGAACCGATGTATCCCCTTCATCAACATTCACTTCACCTTTAAAAATCCAACGGATCAAATTGAATAAGAATATTTTTAGTTTTTCTTTTTTGTACTTGACAGCTCTAAATAAACATTTTCTTAAAAAAAAAAAAAAAAAAAAAAACATACATTCATGGTTACATTACATACACTGATACACACACAAAAATAAGCAATAATGTTGTCTTTGTGAGGCATGTAGAAGGATTTTGATTTTCTTTATCTGTGAATTTAGTAAAATTGGAGGTTGATGTGGGACACGAGATGAGGACTATATGTACAATTAGTTTTTTTTTTTTTTTTCTTTTTTCTTTTTTAATTTAAAAAATGCAAAATACCATCTGTACATGGAAAAAAGAAAAAGAAAACGAAGATGAGAAAATTACCATCCATCTAGAAACAATAATGCCAATCGGAAACAAAGGCCATAAGGTATATCTTATTATTAGGTTTTTTTTTTTTTTTTTTTTTTTTTTTTTATAATTCAATAATTACACTGAGAAAAGGGAGGTTTGAATTTTGAGGGCTCTTCGCTCCTCTTTAATATTTACTAGTCGCTAACCCGTGCGATGCACGGGATAGTTAAACAAAATTTATACACATTCACTTTTATTGGTACAATCATTTGAAAATAATTCTAACTAATACCCAAATATAAGAGACACATTGACTTACTATTTAAAGTTGCCTTCTGAAGAATTTACACATATTGTGCAACTGAGCCTTAATTTCTCATCAACGGTTAGAAATATAAACTGCAAATATATAAATAAAGACCATGACTTGAGAAGGACGCATTAAACTTCAAATTAGAGTAGTAATGTTACTTTCTCAATCTTTGCTCAATTGTAATAATAATATAGAGGAAATTCAAAACATGGAAAGAAAATAAAAATTATAATAATTAATTTCATTATCTTTCATGCTATATTTTGTAATTGTACGAAATTAAGTCAACTCAATTTAAGTAGTTGCAATAAAATTGGCTTCTACTATTCTCTATTCTATAGAGATATTAACATATTGGATTTCTCAAACAATTACTGGTATTGCAATAAAATGATTTATTATTGAAAATAAGAAATAAAGAAAATCTCTCTATAGCTTAAGAAACACAATATACTAAAATTAAAGAGAGAAAATTTTCAGATGACAAAATATTATAGATAATTTAAAAGAATTTTTGTTTAATTCCTGAACACTGTAACTCCATAAAATTCATACTAATAATATTTTATGATAGCGCAGTTAGAATTTTGGTTTAATTCTTGAACACTGAATTGGAAATTGATTATATGAGTATTCAATGGTGAACAAAAATGAAGTTAAAATTTGAGCATTGTAACAACTTCTTCACACAGTATTCTACGAGTAGCAACGAATTTAATTTGATTGTGTTACTATATAATCCAAACTTATTAATATATCAGGACTATGAATTAGCTCAATAAAACTATCAAAGCCTTTCCACTACAAGAACATGTGAAGATTCTGTTAATTTGAGCAAACTTAAACCCCTCCATCAACTTAAATTTTAGAAACAGATTATACACTTAAAAAAAAAAAAAACACACAAAAAAAAAATAAAAAAAAACACCCAATTAACAAAATTGATCCAAAAGGGTCTAAAAAGCACACAAAATCAATTCAACAAAAATATGAGACAATGTAATTACTTTCCGCTGCCAATGAAATTGTCTTTTGTATTACTGTTCCAAACTGCAACACTTATCTCTCTAAGGCCTTCAATTAACGAAAACACAAACTTCTCATGGAATACCGAAGTATTATGACTATCTATACACACACACACATACAAAAAACAAAATCAACATAACTCACTATAACTCTATAGAAGCCTCAAAAATATAAAGATAAATTAAAGGGGTTGAATTTGATATTTATGATTGGAGAGAGAGAGTTTGCAGAAACCGTGGCTTTATATTTCTTAACTTGAGAGAGGGGTAAGATTGCTAGGGTTTTGAGGAGTTATAATATTTTTATTTTTATTTTTTATTTTCTAAATATTGTGCTGACGTGGAAAATTGTGGTGCCAACAGAGGCTTCGGTTTTATATATATATATATATATATATATAGATATATAAATTAGGTTGAAACACCACATCACAACTAATAATTTGTGCACTAATTGGGTGGGAGCTGAAAAGCCCAATTCATTTGGGTTAATTTGTGTGGGCCAGGAAAAAATGCTTAATACTCTTTAACAAAACTTGGATCAGAAAATCAAACAAGACTGACTTAGGCCTTAAGGCCAAGCCCATCTATCAATGATGTATAGCCCACCGAAGCCCAAAACAATTTATTACATAAACACCCTTTTAGGGTTTATCACAGAACAGAGTATAGAGCGAGCGCCTCACACCAGTCATTGCTTTGCTATATATACTCTCATTTTAGCCGCCACAAACCCTAGCTAGGGTTCCCTTCTCTTTCTTCTGGTACTTTCTCTCTCTCTCTCTCTGCAACCAAGTTTTCTCCTTCTTCGATCTGTAATTTCCGTTTGTTTCCTGAGAAAACACGGGAAAATATAATTGTAAAATCTGAGATTTTCATTTCTTGTACTGATTTTGTTTTATTTGAAAGATCATATTTTGTTTGATTATGTATGTGGATCCTTTTTTTTGGGCTTTCCGTGTGATGGTTTAGGGTTCTTTTTTGCAGGTACAAAATCTGCTAGTGGGTGTTTGGAAACAAGAGTTTCAAAGATGAGGTATGTGAAATGCCAGTTTGTGGGGTTTTCATTTTTTTCGTTGATTGGTTTTTGCTTGAATTGAAACATGTTAAGCTGGGTTTTGATTTTAGAATTTTATGAAATGGTCAACATTGAAATTGTAGGATGATTAATGCTGCAAATTGTATGATTGAAGGTTTTATATTCTATATGTGTTGTAAATCTATTTCTGAAAAAAACATGGATGAAATTGTGATTATTGAGACTATTTTATTGCTAGTTGAATCCATTTTATGATCTCATTTATTAAGTAAAAGTACCAATGATTAGTGGTAGGAACATTCATTTGAAATGGGTGTGATGCTTGTAGTCACATTTGATGGCTGCAGATGTAAAAAATGCTGTCTATGATTTGAAAAACGGCACCTTTTTTACCTTTTGGGTCCTTCCGTCCTGTAGTGTTCCATTAATGTGCCCTAATTATTTGAAACTTGTTCCTCCTTAGTCATGATAAATGAGAGTCATCGGGTGATGCTTCTTGATTTTTCTTCTGCTGACTCCTTTCATCCTTGTTTTTACAGTAAGCTTCAGAGTGACACTCTAAGAGAGGCTATCTCCACTCTTTTTGCTGGATCCAGAGATAAGAAGAGAAATTTCACTGAGACCATTGAACTACAGATTGGATTGAAAAATTATGATCCCCAGAAAGATAAGCGTTTCAGTGGTTCTGTTAAATTGCCACACATCCCTCGCCCAAAGATGAAGGTTTGCATGCTTGGTGATGCTCAGCATGTTGAAGAGGTAAAAATTATGGGCTACCTTGCTGAGACCACAGAAATGAAACTAAATTTCTAATTGAGTCAAACTTGTATATGTCTGGCTACATCCATTTGTATCATTTGAACTTTTATGATTCCTAATGCCTTCTAGATTTAAATGTATATGTTCTTTTGAATTGGTGGTATATTAAAGGAAAATTCTCACTACCTAAAAGTTGGAAGGGCAGATATATTTCAAGACTCTATGTTTCATCATACAGATTTGTTAGAGTGTAATACATCATGGTGTATTCTCATTATTGAATACATCACTAGATAAAACCTTTGAAAAAGCATCAATTTATTGATTGCTTTATAATATTACGTAGTCCAGGTTTTCCTTGATTATGGGGTTTGGTGCACTGACAAAAACTATAATTTGTGAATACTTTAAGATAAGATGTTTTTATATATTTTGTCAAGCATAGTAGCAAAGATGAGTCAAATATTCTCCCCCCAGAATTCCTGTTTTATTTGTGGAGGCATATGCCTACAAATTTTAATCTTTCAGTGACTGTTGCAGTTTAATTTTGTTGTTTACTATTTATTTGGTTAGAGATTATAGTCCTGTTCACTTCACATTGTTTGTTGATATGTACTGCAGGCTGAGAAGATGGGTTTAGATTATATGGATGTTGAAGCATTGAAGAAGCTTAACAAAAACAAGAAATTGGTCAAGAAACTTGCCAAAAAATACCATGCGTTTTTGGCATCAGAATCTGTCATTAAGCTGATCCCCCGTCTTTTGGGCCCTGGTCTCAACAAGGCAGGCAAGTGTATTAGAAATGTATTGCATCTGCTGTTGTGGTTTTTTATTAGTCAAGATACATGGCTTTCTCTGGAGTACATTTGAAATCAGAACAAACGTGACTTATTGTGCTGAACATGTTTTTTTATATTTCTTTTTGTCATTTGCATTTTTTGAATGGATTATCTGATATAGGCTTCTTAAACTATAACAAGCATGTAATCCTTTTGCCCAGTCACTTTTGCTGAGCAATTGTATTTAATTCTAATGTTATATATTGATTTAACAATAATAATTATATATCAATGTATGCCTCTTTTCTTGAGTGGTTTGTTTGCAGTGTTGTAAGTTATATTTTAAGATGCATGCAGCATTGAATATTAGTCCTTAGTAGAGAGCCTTTTTAATTGGGCGTAATGGGTGTCCTTCATGCAATTTTATATTTCTTTCTTATATACCCATTTATTATAATAATGCAGGAAAGTTTCCAACTCTTGTCACACATCAAGAATCCATTGATTCTAAAGTTAATGAGACAAAGGCTATGGTTAAGTTCCAACTGAAAAAGGTGCTTTGCATGGGAGTTGCAGTGGGCAACGTTGCTATGGAAGAGAAGCAGGTCTTCCAAAATGTTCAAATGAGTGTTAATTTCCTTGTTTCACTGTTGAAGAAGAACTGGCAAAATGTAAGCTATTAACTTTAAGATTAATTCCAGCTTCCTGTTTAAGTTTGTTTTATGGTTTGTAGGCACAATTTTTTTTTATTAGTATTTTTGTTCTATATTGTTGATTTCTTTTCTATCTATTTCGAATTTTCTTAGGTCTGTTTCTGTGTTAGTAATGGGCACTATCCTTGCAATTGAGAAATTTGTTTTGTTCTGGATTTTCTTCCTGCATTTGGCTTTCGTTCTTATGAAGATCTTGTTGTCTCTTCATTTTTATCTCGGTATCGTGTTTGATTTGAGGGTTTTTATTTTCTTGTTGGAAATCAGGTGAGGAGCTTGTCGCTGAAGACTACCATGGGGAGGCCAGTGCGCGTATACTAAAATCTTTTGGCAAGGGAATTTTGTAGGCGAGCTGTAATTCTTATAAGGGTGCTTTGAATGGTCAAGTTTTCTTGTTGGTTGGCTATTTTACCTTTTAACTGTTCTCTGAATTCTTAGATGTCATGGCCCTAGAATTGTTTTGGAATGTTTGTTCGAGGGTTGAACCAAGTTTTCATTTTCACTTGCCCTATAATACATTGATGAATATTAGGTCTTATATATGTTGCCGTCCAGCTGGAGTGAAATTGATGGTAAAATTTAATTATGTGGAAGATAAATTGCCCTCATTATATACTTGAAATCTGGCAGGCTGTGAAAATATGGACTAGAATTAATGCAGTTCAATTAGCACTTAAATTTCTTGTTTTCTCGAACAGTAATGGCTGTTTGGATTGAGGGGTGAGGGGAGAGTGGAAGGAAGTAGAGTAGAGTTGGCTAAAAATAGGTTAATTATGAGCCAACTTCACTCTACTTTACTCCTCTTTCCCTCTCAATTCAGTAGGCTAGGAACAATTTTTTTTACCACTTGCCTCTCACTCCACGCTGTTCATAGTTGTTTCAGAAAAACATGTCACTGTTCATAGACAACAATTTTATGTAAGTGGCCGTGTTCACCGATGGGCCTGCTCATCTGTTGAGCCCATTTGGAATTCTTTGCCAATATTCTGTATATTATTTCCTGCCCCTCCTGGGAGTTGCTCTGGATGTTTAGAATATGATTCGTCCCTGCGTGTTGTCTAGATACACTATTTCTGAGTACCTGAACAGCAAGGCCCAGGGAAAAAAAATGAAAACCTTTTCCAGAAAAATAGAATTACAATAATTTCATTGGACCACAAGAAATAACCTGAAAATTAGGGGGAAGAAAAGTGAGGCGATACAATTTTGATCCGTTCTTACGCCTGGATTAATTGAACTGGATGTCTAGCTTTTTCTGCTTAACTTATGGTAAAATTTTATGGAATGGTAAAAAATTTAATGGCATTTACCACATAAAAAATGTTACGTCTGTAATATTTTCACAAAAAATCATAGGGAGTTAATTGTTATTAATTTAAATTTCAATCTATCACTTAAATTACTTTTTTGTTCTAACAATAACAACTTTTGTTATGAAAATGTTGTGTACATATCATTTCTCTTTACCTAATTCTATTAAATTTAAAGGAATATTAAATGTTTTCCATAAGGCATCTCGCAAAATTTTGATTTTTGTTGTTAAATTCAAGCAATAATTGAAGGGAATATTGTTTAAGTTTTAATATTTAGATAGGCTGCAAAATAATTAGAAAGGAAAGTGCAACCTACCTACTGTTAATTTGTTATTCGTATTACATTGTCAGTTTGCGATGTTTTGACTTTCAAAAAAGAGTATATTTGTTGGTGAAGAAAGAGACCTCTAGTCCTTTACATCATTACATTGTGAATACTTAGTCGATGTCCCAGGGCCCAAATTTAGACTAGACTTCAGATGCCTCCTTATGCATTTTATGATGCATATGAATCTAGCATATCATAGTACTCTGATTGTTAGGTAACCTTCCATCCCATTGAAGACTGAAGCCAACATATGGTTGTTACCTTCTATTCGTTGCTCAAGAATCAGCCACCAATACAAAGAACCGTTGTTTCATAACTAAATGAGTAAAAGTATTGTTCAACTTGTTTTCTATATGATTATCCTTGGATCATAGCTCAACTATTTTGAAGATCACATCAAGAAACCTATAACTTGGTGGGATTAGAAGAACCAAAGCCAAGGTAGAATGACGAGAAATCGAATTGTATAGCCGCAAAGGCGGCATCCATCCTATGAATTGTGCTGACCAATTTTAGCACAATGGTGAAGAACTCAACTTAAAAATGAGCGTATGTTATTTAGCTTTGTTTATAAAGAAGGAGAAATTATATGGTCATCATGGTGGACCATTTCACTTATTCACCATTCCACTAAAAATCTCATACTTACTTAAAATTACTAAGTCAGTAGTTAGTTTTTGTTAAATATTTTTTTTGACTTAGTAATTTTAAATAGGTGGGAGTCATTTAGTGAAATGATGAACCATGTCGTTTGTCCACCAAAAGTACCTTATAATATCTCCTAAAAAAGAGCTTGTTATATAGATGCGATCATTTTGACATTATTACACCACAACTGTTTCACATTATATTTAATGCAACTTGTCTGTAATCATTTAAGTAAAATAATTGTAAAGTGGGTTGTCCATTCTTAATCGATCATTGTTACAATATATTTATTTAAATTAAATTTTAATAACTTAATAATATTGGATGTACTTATTTTATAAATAATTGAATAAAACTTTAAAATTTTCAAGAGGTTACCATAGAGCTTTAAGATGCTTTTAGGGGTTAGCCAAGTGATTCTTAAAGGCTCATGATATCCTTGATATCTTGAGTTCGAAACCTTTTATCAGCATCTTAGGGACATTTTATGAGATTCTTCCCTGTAATTACTTGGTGTGTGGAGGACAAGGGCATTGCATACACCTGAGAATATAATCAGATACTCGAAGAAGTCTAAATTCCTTTATTTATAAATAATAATAATAAAAAGTTAGGGGAGCTATGGACAATTATTCATCAGAAAAAAGTCTAGGTATTTGTTTGGATCCACGTTTACTCCTACGTTTCATGTTTGCGTTCCAACTTTTTTTTTTATTTTTATTCACGTGCAACAGCTTTTAGGAGACAATGCATTGTTCATGCACTATTTGTGCACTGTTCATGCATTGTTCACGCACTATTCATGCACTGTTCACGAGTCTCACGATACTATTCACACATTAAAAAATTATTTTGCTACAATGTTTTCAGTTTTCAATTTTCAATTTCAGCAAAAATAAGTTGTATCCAAACGGGTCCTAAGACTACAAAATATTTCACAACTTCTTGTCATAATTGTGACATAACATAGTGTGATTGGTGAAGAAAAAATTGTGAGTCTATATATAAGTGACGATTAACCATTCACGTGCAACAGCTTTTAGGAGATAGTGCACTATTCATGCACTATTTGTGCATTGTTCATGCAGTGTTCACGCCTTGTTCATGCACTGTTCACGGGTCCCACGACACTATTCAACATTAAAAAATTATTTTGCTACAGTGTTTTCAGTTTTCAGTTTTTAGTTTCAGCAAAAATAAGTTGTATCCAAACGGACCCTAGAACTACAAAATATTTCACAACTTCTTGTCATAATTGTGACATGACATAGTGTGATTAGTGAAGAAAAAATGTTGAGTCTATGTATAAGTGACGATTAACCACTCACGTGCAACAACTTTTAGGAGACAATGCACTGTTCATGCATTGTTCATGCACGGTTCACGGGTCCCACAGCACTATTCACACATTAAAAAATTATTTTGCTACAGTGTTTTCAGTTTTCAGTTTTTAATTTCAGCAAAAATAAGTTGTATTCAAACGGAACCTAGGACTACAAAATATTTCACAACTTCTTGTCATTATTGTGACATGACATAGTGTGATTGGTGAAAAAAAATGGCGAGTCTATGTATAAGTGACGATTAACCACTCACGTGCAATAACTTTTAGGAGACAGTGCACTATTCATGCACTATTGGTGCATTGTTCATGCATTGTTCACGCATTGTTCATGCACTATTCACGGGTCCCACAACACTATTCACACATTAAAAAATTATTTTGCTACAGTGTTTTCAGTTTTTAGTTTCAGCAAAAATAAGTTGTATCCAAATGGACCCTAGAACTACAAAATATTTCACAACTTCTTGTTATAATTGTGACATGACATAGTGTGATTGGTGAAGAAAAAATGGTGAATCTATATATAAGTGACAATTAACCACTCACGTGCAACAGCTTTTAGGAGACAATGCACTGTTCATGCACTGTTCACGAATTGTTTATGCACGGTTCATGGGTCCCACGACACTATTCACACATTAAAAAAATTATTTTGCTACAGTGTTTTCAGTTTTTAGTTTCAGCAAAAATAAGTTGTATCCAAACGGACCCTAGAACTACAAAATATTTCACAACTTCTTGTTATAATTATGACATGACATAGTGTGATTGGTGAAGAAAAAATGGTAAATCTATATATAAGTGACGATTAACCACTCACGTGCAACAGCTTTTAAGAGACAATGCACTGTTCACGAATTGTTTATGCACGGTTCATGGGTCCCAAGACACTATTTACATATTAAAAAATTATTTTGTTACAGTGTTTTCAGTTTTTAGTTTCAACAAAAATAAGTTATATCCAAATAGACCTTAGGACTACAAAATATTTCACAACTTCTTATCATAATTGTGACATAACATAGTGTGATTGGTGAAGAAAAAATAATGAGTCTATGTATAAGTGACGATTAACTACTCACAATTTACCATGTCAGAATTATGACAAAAAAAAAATTGTAAAATAATTTGTGTTCCGTAACAATTCAATGGCTGTATTTATAATGTGTCCAAATACCAACGAGTCAGTCCACGTAAGGAAAAATGAAAAAATGAAAACAAGGGGAGATGAAAAAACAAAAAGGAGGGAAAACAGGAGCCTAAGTCTTGTTAGACTAGCGATGGTTATAAGCTCCTAAGTTAGTTCCTACTTTGGCGATGTGGGACTCAAGTTCCTTTTTCTTTGAGATGAATTAGTTGTTAAGTTAGAACACAGGGATTTGGGTAGTGTACTAACGGCTTATTGAGACTAAACTCTGACCAAAGGTAATCTAACTTAACAACTAATTCATCTCAAATAAAAAAAAAAAAAAGGTTAGGTAGGTTTGGTTTGGGCAAATGACAAATTACTATTTAGGGGTCTTTGGGGTTTGTGGCTCATTATGGTGCCCCCAGCTTCCCACAGATGCCAAAAGCCGTCCTTTTATGCCAAAATCTATGTCACTCTATTAACACTCTAGAACATTCCCTCTCTCCCCTGAATTATTTATATATTTGAATCAGAGTTAGAGAGAGAGCTGAATCGTTTGAGTCTCTGACTTTTTGTCTTTTGAAGTTGCGCTCTACCTTGTATTCTCCGCTCAAACCAAAACCGTAAGCTTTCTCTCTCTCTCTCTCTCTCTTATCTCGTTTGCAATATTTCGTTTTCAACTTTGTTATATTGAAATTAAAATACGATAAAACATTGATGACTCTACTCTCCGTTTTTGTTGTTCTGAGATTTTCATGAGATCGGGTTTCAGGGCGAGGTCCGGTCGTGTTTGGTTCAGCTTATAATCCAAATGACTAGGATAACATGTTTTCCCACTTCTTCTTGAATATGTCCTTTTTTTTGTTTGAGATTTAGATTTATCCCTTTATTTATATTTACGGAATCATGAAAATCCCATGATTTAGATTTTTTTTTTTTTTGCTTTCATTTCTGGGAGACCAACTATATTAAACAGACCCATTTCACCACTGAATCTAAAGTTTGGAACTTGGACACTTAATTGTTATGCTGATGATAGACTCAACTATAGTATTGGGGTTTGGTGGTGTCAACTGTCAACTATAGTATTAAATTTCCGCTATATTTATTGACATAGTATTTTGTTTTTGTTTTGAGTTGTGCTTCAGTCACATTGAAATCTATGGTCTTTACTCCTTTGTCATTTATGAAGTACAGAGTGTGAGATGGGCTATTAGTTGGAATTAAAGGCAATGTATTTGTACCTTTCACACAAACTTGCTTATTGATGGAAATTCTAGTGGAACCAAGCTTATGCTGGGCCATCATATAGTCAAAACTGTGGAAATGAAAAACTATTGGTGTTCTATATGTTGCATTTTACTGCAGGATAGCCACCAGTGAATCACTTTACCAAGAGGTTAACTTATGGTTAGGTGCAGGTGGAGATGTATCATCTGGGTCATTTTTCTATTGGAGTTTTTTGGACTTGGAAACTCCATGCAATTCTGTGTTGGGCCAACATGGAGAAATATCATAAATTAGAAATCTTGGATGTTATATGCAATGCACAGTACTATGCTGTCTGTATCAGTAAATATTCAATTAATCATTGGTTACCTACGTTTTATCTGTATTTTTCCTGACAAAAAAAGGGTGCATTTGGGTCTATATTGTGAGGGGACCTTGACTCAACAGACAGACTAGTTTCAGACTACACATAGACTTTGATTAAATTATAGAGTGATACTATTTCTATTGCGCGGTTATTAAAATGGAGCCTCGAGTGAAGAGCAGAGAGCCTTTAGCTTGCATCTTCTCATAGTGCTCCAGACATCAATTGCCCTTTTGTTACAGAATGGATCTTTTATTCCGTTATTTGTAAACTTTTATAAGAGGCATACAAAATCCAACCCCCTTAGCTGCAAGGATGCTCAGCCATCTGCCTTTTGGAATGATTGCAAAAACATTCCTAGATTGAAGGGTGATAGGTACGTTTCCGCCCTTATGGAATTCTTTGCAATGATTGCCCATCCATTGGAGAAATGGATGCTTCATATTTTTCTTTAATCTATTTTTAATTTCCTTATAGGGGGTTGGGACTTGGGATCAACATTGTGAGTTTCCTATTACTTGCCTCACATTGGGTAATTGTGCCCAATTTTCCCTTCATACTTAATTGCCTTATGCAATGTAAGGGCCTACCCCCTATTTTAGCTCTTTCACATGTTGCTGCTGTGCTAGCTGTGGGGATTTCCTTAGTATCTTGAATTGGTTTTCTTTTCTAGTTGTGCCTTACAAAACGGATCTAATACTTTTACTGGTGTGAGGACAATGTGATTAGGAGTCATCATTCTCAACATTGTGAAAACAAGAATATATGCCCTGATCCTGGTTTTGGAAATTTTGTTTGAACTTTTAATCAGTGACATTGTACCTCCTCTTCGGCCTTTGTCCTTGGCTTCTGTGGTAAAGGGACAGTCCTTAGGTTTGAAACTTTGCGTAGCCTGGAAAAGATTAAGCATTGAAGGTCATTGCAAGAAGAAGGGCAGATAAAGAAAATAAAAGATGTTCTTATAAAATAAAAAAATAAAATAAAAGATGTCCATGGAGTCACTGTGCCTTTGTTATGTATGCATTTATAGGGATTTTTTCATGAATCCCAGATTCCTTAAGCAATTCATATTTGCTACTTCTTTCCTTGTTAATTTCTTTCACTAGATTGATGTTATATACATCATTTTCTTAGTTTTTAATGGTGGTGATGATATAGACCTTAATTTCATTTTTGGCATTATGTTAAATTCCAGTACTGGGTGTGCAATTAGTAATTAAACCAGCTGAAATTGTGTTGGATTCAGGGGCCAACATGTCAACCATGACATCTGTGAAACTTCCCTCCCATTGCATGTTCAGAAATGCACCTCAGAACCGTTTCAACAGTGCTATTATCAAATGCCCATCCTCTCTTGGACCTGTAAAGAGTATCTCCAAAGCATTTGGCCTGAAAGCATCCCCTTCTTTCAGAGTATCTGCAATGGCAGTATACAAGATCAAACTTGTAGGACCAGATGGTGAAGAAAATGAGTTTGAGGCCCCTGATGATGCTTACATCCTAGATTCAGCTGAGAATGCAGGAGTTGAGCTGCCTTATTCATGCAGGGCTGGGGCTTGCTCTACCTGTGCTGGGAAGATGGTGACAGGCTCAGTAGACCAATCTGATGGTTCATTCCTTGATGAAAATCAAATGAAGGAAGGTTTTGTGCTGACTTGTGTCGCGTACCCAACTGCAGACTGTGTGATTCACACACACAAGGAAGGTGATCTTTACTGAGTGGTTGTGATTGTTAGAATAGGTTTTTGGAAATCTTATTGTCTAAAATGGTTATGATAACCGGATGTTCATGTATCCCTTGGACCTCTGGATCTTTGAGTGTTTGTCATCTCTTTGTTGGAATGCCATTTAATTTGATTTTAGTAATAATAGCATTGGATACATCAATTTTTAAGTCTTCTTAGTATGACACATGATTCATATTAGGGAGTCCTTTAGTTCTCTGAACTTAGTAGTGAGTTCCTCTCCAAATTCTACTGGTTCTGAATCTAGCAGAAAATGTGTACATAAAAAATGACAGCCTTAACCGGCTGCATTATCCTCTAGCTGGGAGTGTCATCCTTCTAAACTTTTGAATTATGTATTAATGTTTGCAGGAAAAAGTAATATATGTGCTCTACGCTTAAATCAGTATAATGGATGACCTTTTTCTATCTTAGTTGAATCATTCATAGAGCTTAGACGTTCAGAGCTGAGCCTGCCCGCCTAGCACCTTTATTAGTTGATCTCTGTTTCTCAACAGTTTTCGATGTTACATGATATGGGTAAGAGTCCCTTTGGGTAAGTTTGATAGGTGATTCCCTGTGAAAGGTATTATGCTAATGTCCTAGAGATGGTGCTAATATCATATCAATTAGGACACTGATTTTCTTTTTCTTTAATGTCATGGAACCCCTCCATGGTGATGCGCCGATGCCTACAATTGCCTGCAAACTACAGGTATCAGGGAGGTGAGGATGTTGTGTGGGTCGAACCAGGACATCCCAGCTGGAATGTTGGTCCCATGACCAACTGCTCCACACCCTTGCATGCTATTAGGAAAATTAGTTGGTTTGTAAGAGTGCAATATTTTTTAGCAGAAGAGGTTTAGATTAGTATGTGAAACAGAAAGAGTGCAATAACATGTAGAAGTACACAGGTCACATTCAGAAGAATTAAGAACCTTTCCATGGCCTAATAGAACGATTAGAAATAATATGTGAAAGGGTGCTTCGATTCTTAGGATGAGCTCTCTGGGATGGAGAATAGGTTGGGCATAAGATTATTGTTTAGTACAATCAGATTTCTGCCCTTTAAGAGACTTTCTACCCAATCAGCATCTAATCGATTGGGCCATGAAATCTGCTTCCATAATTTCTTAGAAAAGGCCTCATTTTTTTTGCTACATGGAACACTAAAAAGCAAGGGGTCAATTGTGAATCTTTTACCATTGAAAAGCTGTCCCGTAAAATTAGTAACATCCAGAGGCAATGAATTTCTCAAGTCAGTTCTTTCGGATTTGGTAAAAACCTTACTAGGAGACAGTTTTGCTGAATGAAATTTGCTTATTTATTGATTAAAATATTTAAAATAGTAAGACAAATAATCATAACAAATTTGTTTTTCTAGTTCTTCATAAATGTAGAGGCCCATAACATGAAGATGACATCTTGCCATAGCCAATGCCCATTTGGATTAATTTTCTTGTTCGGATTTAATATTACAAATCTAAAATTATATCTAATATAATATTATTTTAAAATTTAAATAATATAACACCATACACCGTTAGATATAAGAAATCAAATCGTTAGATGTAAGAAATCAAATCTTATTCCTACTATGAGGTGGTGGGCTGGATTGGGCTTTGAATCCTCTCAAGTTTTCACCTAATCAAAAGAAGAAGAAAAAGGTTATATATTTCGAATGCACCAAAATGCAAATGCCCATTTATAAGGACAGAATTAGAGGATTGATTCATATGTAAAGCAAATTTGGTTCAACAGAAACAAAGTTATACATGATAATACATGCTCTTCTCCCTCCCAGACTTGGCAGATGGCCAAAAACTTAATTGAGGAGCTCAATGATGCGGTAAATATTGACTTATCCACTCCTAGACCCTCTCACCAAGCTGGCTGGTCCCCTCCTCCACCCGGTGTTTTTAAAGTCAATGTTGATGGGTCTTCATCTGATCTTGAAGAGTCATCCAGCGTTGGGGTCATCATCAGGGACTGCAAAGGCCAAACCGTTGCTGCCTTCTGTAAGCCTCTTCAGTCCCATTACACGGCTGAACTGGTGGAGGTGTTTGCAATGGAGCAAGGTATCTTGCTTGCTCAAGAGTTACAACTCTCCAAGGTTATGTTTGAAAGTGATGCTCTCGCAGTGGTTGATGCTATCAATGAATCTGCCTTTGGAACCCCTCACGGACATATTATCCAGGACATTTCTCATGCTCATCAATCCTTTGTCTTCTGCTCCTTCAGGCACCTCAATCGGGCTTTTAATGGTGCTGCCCATGCGCTGGCCCAGTTTGCCCGTTGTAATAGGACTGTCCATTTGTGGAAAGGGGTTACCCCTTCTTTTCTAGATCCTATTGTACTTGCTGATATGCAGCAGTAACCTGCTTGGCAGATTCTATTTGTATCCTCCTTTTATTTGCAATGCAATGCTATTTTCTCTTCAAAAAAAAAAAAAAAAAAAAAAAAAACATATTAACCGTATGTCCTTATGTTTTACATGCAAAAGCAAAATCCAATCAATAACAAAGACTACGTATATCAATGTTTAGAACTATATAGTCTTTCACAACTTTAAGTTGTGATTGGAGCAATCTCACTTTCAGATAGGACCAATTATGACGGAGCAATGTTCGATGAATTAGATGAAGCTGGCCTCGGTGTAGTCATCCGAAATTCTGAAGGCCAAGTTATGGGCACTCTGTCCGAAAAAATCAAGAAACCACCTTCAGTTGTGACTTTGGAGCTATTGGCAGCAAGAAGAGTAGCAGTGGTATGGAAAATTCCATTGTTGGACATATTATAGAAGACACTTTGTCTTATGTTAGCTTGTTACAAAGCTATTCTTTCTCTCATGTCAATAGGCAAGGCAATGCAGTCGCACACGCCTTTGCTCAAAGAGCAAGACTTTCCTTTCCTTTACAAGTCTGGATGAAGTCTATTCCACCAAATTTAGATGCTGTTATTTTGGTTGATTTAAAGCCCCTTGATTAAAAGTCTGAAAGTATTTTCTTCTCAAAAAAAAAAAAAAAAGATAGGACCAGACATTGATTTTATTATACACTAATTTTTTTGAAAGGATTTTATTATACACTAATCAAAACATATTACATCAATAATTGTGAAAAAAAATTTATGCCCCAAAGATTGATTGATATTCTTTTGTGCACTCTCGTGATACACTATAATCGATAATGATTTTTATTCTCTTTTATCACATTTTTAACATCAGTTATTTCACATCCATTTTTTCTGTATCAATTGTAGACATGTATGTGAAATAATAGATCGTACACTAGCGTGAAAAGATATTTTCCTAATCAATAATGGTCTCGTTTGTTTGTTGGAAGGGAATGGAGTATGTACAATCCTTCATCATTATCTCTTTGGTTTTCCTTTTCATATTTTGGTTGGGGGGGGGGCTAAGTTAGTAAATTTACCGAACTTCAATTATTATGAGGAAGAGGTACGGATAATGAGAATTTGGCTATTATCCAAGATTTTAGAAGAAGCATTGTAGGCAATCATCATATAAGGACTAAGGAGGATGGATAAGAAAAAAACACACATTTGTAGGCAAAATGGGCTGATGTGGACAAGACTCATCAACGTACTTTTTATCAGAGAAGACACCTCAAGAAGGTGTTGGAAGACATGGATAAAGCACCTTTTTCATGGCCTTCTAAAAAAAATCAACAAGTATTCAGCAAAAAAAAAAAAAAAAAAATCAACAAGTAAAACATGAGTGAGAGTGCAAGTTACTCTTACTTGCCCATTCATATGATAAACTTTGAGCATGGAAAAAGCTCAAAAAGCCCAAAAGGTAATGAGAAAGAATGCATACAACCTGGAAAGTAAATTTTGGGAGAGAGCTTTCTGTTAGGTTTTCCACAGCAAGTACAGTTCTGTCCTGTGCTTACTCATCTCTATGGATTAGGCCACATAGATGACAGTCATAGAATCATAGAACCAACCACAAAAGTTGGAACTCAACCAATTGTGGATGTGATTTCACATTGTCTTTTGATTTTTTGTATAATTATTGGTGCGTGTTGTTCTCTAAAGTCAAAAAAGTGTGTGTAGCCATAGCTTAAGTTACATTCAAACTAGTCAAAAATTAAATAATGCCACCTGATTTATTTTATGCAAGGTGGGTTATTGTGTACCCAACTCATCTCTACTTTCATTGCCCAATTACTCTCTTCATAAATGTATATCATCTTCAAGATCGACGGTGTGGATGAAACGCATAAAGCAACCTAGAGAGGAATTTGTCTTTATAGGGTCAAATAAAAGAAATGTGATTCTTTGAATGTAATTTCTACTGTGTAAAGTAGTATTAAAAAGTACTTTAAACTCAATATGTGTACTAAGGGTTCGTTGAGATTGAACTTATTCTTACTGAAACTGAAAATTAAAAACTGAAAACACTGTAACAAAATAATTTTTAAATGTGTGAATAGTACGTGGGACCCATTTTTAATATTTTTTTCTGAATAAAGTGGCTGTGGATCCCATGAACAGTGTATGAACAGTATTGTTATAGTGCATGAATAGTACTGCTACAGTGATAATTGTCCCCTGGCCTAAAGCAAAACACGTGAAGTGAAAAAAAGAAAAAGAAAAAAAGAAAAGAATGAACGCAGACGCAGACGCAGACGCAAACGCACACGCACACGCAACTTTCAGCCCAATCCAAACGGCACCTAAAAAAAAATTTATTTAACTTAATAAAATTGTCCTAAGATTGATAAAAAGATTTGATATCTATACATATTTAATTAATCATTGAGATCGATTTAAAAAAAAAAAAACAATAACACAAAACTAAACATCTTTATTATATTATACCTAGACCTTTTATTTTTATTTATAAGAGAGTTAGAGTCATAAGATACCGAATAAGAAGTGAAACCCTCAAAGCCAACTAAATTATTTGGAAGATATTGCATAAAAAATATTATATAAAGTATATTTTTTTTAATTGAGATGTGGAGAGAGCATAAATATAATTACTTTGACCGTTCATACACAAGCATATTCACTAATTATAATTTAAAAAACTTTGGTAGCTCTGTCACTGAGAAAGTATGTTAATATATGTAATTGGCTTAATGACTTGCTTTTGTTATGGCATTATGCTATTCTATTCTCTTTATGGTGGTTCCGGTTAACTCAATTCAACTAGCAAAATCTATTGTCATATCATCTAAAAAGAGATCTGTGTTCGGACTCCATCTACACAAAAAATCAATCATAGATTGAAATTCTATTGCATCTAAAAATAATAATCTCTTTCATGTAATTATTATTGCTTGTCAAGTGATAATACATTTTTTACCGAAAGCTCGTGTGGTAAAGTATTCCGTTTAGAAAAAAAATTTCTCTCCAAAAGAAAAACTCTTCAAACTTCTTATATATATATATATATATATATATTGTTAATTTTAAAAATCTAACCGTTGAGTTCCATGTTCCTTATGTTCTTAACATGCATATTAAATTTCATTCAAATCGGATATTATTTACTATTCGATTAATAAACTTATTTTTTATACATAATTTTAGATCACAAAAACTTGAAATTTTAACATTTCTTTGATGACATAGCAATGATTTTTGATCTTTTTGAAATTTTGTAAACATGAAGGATATAATAAGAACATATAATACAACGGTTATATTTTTAAAATTTACACTCAATATAAAGATATATAAGGAGTTTGAAAAGTTTCTCTCCAAACTAGTTTGAAAAAAAAAAACTTTGTTCTTCCGTTCACGCATTATGATCCTATCATGACCTTTTTGAGCCAAAACTAAGTGCTTTTCATTGAAACGAAAATGAATCGATTCCAAATTGAATGAAAGCAATTGAATCATTGTTCTTTTCACCCCTTAATATTCTGTTCTTTTCGTATAACTCTTTTCCACGTACCATCTTCAACCAGTGGGAAAACCTTTTCAGTGGGACGTGGGTGATGACTAGATGCCATACCAAATTCCATATAATTTCAAACCCTTGAATGCTTGCTTCGACGACATTTTGTTGTGAAAGGCATTTTACGTGTCTTATGAGATCAGAATCCTATTACTTTCTCTAAATTATGGGTCTTTCTTACTAGGTTTTTCTTAGGATGGACAAAAATGCTGACTAGCTTGAATTGTTATATATAGCATAGTTTCCCTTTCAGCTTTTCAGTTTTCTAAAACATCAAAAGGATTTGGATAATTGTTTCTTAAAACACACGCAAACGCTTCTATTAGCTGCTTGGGTCTTAGAATTTTGTACTTTCGATTTTTGAAGCATCGCATGTGCCTTAACTTATGTGCGTGCATGTGTTCATGTGTGTGTATTGTTTCTTTTTCTTGGTATTATATATATATATATATATATATATAAGATAAAATTCTACGCTAGTCTAATCTAAATGTATACGAGTAGAAGAAGGTGATCTGAGTTGGCGTCTTTTACTTAAGCGTGACCATAATGACACTCTACCCACTGAGCTAGATCTACAAGAGTAGAGGATCCGTGCATGTGCTCATGTGTGGATTGTTTTTTTTTTTTTTTTTTCTTGGTATTCTATATATATATATATATATATATTTATATTACAAGATAGAATTCTAACATAATCTAATCTAAGTGTATAAAGGTAGAATGGAGCGATTTGAGTTGGCGTCTTCCATCTGAGGTGATCATAATGACCCTCTACCCATTGGGTCAAGCTTGCGGGAGCAGAGGATCTGTATATGTGTGTGAAGTTCTCACTTGAAGGCCCAGCTCTTGCCTCTACACTTCACAAAAATTTTGTACTTGTGGAGTAACTATCATACTTGGTATTCTAATTTCTAGGTATCAAAGCTTTTTCACGATATGTTTAGATAGTAGAATTTGAGCATGTGGATTTTTTTTCCTAGTAATTAAAGTTCAAATACTTTGTTTAGACATTTTAAAATATCAAGAATTTGGATTTGACTAAATCATTCAAAAATTTTAAACATTTAAAATTATTATATTTGAAATTACGTATATTTGAAATCAATGAATTTCAAATCAAGACATTTTAAATATTTTGAATGTTAATTGTGTGGTAATTTTAGTTACATGTCATGATGACAATGACTTCACGTGGGTACTAAAAAAAAAAACAAAGGTAAAGGTTATAAAACTTTTTGCAAAACATACAAACTTGGGCTCTTTTTTTCAATATTTGAGAAGATACATAATACTAGACCTGTAATCATCAAACTTGTCCCTCAAACCAAAATAAAAAAATCATCAATTAATGTTGTCTTACATTAATTTCGCTTTCGTAGGGAGGAGACATGATGATTCATGAGAGTGATTATTATTTCATCTTCTTGAAGTAAAGGGAAAATAGGACGAGTAATTAGTCAGATGAACAATAATTGTTGTGATAAGCGGTAGGGTTTGGTCGGTGTTGGTTCTTAGGTCGGTGTTGTTGACATTTCAGCTTATTTAATAATTTTGATAAATATTAAAATAATTTTAGGTACACCAATCTACTCATTTTGATTTCATCAACAATTTTTTATTATTATTTTTTTTATAGGGATTTGATCAACCCACTGTTGGATATATAAAGTATAAACGAAACTAGTATGATGCACTGCTTTGTCAGAATGATACATAAATTTTGTCTTATCTAAGTAGAGCATGTGGAATGCCTCTTGTGTTAAAATTTTTCCTATGTTTGTGTTTAAAAAAAAAATAATAATAAAGAATAATAATATGTAAATTAGAATATAGTTTAATAATATAGTTAAAAAGAATAATAAAAATACAAAAAGATAATTTAACTTATACTATGACAAATGTACATCGTCCAACAGGACCAACACCACGTTTGTATTAAAGAAAGCTAAGATTATAATAGATTATATAATAATTTAAAGTAAATTTTGAAACTTCTTTTAACTTTCTTGAAATTTTGGGTTTAAACTCCATAGTAGTATTTTATTTTTTTCTAAACTTTTCTAATAGAGTTTCACTTAAAAAATAAATAAAAACTATGTTAATGGTTTTTATTTATTTATTTATTTTTATAAAGTGTTTCAATCTATGGTGTTATAACTCTTTATCATCAGAGGTGTAGGCAGGAATTAAACCTCGAATATTTTATTCATCCATCAGAAATTTTACCAGTTGATGGTATAGGCGGGGATTTAACCCCAAATCTCTTATTCAACCAACAGAGACTTTACCAGTTGAGCTAATTGAAACCCACATGCTAATGGTTTTAATATACTTACAATGAGTTACCAACCAAAATTATGACATATAACTTGCAATGCTTATTTAAACCACAGTGTAAAAATGACATATAGGACCCAACTTTTAATATTTTAATAACAAATTATGGTAGATTACCAATATAATATAATATAAATAAATGAAACTTATTTAAAATTTCTATAAACTCGTGGCAGTCAGAATTTCATTGAAATAGTATAATAAAATTTCCAACTTTTTGAAACTTTGGAAATAAAGTTCCATTTATAGCAAATATTTTGATGGTTTTAATGTCCACTAAAATTTCCAACTTTTTGAAACTTTGGAAATAAAGTTCCATTTATAGCAAATATTTTGATGGTTTTAATGTCCACCAAATAATATATTGACTCAGAGAGACAGTGGATATCATGTCAAGCGAGTCTGCCGTTAGGTCAAGGGAAGAAGACAATGCATTACAACGGAGTACAAAGAAATTTAAAGAGAGTTATCGCGATAGAGATTCACCAGAATGACCTTCTTCGGATCGGGGTGGGGGAGGAGGGTCTTATAAGGAAAAGTTAATAGGACTTAACCTTGGTGCATTTGAACATGAGTTTGCCTTTGAAAATGACATGGACACCGAGGTGGAGTCAGATGCTGATGAAGAGGACTTGCCTCCAGGGGAGGTGGTTGTTAAACTATCTAGAGCAAGGAAAGCCAAAATATGCGCTGCCTGGAATAATGCGCTAATTGTTAAGGTGTTAGGCAAAACGGTAGGTTACCATTACCTTGTCGCAAGCCTAACCAGCCTTTGGAAGCCAAGGGGTAAGATGGCCTGCATAGCTCTTGGCCATGATTTTTTCCTCATTAGGTTCTCGCTTAAGGAAGATCATTCGAGGGTGCTGAGGAATGGCCCATGGTTTGTGGGTGGGCATTATCTCTCCATCAAACGGTGGGAGGCCAACTTTAAACCGTCATTAGCAAATCTTTTTGTAGTAATGGTTTGGATTCGCCTTCTGGAATTACCTATAGAATACTATGAAGAATCAGTCCTCCAAGATATTAGGAGAGCCATAGGGCCAGTTCTCAGAGTTGACACTCATACTACATTGGAGGTCAAGGGGAAGTTTACTCGGCTTTGTGTGCAGGTGAACCTTGATGAACCCATTGTGAAGACTATTAGAGTTGATGGGATCAGGCAAATAGTTCAATATGAAGGTATCAACTCCCTCTGCTTCTCATGTGGTAGAGTGGGGCACAAAATTGAAGGCTGCCCTTACAAGGTTCAATGGCTGGTGCAAGCCCAGGAAGAAGCTGGAACGGAGAATCAAACATGCACGAGCAAGTCTACAACTCAAGCCGAACCTGACGAAAGTCAGTTTGGCCCCAGGGTTCTTGTTGCACGTAAAAGGAAACCAGGAAATAAGGGAAGTAAAGTATTAGATTCTCAAGCCCAAACTAGCATGGCTGACCAAAGTCCAATAAAGCCCAACAATACGTTGAGCCCAACAACAGGCTCTGTCTTCTCTGGCCTAGACACAAACAAAAATCCCCACTCACCTTTAGTTCACCGTGCACTAGAGATGCCCAGTCCTAATTGTGATAAATCATCCATTAAGCCTGACCTGTCTAAACCAAAAAGTCGTGCCACTAGAAACAAAGAAACAAGTAGGAGCCAGAAATTCAGGCCAAGCCAGGTTGAAAAGACCGGTCAGAAAACAGCATGCTTAAAAATTTCCTCGGAATGGAAGATGGTAGAGCCTAATCCATCGGAGTTTTCGCCAATGCCGGCAGCCAAGAAGAGAATACCAAGTGATTCTAGATCGTCCATGACTTTCAAGGGCTTCAAAGCTAGAGGATCATGCTCGGATAGACATCCGACGACGGATTAGGTTCCAGAGTCTGTTTTTAATGTGCAAGCTGTGAGTAAAGCACACGGGGATATGGAGATGGGTTGCGCTAGCTCTGGTAATAAGGAAATTGAGAACCAACCTCAGCTACAATATGAACTTTAGCGGCGGCCACCTTCTGAAATCCCTAAGTGCAGCACGTCCAAAGAGGGGGAAAATCATATCTATTCCCACGGGGTTGCTGAAAAGAATTGATCCCACTCTCCGACCTAATAAATCGGGCAAGGCTGATGAAAAGGAAGGGGAATATGACTTGGAGGATCATAATTAGTTGGAGGAGGTTGATGAACTTCACCGGTCTAAGGAGATTGAAGCAACCGAGGTATCCATGCAAGTTGAGCAAGGAGGTGCTGTTCCTTTTCCCCTTTGCTAATTGTTTGGTGTTCTCTCTGTTTAATTTTATCAATGAATATGCTAATTTGGAATTGTAGAGGGGCCTTAAACCCCACCTTTTGTGATGTTGTTAATGATTTGATTCGTTTGCATTCCCCTGCTATCATGATTGTGGGTGAGACCAAAGTTTTGTGGTGAGAGAGCTAATAGGATCGCAGGTAGATTAAATCTTGATGGGGGCTATATTTGGGAACTCCATTGGTCTTTCTAGAGGGTTGTGGATTCTTTGGGATTCCGACCAAGTTGAAATCTCGAAATTAGCTTCCATTGAGCAAGAAATTCACGTGATTGTTAATTCAGCTTCAAAACCTCCCTAGCTTCTCTTAGAAATTTATGCTAGCCCCTGGTTGGCTAAAAGACGCCTTTTATGGGAGAATTTGGAATCTGTGGCAAGTCTTCACTTTTTGTCATGGGTTATTGCAGGCTTCAATGAAGTGCTCATGGAGGAGGGTAAGTTTGGTGGTAATTCAGTTAATATTCGCAGAGCCCTTCAATTCCAAGACTGTTTGAACACTTGCAAAATGATTGACATCGGTTTCTCTGGGCCTTGCTATACCTAGTCAAACCATCACCCTTTTTCCCAACTTGTCCAGGAGAGAATAGACAGGGTGTTTGTGAATACTGAATGGAATTCTATCTTTCCTGAATCAGCTGTGCACCATTTGGAAAAAAACCCACTCAGATCATTGCCCAATAAAAGTGTGCTTTGAGGTAATTGGTAGGGGTCAGTTTCCCAGGCCGTTTCGCTTTCAACCTATGTGGCTTTCGCATCCAACTTTTCCGGAAGTAGTTCGAAATGCCTAGACAAGTTCTGCCTCCCTTCATCAAGTAGTGTCAAACTTCTCATCTAACGCGACCAATTGGAACAAAAGCCAATTTGGCAATCTTTTTCATAGAAAGAAAAGGATTCTGGCCAGGCTTAAAGAAATTCAAGATTGCTTGTCTCGAAGACCCAACTCCTTCTTGATTGACTTGGAAGGTAAGCTTAGATTGGAATATGCAGAAGTGGCAAAACTGGAAGAGGAGTTTTGGGCTATGAAAGCTCGTATTCTTTGGTTGGTTGAGGGAGATAGAAATACCTCCTTTTACCACACCTCAACTCTTGTGCGCCGCAAGCGGAACCGTATCTTATGTATGAAGGACAGAGTGGGTAATTGGCTAAATGAGGAAAGGGAGATTACTGGTTTTGTCAGACAAGGTTTCTTGGATCTTTTCACCTCAAGTCACATCAGTGCTCTATTGGCTGCCTAGGACCCCCCTGCTTGGAACATTCATCTCAATGAAGCAGCCTTAAGTCTTTTAGACATCCCAATCACAGACAAAGAGATATCCGAGGGTCTTTGGGCTCTCAAACCTTTTAAAGCCACGGGCCTAGACGGTCTTCATGTAGGTTTCTTTCATTGCTTCTAGCTGGTTGTCGGGGAATCAGTGAGGAAGAAGGTTAAAAACATTTTCAATTCAGGGGTTGTTCTAGATTATCTAAACCAGACACTTATCAACCTTATTCCCAAGTGCAAAAGCCCTGAATCTCTCTTTAACTTCCAGCTAATCAGCTTGTATAATACCATCTACAAGGTAATGACTAAGATCATAGTCGGTAGAATTCGGCCTTTTCTGCCTGATTTAATCTCCCCGCTCCAATCAGCTTTTGTTCCTGGGAGGAAAGATCTTGATAATGCCATTATACTCCAAGAGCTTATTCATACGATGTCGAAAAAGAAAGGCAAAACAGGGTATATGGCAATTAAACTCGATTTGAAAAAAGCCTACGATCACTTTGAATGGAGCTTCATTAGAGATACCTTGAAGCTGTTCCATTTCCCCAATCATCTGGTTTCTTTGATTATGAGCTGCGTGTCCACGACGTCTATCTCCATTCTCTTTAATGGGGGGACCCTAGATGCCTTCCATCCATTGAGAGGAATCCACCAGGGCAATCCTTTATCATCTTACTTATTCATCTTATGCATGGAAGTTCTTGGGGCATTAATTGAGGGTAAGTGCCAAGAGAAACTCTGGAATCCAGTGAGAGCTTCTCAAGGCGAGCCAGCATTCTCTCACTTGTTTTTCGCTGACAATCTTATGTTATTTGCTAAAGCTGACCAGAAAAATTGTGTTGCCATTAAGGATGTCTTGGAGTCCTTTTGTGATCTTTCCGGGCAAAAAATTAGTGGTGAGAAGACCCGGGTGTTTTTCTCTCCTAATGTGGATCTGGATATGAGGAATGACCTTTGTGATGTGTTGGGTTTTAGATTTACCCCTTCTCTCGGGAAATATATGGGGTTCCCCATTAAGCATAGAGGGGTCCAGCAAGATTTTGGCTTTATCTTAGAGCGTATCCAGAACAAGTTAATGGGCTGGAAAGCAAACCTTTTGTCTATTGCAAGGAGGGTTATCCTCACTCAGTCAGTTACCTCCACTATTCCCAACTATGTGAAGCAAAGTGTTGCTCTGCCTCCCAAAATTCTTCAAGGAATAGATAAGCTGAATAGGAACTTCATTTGGGGTTCGTTGGAAAATAAGAAGAAGATTCATCTTATTGGTTGAAGGAAAATCACAAAAGCAAAAGAGGAAGGTGGGCTAGGTATCCATGTAGCCAAGCCCAAAAACACTACCCTGTTAGCCAAGCTTAATTGGAAGTTTTATGTGGAGAAGTCTTCTTTGTGGGTGAGAGTGTTGACAAATAAATATCATAGACATGGAAGTAATCCAAGGAGTACAACAGGCTGCTCCTCCTGCTCCCCTACCTGGGCCGACCTCAAAAAAGGAGTGGACATATTTTCTAAAGGCTCCAAATGGTTAGCTGGTAAGAACAGTCTTCTCTCTCTTTGGTTTGACAAGTGGTTGAACATAGGCACCTTGAGAAGTCTAATATCAGGTCCTTTAAACAATGGTAAGGACAATCTTATGTTGAAGGATATCTCTGGTTTTTTTGGGTGGAATTGGGAGGGCTTATCCTTTGATTTCCCTGCTTATATTCAACTGGAAATAAAGGCCACCCCTCTTCCGTTTTCTAATCAAGGCAGAGATCGTCTTTCTTGGTTCTCTTCCCCTAACGATGAATTCAAACTCAAGAAGGCTTACTGCCTGGCTAATTGGGATAAGAACAATGAGGCAGGCCATTCTTTCAGAGGGGAATGGGTGTGGAAAGTGCAATCCTTACCCAAGATCAAGCTTTTTCTCTAGCAATGCTGCCATCTTAGTTTACTGGTCGGAGCTATCCTGTCTAAAAGAGGTATGGATATTCCTTTTCTCTGCCCCATGTGTAACAATGCTCCGGAGACAATCTTACACACCTTAAGGGATTGCCCTACAGCACAAGTGCTTTGGAATTCATTAAATCCTTCGATTCAAAGGAGTTTGTTTTATGGAGCTAGTCTGGTGAACTGGCTGAAGCTGAATTGCCAAAGCTCCAAGAACAGTTGCATCTTGAGCATTGAATGGAGTATTCTCTTCCTTTTTGCTCTCTAGAGTCTTTGGCTTCACCGAAACAGTATTGCCTTTGAAAGAGCTCATTCCCACCTGGACCTTAAAGCTGAAACGTTGGCCAAAGCAACTGAATTTTTTTATATTGGTATTAATGGGAAGCAGATCCGAACCAAACAAAAAATTCAAGTTAGATGGCTTTGTCCTTCTCCAAACTGGTTTAAGCTGAATACAGACGGCTCTTCCTTGGGTAATCCCGGCTTGGCTAGTGGAGGTGGACTCATTAGGAACGAGAAGGGTGAATGGGTTAAAGGCTTTGCTCATGCAATAGGGACCACAACTAGTGTGGCATTTGAACTTTGGGCACTTAGAGATGGCATCAGATTATGTATTGCTCTCAAGCTACTAGTAGTGATGATTGAACTTGATTCTAAGTTGGTTGTTGATCTCTTGAAGAAAGATTTGAATAATCCTAATGATAATGATGTTTTGGTGGCTGACTGTGGGAACAACCTTAGGATTATTCCCTCTGTTAGGATTCAGCATTGTTATAGAAAGGGAAATAAGTGTATGGATGCCCTCACAAGACGGGGTGCTTTCCTTAGTCAGGATTTTTCCATTTTTCTTGATCCCCCTTCTAATGTTGCTTTTCTTCTCAGCCTTGATGTGGCTGGAGCTGTGTATGACCGGTTTGTTTCCTCTATTTTAGAGGCCAGTTAGTTTTCTGTTTAATGAAATATCCTTTAAACCAAAAAAAAAAAATGTCCACCAAATAACATAAGGAGGAAAAAAGAAGAAGCGAATAATTAAAAAATAAAAGGCATTCACTTGTTGCCACCACAACGAATAAGACATAACTTTTATTCTATAATACATTATTTTATATAATTTGGAAACGTGCTTCTCTAATACAAAATTTTATTTTTGGTAAATTTCACAAAACTACGATAAGGTTTGGGCTAATGTCAACCAAGTCCAAGGCTTCACAAAAGTGACCAATTTGATCCCTCAATATATTTTGGTCCTTAAACACTGTTACTTACCTCTCTTCTGCTTCTTCTCTCTCAAAACTCTCTCTTCTCTATTAAATGTTTATGTTTAATTCATTGTGATTATATGGATATAAACATGCATTTTGAGCACACATCACAATACACATTATGTTATAAAACACAAACACACAACCATATAAAACCCAAATCCCCCAAAAATCCCATATCATAAAGTATACTCACATATTTATAATCATACATACACCAACAAAAGCACCATATTAGACCCATTTTGAGACAAAATTCAATTCAGAAAATAGTCATAGATCCACAAATGACCATAACCTAACCCCACCTTTCAAACCCAAATAAAATATCACCAATCCTTATCACCATTAAAAATAAAAATAAAAACGAATCCCTAAATTGATCAAGACCCAAATCAACAAACAACCAAACCAAAATAGAAATAAATAAAAATAGAAAGTAGAGTAGAGAAAGAGGAGAAAAGACCGGTAGCCACTATTGGTTGCGTCGGCAATGTGTTTTGTAGCCTGTGGTGGTGGTAAAGCTTGTGGTTCTTAGCCAAATGCTCCCTTGGCATTTGGCACCCAAACCCAAACAAAAATGCAAATGCAAAATTTCCCTTCCATGGCTTGAAATGGTAGCACCCAATTGGAGCTGTCATCAAGGAACAACAACCCAATTGTAGCGGTGGTGAGGCGAAGCTCAATAATCCCTAGCCCAATTGTCTCCATAGCCATTGATTCGAAGAGAGAGTACAAGATGGTAGTGGCAAAACATGGGTTTCGACCATGGCCAAAGCTTAAGGGAGGAATCTTCAGCCACCGTGGGTGAGAGAGATTAAGAGAGAAGAGAGAGCTAGATTGGTCTGAGAGATATAAGAGACGGGTCTGAGAGAATCAAAGAGGGATGAGAGAGAAGAGAGAAGAGACAAGGGAGAGGAGAGAAAGAGACTAAGAAAGTAACAGAGATAACAGTGTTCAAGGACCAAAATGTGTTGAGGACCAAGTTGGTCACTTTTTAGAAGTCTTGGACCTTGTTGACATTAGCCCAAATCTCAGGGTAGTTTTGTGAAATTTACCATTTTATTTTTAACGTTTAGATATTATATAATTGATTAATTAATATAAAATTTCACAACACTCAAATTGTGTATAAAGCATCTTATATGTTCATATTAAGTTGTGTGTGTGTGTGTTCTAATAGGTTTTAGTCGTATGTTAGGTGAATTTTATTACTTTTAATTAATAGTGACTCATTGAAGATGCAAATTAAAACAATTTAAAAAGTTTATAGTTTTAATTGAAGCCTTTAAAAATATAGGGTTTAATTTGAAACCGTCACAAATTATAGGCGAATTGTCAATTTACCCAATAACAAATTATAGCCACTTAGTACAAGGACAATTTAATCACTTGCCACAAAAATAAAATAAAAATGACCATATATATATATATATATATATATATTTTTTTTTTTTTTTTTTTTTTTTGAGAAGGATAAAAATGACCATATGATTAGGCCTTTTAGCCTTTTAGACCTATTTTTGTTATATAGTATAAGATTTGTCAATAAAGTTTTCTAATATTTATTAAAATTTAGTATATATTTTTTGAAATTCCACAAGGATCATAAAGAGCACTAGTTAAAATGCATTTAATTCTTCATTATTTGATATTTTTACTTCTTTTTGAAAATTAAATTTTGTTAACAACTGTCCTAAGAGCACAAATTAAGATACATCTAATATTACATTAAATAATTTCTCCCCTTTTTTTCTCAAAAATAAAATCAAATTGTACACAATTTCAAATTCTAGATTGTTGCCTAACTTTTGCCCTTGCAAAAGAATCCCAATTGCTATGATGTCTTGTATGCTAGATAGTGTACAAAACCAACATTTTCTTTTTGTAATGATAATTATAGATAAACAATACATACAAATGAGATAGAGTCTTCTCAAATCAAATTTCTTAATTTTTAGCATCATGCTAGTTTGACTAGCTTGATGTGAGTGCTCTTATAAGCACTACCAAAGCATTGATTAAAGATATGAAAGCTGTAGCTCCATGTTTCACCTAAAAAACTAAACAAGAATTTAAAAAGACAAAATTGAATGAATAAAAAAAAAAAAAAATTTCTTCGAATATCTGACAATTCCTTTGAGTGTATGTAATCCCCTTATTCCACACTTAGCTATTACCTTAAGAAATCCCTTAGATGGCCCCAAGAATTTTGTTTATATATATATATTTCATAAGATTTTACCTTGGAATTGGAAACTATTTTTGGGAAGGAAAATCCATAAATGGAGCGGTGGTATTCAGGGAAGGAACGTGACACATGCAGCACGTGCTGATGCTGAGGTGTCTACCGACCTTTCTGACGAGGATAGCGTAGAAGCCCGCCTGAGACTCAGACTGAGATTGAGATCAAGCGGTGCTATAACACGTGCGCATAACTAAGATTCCCCGTCAGCAAATCCATTATTTATAGATAACTAAAAGCCTTGATTAATTAGTATTTAATACTATTTTAATTTATATAGACCCTTTTTTTAGATCATTTTGTGTACTTAAAAAAATTTAATTTATTTTTTCTTAGACAAAATTTAGTTACAAAATTAGTTATAACTTAAAACTACAACCTTACTTAATATTTTTTTTATTGGAGGTGAATTTTGACAAATTCACAATTAAATTACATTTTTTAAATTGAAAGTTTTTATAATTTAAAATTATACATAAAATATAATTTTATAGATTATATAACAAATAATATTTGATAGTTACTAAATTTGATATGGGTATTAAGAGCATAAAGAACATGCAATTTAATAGTTAGATTTTTGAAATATGTAGTAATATTAATGATATTGAATAAGGTTATAGTTTTAGATTACAACTAATTTTGTATCTAAATTTTGTCATTTTTTCTTTCACTTTCCAACCTTTTTAATTTCTTTATTTTTAGCCCAATGAAAGATTCTGAGACCAACACCTGTTCACACTTCACTGGCTCCACCTGTTGAATTTTAAGTGGATACAATCTGAATTGGTAGAAAACAAATGTTTTAAATGGTCCATGGAACACATTTCCACGGTATTCTAGAGAGCCCACCGTCTAAATAAAATAGAACAGTCCATTAATTATGACGTTTAAGGAATTTTTTTTTTTTTTTTGAGAAGTGAAATACTTGTTGATATATTAATCAAGAAAAGGATAGTCATCCAATACAAAAGCCATAATATTCATTGGAACACACTCCAACCAGATTTGAGGTAAGAAAGATTGTCTCGCTCGCTGGGCTAAAGCGTGTGCAACGGCATTGCCTTGCCGACCACTGATGCAGGGTGTCACTTGATGGGAGGAGTTTTTGTATTACTTCACTTGGTGAGTGGTTTGAGTGATAGCTCCATCAAGACCTTGATAATATGCGTAGTATTATTCATTATCGTTATACGGCATGAGCTCAATGAGTCCATATTGAAAACCTCATTTTTCATGCAGCAAAAAACAAAGAGGCATTTTTCACGACTATCTTATAAACTATTTTCTAAATCAATGACCTTAAGGCATTGTTAACTTTTTCTTTTTTCTTTTAATTTAATAACAAATAAATTTTTTTTATGCATCAATATTTAGGGGTGAGAGAATTAAAACCATGAATATATCAATTAAAAGTATGAAAAATTGTCATCCAGTTAAGCTACAACCTATAACCTATAAGACTTTTGGGCAAAGGCAAAAGGCAAATGCAGTATAGCATTGGCGGCCATGCCCCCATCCCCACCAAAAGGCCAAAACTATAAACGCCCCTTATAATTGTATATAAAAATAAGCAGGACATAACCTGGCTTTCTACAATTGCACCGATTCCCCCCCACCACCCAAAAAAAAAATAAAAAAATCATAGAACCCAGTCTACTATCTAGTTTGTATGTTTATCCCTTCGAAATCTGGCAATGACAAAAACACTCTACTGTTAGTTTCTTATGTAGAACCCACCCATATGAAATACACGCTTTTGACAAAGCCTAATAAATACCTAGTTTTACCATGTGTCCTTCCTTTTATATTTTATAATAAGAATGTAAAACTACTATGTATTCCTTGTGAGTTCAATTTTGAAGTGCATTGTGCAGAGTGCACTGGACTAACTTATGAGGGTTTAATCTCCCAAAAAAAAAAAAAAACTCCCAAAAATTTGGGTCCATTTCCTTTTCAGTTTTTAAATAATATTATTTTTTTTTTATATACTTTTTCATCTACACATATTTCAAAAAATTACAAAAAATATTACTTAAATTCTTCTACCAAACCGCCCTTGAATTTTTTTTCTCATTATCTCATTCTTTAGATTGCCATAGAGATTTATTTATTTTAAAATTTGAATAGGAAATCCTATAAAATTGATAATGAACCAATTTTATTCTATGAAAGATCAACGCCAAAACCTAACTTTTATAGGAGATGCTAAATCTTTTTTTTTTTTTTTTTGGTTCATGTTTATAGCAAATTAGTCATTTTTGTACATTGATTGAGTTTAAAATATTATCAAATTTCATTAATTATATTGTATAGAGAAATGCCATGTTTATAATATTTTCACAAAACTTTCACAATAAATCCTAAATGGCAGGTTATTACTAGTGGATAAAAAAATAATTTCGATGATAGATTCAAATTAGAATCAATAATGTTTTGTCACTTATAATTTGTTGTGAATATATCATAGACTTTTCTTTTGTATATAATGTATATATGAACTATGCCTCCCCCCACCCCAAATAAAATATCTTGGCTACGCCTCTGCTCTTGGCAATACTAGAGCAAATTATTAATCCCTCAAATTAGTGTACTTTTCATCTCAAACACATCCGGTAAAAAATCCCATGAAAGCTTTGCATATGGATTGCTATTATTAATTTATGAGTTCTTCTATGAACATAACACATCTCATGATATTTTCATAATAAAAGAAGATATTTTATCACCTTACACAGACATAGACGCACCACAACTCACAACAAATCACCCCTATCCATGCACTTTATTTTATTTCATTGTCTGAAAATTTTCTTTAAAATTCTGTCTTGTTTCAAATAATTTTATAGTCTGTAACCTCATTTGATGTAGACCACAACTTTTCACTTTTTTTTTTTTTTTTTTTTTTTGATGAATAAAAAAAGGGTTTCTCCAGTGTGGGCTCATTAGTCCTACGCCACGTGACGGTAATGAGTAATATCATGTATACCACACGGGCCTTGTAGGGACTATCGCTTGAACTGCTCATCTCTGGGTGCAGAATAAGGACTCCCACCATCAAATCACACCTCCGTGTGGTACCACAACTTTTCACTTAAGCGAGTAAGCTGTTTTTAAGGTATATATATATTGATACGATACATAAATACTATTGCACTTCAAGTTGTTGGTCATGTATTGCTTTTTCTATATCTCATGGACTTCAATCGTTCAATTCTTATGTTGCTAATATTAGGGTTTTTTTAACTCTTTCGCTGTTGACTATTTTACTTTAATACTTTCACTTAATATCAAAACATTCGTTAGATGTGATCTCCAATTAACTCAATTTGTAAAGGACAAAACTTTAGTATAGTACCCTAGGTGCTGTTCCTTAGGTTCCCCTCCTAAGATTTAGCCATGTGTCTACTTAATTAAAAATATATTTTCATCCCATGAGAAAAAATCCACGTGGCAGAATTTTAAAAAAGGAACTTAAGGAATAACGCCTAAGTACTGTACCTAAGTCTTACTCATTTGTAAAACTCTTATAGTTAAATAATAAATCTAAGGATCAATCATTGCTTACACTAAAAATTAATTGATGTTTTAGCCCAATGATAAAAAGTAATTATTTATGGACTGGAGTTGTCCAAGGCAAAGCTTGACAGGAGAAAGATACTTCAAATATATATGTGTTTTATTGTAATTAACGCTACTTTGTTTTGTGGCAAAATGATTTCAATTGAAAACATTTTCAGTGAAGACATTTCCAAGTGTTTGGTGTGACCTAAAATGAAAAGAAAAAAAATCTCATATCATAACCTACCAGAAATCACAAGATTAACATAATCTGACTCAACCACCTAGCAGTTCGTCGCAATTAGAGCTTGCCACCACCAAATTTGCCCAAAACCAGATTGGATCCATGACTCTAACCACTAGATTGGTGCAACCCCAAGGGATCCATGACCCCAGGCACAAAATTAGCGCCCTCAGCCACTAGATTGGCGCTTCCCAACCACCATCAATACCCCTCAGCTGCAATTAGAGCCTTCCAGCCACGAATCAAAGCTTCATTACCAAAACCCAACTACCAACCATCACAAACTAGGCTCTGATGACCACTGTGATTCAAGGCTTTGACAACTACCATAATTTAATTAGGGCTTCGATGAACACCTTTGTGTGCAAGAAAGGAGAGGCCGGGGTGGAGGTTGGACAAGTGTTCAAGGAGGGTTTGTGCAAGTTGATCAATTTGTAAAATATTTTACAAAAGTTTTTCTTTGGTAAAACGTTTTACAAAGGGTTTTATGGCCAACTGCAAATGTTTTTAGCTTTTATTAACATTTTACAACAAAACAAACACAATATAATGTTGATATTTTACCACAAAACAAAAGGAAAATACGTAACACACATGTAATCATTCCGTTTGACATGTAAAAAATTTATGGCAATGGATATATACGATGGCAAAGGTGACATTGAAATGTGTTTAAAAGAATATGATTAAACTAATACAAAAACTTATCCAACGATCAAAATGATGACAAAAACACATTTACGCAAAATCATTTTCACCATATTGTACGGTTCACATTTTCTTTAGATGCAATAGGATTTGAAACTTTTAACATAATAAGACTTTATAAATTTGATGCTTTGAGCTAAATTGGAAACCAACGTTGCATGGATCAGCCTTTGATGAATATATGAAACAAAAAAAATATACAAGATGGAGAGAAACGGGAGTGAATTTGTAGAGTAGCATGAGATTGCCACAATATATCATTAGTTAGCAGGAATCAGGAAGAAGTTTGGAGAATAACATCTCGGGTCTTTAAGGCTCGAGTTCAATGAAGAAATCGAGCCTCAATGCCTCAAAATCGATTGCTGACTTGGAGATATATTTGCTACATGGAAATCGAGTCTTAAAGACTCGAGTTTCATAGAAGAAAAAGATGAATATGAAGAACACGATGAAGATCTGAGATTTTGAAGAAATTGAAGACCACACAATGAAGATATGAAGAAATTGAAGAAAGACCACGATAAAGATAGGAACCCACGGAAGAACACTGCCTAGGGAACCCACGAAAGAACACGATGAAGATTCATCAAACCAAAGACCCAAAGAAGAAAAACCTTCACCTGGAGCTTCGCCACCGCTGCCTTCGTCGCTCCTGGGTTAGGGAGATCTAGGTTCGTGTAGGTGTTTTTAATTTGGGTTTTCTGATTTGTTGTTCATGTATTTGTTTCTGAGTTGTTGTTCTAATTTGTTGTTCCTTCGTGTTTCTTCTGATTTGTTGGTTATTCTTTTGTGTTTCTGTTCTGGTGTTCTTCGTGTTTCTCTTTATGGAACTCGAGTTTTTAAAACTTGAGTTCCACACAGGAAATCGAGTTTTAAATACTCGATTTCCATAGATTTTTTTCCACATCAACTTCCCATCACATACAAATCGAGTTTTAAAAACTCAAATTCCACCTTTGAACTCAGGTTTTAGAGCCTCGAGATGCTAGTTTGCTACATAGTTTGTAAACATGACAACTAATTAAAATATTTCAAAACTAATGTTAAATGAAAAAAAAAAAAAAAAAAATTCAGAGAAAAGGCCTAGTAAAAAAATAGTGGAAAAAGTAAGGTAATTTAGGCCTAGTCGGTTCCCGTACGACTTCCTATTATTAGAATGAGAGTTTGGGCACGGGTTAAATGATGTCGGTTGATCACCTGTAACTACATTGAGATAGAGACGAGCAATACTTTATTACGTGTAAACAAACTATTGGAAACATAAAAGCAAAAAATAAATCAAATAAAAAGACAAAGCTGCCTCTGACCGACTTAGAGAAAACTCCTTTTAACCTAGTACTTGGTGGTTTGTAAACTTATTCATTTGTAAAATTTAAACAAATTATGTTACTAATTGGGTGATTAAAAATACAAGTAATGGATTGAAAGATTTTTTTTTTTCTATTGGTTTGAAAGGTTAACTTTTTAAATAATTTTAATACCACACTTTTTTAGTTCTCTTACAAAAGTAACCAAACATAGCCTTATTTAGAGTCAGTCCAGTCAAGACAGTTCATATTCTCTATGATCATACGCTTGAGTTGTGCTTGTATGCTGAAGCTATAAATACACCAGAAGAACCTTGAACCGTAAGCCTAAAAGTCAAACTTCCCTTCTCCTTTCCAACCCCTCCCAAGAACTGGCGGACAAAAACGACTAAACAAGGAATTCTCTAATCCCTTTGCCGCTTACTGAAAGCACCTTCACTTATAGAACTTATGTATTTGGCCGTGAGTTATGGAAAAAAAAAAATGATAAGATAGTTGTGCTAAATGTTGTAGTCACTCCACAAGTTTAATTTCTTGTGGGTGCATGGGAGGCAAGAGTCAGACCAAAATTTAAGTCTTAGGAAGTTTCACATACATTAACATTCAAATTAAGTTAGATTTTTATCTCACGTACCCAACAAAAAAAACCTGTAACATTTTTTTTTTTCAAAAAAAATATGAAATAAAACTAGTGGAGCCCTGCTGTCACACGCGCAGAGATGGTAGGTGTACACGGAAACAGCAGATTTTTTTCCTCCAAATCCCAACTATATAAACGAGAGGACGTTCGTTTGGTTAACCAAACGATGAGTCGTAGCAGATAATTTGACATAACAGCGGTAGTTCTTTGTGGTGGCGGTGGTCTTGGTCGGCTAAAATTTAAAGGCCAAGATCAGTTCAGTAATAATGGCTACCTGTTCTATCTTCCAAGCACTTTTGTTGTTTCTTACTCTTTCAGGTTTCTTTTCTGGGCTTCACTTCTCTCTCATTACTTAGTTCTGTTTCTAAGATATTGACAGAAAATGCAAAAACGAAAAGATAAATTTTTAAGTTGACAGTAATGAATGTTAATTTCTATGTTAAAGAGTTCTGCCCAGGTGTTTCTCATGTAAAGTATATATATAACTCTTATTTCAAGTTTGAGTCTTCTTTTATTTTTGCAGCTAAAACAACATGGTATCATTTTTAATGTTTTATCATTTATAAGATAGACATATAGTGGTTGAGTTCTGTGAAACTCAACTGGGTTGAGTTCTTATTGTTCTCTCTATTTGTGTCTTTATATATGTAAATTTGTGATCTGATTGATGGCTTATTATTGCCACAGTTTATTGAAAATTCTCTCTAGCTCCAAAGCATTCTTTTTACTCAAGCTTAATGCACTTTTTTAGTAAATTGTATTGATTTCAGTTTTTGAACATTGATTGAAGCATTGGAGTTATGTATGGACAAGTGTTGATTACGATAAACATTTCATAACAAAATAGTGTATATATTAAAAGTTTGACATCTTGACTATTTTTAAATTGGTTTTGGATTTAACTATCAAATTAGAATGCCCCATCTGGAGATGTGAAAATCAAAACTATTGGTCAAACAGAAATGCAAATTATGCAATAATGCTTTTCACTTTTATTTTTTATTTTTTATTTTTATAACTCTGTTTCCCACTCTGTTTCAGACTTATTTGTCCAAAATCTCAGTATCGGAGTAGGAATTAACTATGGACAAATTGCCGACAATCTGCCATCTCCATCTCGTGTTGCCAACCTCCTTACATCTCTCAACATTAGTAGAGTAAAACTCTATGATGCCGATCCGAACGTCCTGCTCGCCTTCTCTAACTCGAATGTTGATTTCATTGTTGGCCTAGGAAATGAGTATCTTCAGAGTATGGCTGACCCCATAAAAGCTCAAAATTGGATTCAACAGCATGTTACACCCCACCTTCCTCAAACAAAGATTTCCTGCATCCTTGTGGGAAATGAGGTATTCTATAGCAATGACACTCAGTTAAAATCTAGTCTCCTCCCAGCAATGCAAAGTGTGTATCATACTCTTGTTAATCTTGGACTAGATAAACAAGTTACTGTCACAACTGCACACTCTCTTACAATATTAGGTAATTCGTACCCTCCCTCAGCCGGAACTTTTAGGGAAGATCTTGCCCAGTATATCAAACCTCTTCTGAATTTTCATGCTCAGATCAATTCACCCTTCTTAATAAATGCATATCCATATTTTGCATACAAGGGTAACCCAGGTCAGGTTCAATTAGAGTATGTGCTATTTCAGCCTAACCAAGGGATGACTGATCCAGTTACGAATTTGCACTATGATAACATGTTGTATGCTCAAATTGATGCCGTGTATTCGGCGATGAAAGCAATGGGGCATACAGATGTTGAGGTTAAAATTTCGGAGACAGGTTGGCCATCTAAGGGGGATACTGATGAGGCAGGAGCTACGCCAGAGAATGCCGAATTATATAATGGTAATTTGCTGCAAAGAATACAGGAGAGGCAAGGTACTCCAGCAAAACCGTCTACTCCAGTTGACATATACGTGTTTGCACTTTTTAACGAGAATTTAAAGCCCGGTCCGGCATCAGAGAGGAACTATGGCCTCTACTATCCTAATGGTACCCCAGTTTACAGCATTGGATTACAGGGCAGATTACAGGGCTATCTACCAGGGTTTGACATTTCAGCATCCAGTAACAATGTAAGACATGTATTCTCTATAATTTGTGTCACCTGTACAGTCTTTCTTCTCATAAATAAATGTTTTGATGGATAAGTCCTCTTACTGATTTATTGAAGTCATTTGTTAGCATGAGATTCGATTGGTAAATTGGTTCAAGTTCAAGTAAAACGATGCATCTAATTCAAGTTTTGTAAATTTTTGTATTTTGCAGGCTTTGTCTGTTTTTAGCTTTCTTATCATTCTTATGGCAAGCTTAATCTGTGAGCACTTGTGAATTCTTGAACGGAAGGCAGGAGAGATCAAAAGAGAAAACATAGGAATTCCTAGAGATCATTTAATGCAAGAGGATTTTCGACGGGTGAGAAACTCAATTACTTTTACTCGATGCTAACCATATATCTTAACTAACCCCAACTCCTAAACCTGCTACCTGTGGTCCATACCTTCTCATTTTTCTTTATCTTTATTGTGATGTACTCAGATTCTCTTGGACTTTCATACACTAGAACCAATTAGAAAAACTTCAAATCATATGATGGGAAATTCGGAAATACTTTATTTTTTAGACAAGTTTTACCACGAATCTATAAGGTAGAGCCTGTCTATATTTGTTTACTTTATACATGCATTGAACAGAGCATTGACATTAAATATTTATGATTAATGAGCCGTATCAAACTCTAAATTCGTGAATACAATCTCATCTTTTTTGCATTTTTTATTAAAGATACGGTGGTGGTATTCATGCTTCTCACCACCCACTTGCAATGATGTGTATGAATCTTGCTGTACAAAATTCCTGTTGTCTTCAGCTAGACAAAAGTCCAAACCGGCTTCTATCAGATAAGAGGCCATTAGAGACCACCTTTCGGCAGCTGGCATCTGGTGTTTCTTATTTTTTTCCCAAGTCACCAAAACTGAAACCTCATTAGTTTTATGATTGATTGTGAATCCTATCTCAAAGATGGCTGCCTCTTTGTCTGCATCTTTTACTTCCTATTCCCAATAGAGAATTTGTATTATCAGTCTTAATTGAAGCAGTCCCATTTTGATTTTATGCCTACATCATTGTATGGAAGGCCTTTTCTGTCATAACAAAAATAGAGTCACTATACTAATCACATCAGGGTCAATCTGTGATCGCTAATACATCTTTAAAATATGCCATTAACTTTCTTTGGTGTCTTTTGGTCTAATCCAAGCATATTATACCAAAGCAGTTGGCTACAACTTATTATCAAACTTGTTGAAATTATGTTAAAAAATCTATTCATAATTAGATACCAACCTAATGATTCCTGCATTTTCTTTGTTGTTGAACATACTGTTGAAATTTTTTGCATATGTAACATCACATAGGATACTTGAGCCACAAGGTGCAATGGTGGATTTCAACATCATGGACCATTCGAATGCACCCATAAGATTCTCACATCAGCATGGCCCAGAGGATAAGATTGCCAGATAAACGAATCCACTGAGAGTTAGACTTATATAGTGACTGGCTAGCTACTACCGCTACTATATGGCTGACCCCCAATTAGCATGTATTTTCAAGTAGTTCACTAGTCACTAATCCATGAACATGGCCTTTCTTTGGTTCCAACCCCATGGACATACAAACCAAATTGCTTTGAGGCCCATTAGGTTTTGTTAGTTTGATGTTGAGGAACCGTCTAGTAATGTGGGGTTGGACAAACATTGAACTACCTTAGTAGTTGTGGTCCAAGTTGCCCATAGCCAAAGAAAAAACTGACACCGCAACAAATTTAGTTTTCTTGCGTGGCTTTCAAAAAGAAAAAGATAAATAACTTTATAAATAAATCTGACTACGCACACCCCTTGATTACCAGACAATATTTAATATATGGAAGCTGGTACACCATCAAATGAAAAAGATTCAACCAATTTTGCATGTTCAAAGTTGAATATTTGGTTCACAGCATTTAATTATTCAAATATTTAAAGTATGGTAGGTTTGTGGGTTTATTTTTATTCATGTGATTTGAGCTGTTGTTGCATCTGTGCAGGGAAACAAAAACGTACGTGGAGCTTTTATTTCTAATATAAAAGCTACTTACTCCAGCAGTGACAGATCGGAGCTTTTCTTTTATAAACCGCACAAGATTCATCATAGAGAACAATAATCATATATGTAAATATAGTATAAACCATTCATTAACAGATTAGGTAATTCATCTTTAAAAAATAACAATAATCATGAAGAAGCCATGAGGTAATTAGCTAAGGTAGGTAGAAAAGTAATAAGAACTACAAATTGTTTAACAAAAATCTAATAATTAGTGTTAAGGGAGAACTTGGTGAAGATTTTAGAGGGCGATTTGTGGGATTCTAGGACTGGCAGCATTTTGTTGTATATGGAGCAATAGAATTGATTTTACCATGTAAGCACAAGTCTAGAAATAAAAATATTTGCTGATGGTATCTTGTTAGCTGTTCTCTCTCTCTCTCTCTCTCTCAATATATATATATATAGTAAGTATGCACTCTCCGGTTATGAATTTCCCCAACTGGATCTTCTAAAGCATGATTACTTTAGTTTCAACAAATGCATCATGTGAAGGTGTTTCCACATAATTGAGGGTCGATTAAAAATCATGGAGAGAGAGAGAGAGTCACGAATGGATGATAAGGAGAAAATCTATTATGCATCGGGTGCGTGTATCCAACCTCTCACATGGGGTAGATACATGCACCCTATTACCACCTTGATGGCAAGAGACAAATTATTCTTTAGAAACTATTTACGAGAAAATTTTGTATAATTAACAACCACTCATTAATTTTTTTCACTAGTGGGATTGGAACAAATTTTGTTAGTCCAAAAGGTTCGGTGGACTTGTTGGAGTTCAATTGTGGGTTGAGTCTTCAAATTATCCGATTTGGGTTTGGTGGCCTATGTCTAGTGCTTCTCTGCAATAGACGTGATGGGCACAACATGTGGCTTAAAGTTGCCTTGGGTCAACTCAATGTCTTGTCTTGTGCATATGAGTATTAGATGAAAATCTTATCACATTTATTTGACTAAACAATTGTGTTATATTTAATGTGTACATTTTATACATCGTGTTTTGATAATATTTGCCTCCTAAGGGCTTGGTCTACTAATTTTTTGGCCTCATGTAATCCATGAAGTTCTAGGATCAAGTCTCCTAATCCTAAGCCATAACCAATAACTTTAGGATCACTTGCAAAGATTTTTGGGTGTTATTACCCAATATGTGAGGGACAAGGGACTATATTAATTTCAGGAATTTATCAAGGGCAGAACACTCACGTTAGCACAAAAAACAACAATAATAATAATATGATAATTTGCACCACTCGCCATGATACCAAACATTGTCTTTGTTTGCAAATAAAAAGTGTACACCCTTTAAGTTCTTGATCCGTTAGTTTCTCCAAAAAAAAGAAAAAAAAAAGTTTTTTGATCCGTCAACTTTAGAATTTGTATTTTAATTCCTAACGTTTGAACTTTGTTTTTAATCTCGATCTTTTTTGCTTTCTGTCAATAACATTGCAGTAAAATGTCAACTAAACCTAAAAAAAAATTACACGTTTTGATCATGTCAAAAGAATAAGATACCCAGTTTTAGTACAATCCACAAAGTTAAATATATATCATCCAATAACCCTTTGCAACATCTTACGTCAAACTCCTCCCTTTGAAAAGAAATCATCCTTGAGTCAAAGTCGGGAAAGTGAAATCTTCAATGCCAAGGGAATAAATAGTTTGAGAAGTTCAATATCCTTGTGCTATTTCCATATTTTCAACCATAGACATATTGTAATACTTTGTTGTTCACAAATTGAATTGGATTATCCAGCTTATGGGTCATGAGCTTCTGATTTGATTTTATTTCAAATTAATCTTATTTAATTGTCTCCACGCACTTGATCTCGATCTCACTTTCTCCTTTCTCAAAAGAAAAAGAAAAAGAAAAAAAATCAAGATCTCACTTTTATTTTTTTGGGTAATGGGCTCTTCATTAATCTTTATAAGAATCTCCTCTGTTTTTCTTTTTCTTTGATTTGTGCATAATCTTTAAGAAATGTATTTTTTGTCATCACATAAATTTTCAACCTATGGCTTTTGTTCATATTCTTCAAAACTAACTTTGTGCTATAGAGTTACCAAACCTTTTATCTAAGCTGGGCTGGGCTAAGTTCAGTGCTTTAGGCTTCACATAATTTGTGCATTTTTGAGCGTATGGAGACAAATATGACCCACGCCTACATGTTTGATCTTTTTGAGGATTAGATCGCCGACCTATCACCGCCCCTAAATGGTCAAAGATGACAGCTCTAGTCCACATATTGTGGCTATGGAGTTCAAACTACGCGGCATCTGTTCTTATCATATTGTGTGTGTAAAACTAGTATGGTATTCTTTGAAAATTGCCAATGAAATCCACTGATTGGAGTCAGATTACTATTCATGTGCAGATGCAAAGTAAGGAACTTCTTCTCTTTGCAGCAGAGTTTAATTTGACCAAATTTTGTTCCTATACTTTCATGAGTTCATCAATTATAAGATACTAGAAAAGGTGTAAAAAGGTACATTCATGTGTGATTTCCCACTAATGTTGTAATGAGATACAAAAGGAAGGATTACTTTTTTGCATTAATAAAAAATTCTAAGTATACAAAGAAAATGCTTAACAAAACTCACTTTAACTCTACAAGCTCTTGCTCACCTCAAGAGAATTGGTTCCATACAATCAAATGAATCAAGAACACAAAAATGACTAGCATCACATCAAGTTAATTATAAGATACAAGAAAAGGAATGACCATAGACATGAATGTGTCATAAGAAAGCGTTGCTGAACCGGTACACTGCCTATCCTTCTCTTTAAATTTGTCTGTCAAGCCCTGAAATCACAGTCACATAAGCCATTAGATGGATGTACATGAAATCTCATCAAACAAGGTTGACAGTTTTCATTTCAGATTATGTTTATCCAATATATTTAGTATGACAGAGAAAGTAAGTAACAAGAGGAAGTTAAGGGATTAAGAGAAATTTGAAGTTTAGACTTTCAGAGGAATTTGCAGTCTCACCTTCAAAATCAACCCACATCTGCATGTCCAATAAAACATATCATCAGAATTATAACCACATAGCAATCTCAACAACAAAAAGTAAAATTGATGATGAATGTGAAGTATCCTAGTTAGAAGACTTACTCAACAAAACTGTCAAAATTAAGTTCAACCCTCCTGCCACTTCCATCATCATACTTGGAAACCAGTAGTTGGAGAATAGAAGCTGGGATTGCATAGCCAATACCATAGAGAGCATCTCTCAGCTCAAATGAGTCAATTTTACCACTCCTATCTTTATCATATCTCTGAAAAATGGCCTGCAAGTGCGAGTCCAATACCAAAAGTTCAATTTGACATGCATCAAGCAATATTAGGAAAAACGAAAAAGTAATTGGTTGGACAAAATGTTCTCTATGTGATCAGCATTATAGTGCTTGTCAAAATGAGAGTGTCTCTGATCATGTTGTAAGAGCAGAGACATTAACGTGGGTGAAAATGAAGATGAAATCATGTAAATTACATAGCAAGGAAATTCCAATAAGATACATGCTTAAATTTTAAGTTGTATATAGAATCTATTGCCTTAGTGCAATAGCAAGTGTCTTCCACACAAAAATGACAAGTTGTGGGTTCAAGTCTAGTAATCAACCTCTTCTAACAAAATTAGGGATAAGACTACCTACCATGATCTCTTCTAGATCCTGCAAAAATAGGAGCTTTGTGTGCTACATACAACCTATTTATACAGAATCTATTGACTTGTTATAGTAATTTGTACTATATCATTGTAGTATTGCATTAAATGAGCTGGATGGGGAATCTAGCCAACTGTTGTCACCATATATCCCATTAATGCCAAGGAAAATTGATTCGCTTCACTGCCTAAATATTTTAGATTGTCAAAAAGAACTAAGGAAAAAGAGAAGACAAGGCTAGAATTAAGTAAAGTTTTTTCCTTATTTAACCAACTATTTTCATGAATCAAAAAGGAATTTGTAGGTTTCTAATACAAATACCGTAATTGATTTCTTTCAAAGTTGTTACGTAAAACGAAAGAGATGGGATAAGATTACTCACTTGCCATTGACCAAGACTAGTCCATAGTGCAGCAAACTCTTTTGGCCCTGTAACAGCAAATTAATGTACCCAAATCAGTATCTGCAACAAGACCAAAATATTTCTTGCCAAAAGCTTTTGCCTATTTGTTAAAAGTTAGTTAAAAGTATAATTATATTTAGTCTCCGTTTATTTCAATGTTAACATTTTTAGAAAAATAATTCATTTTCTAAAAATTGTTTCCTAGAAAATTATATCAATTTTCTATGTTTGGTAATGACCTTAAAAATAAGTTGGATAACAATCTTTTTAGTTTTCTTTATTTAACTTGTCATAAGATTGAGTTGTTTTCGAAAATTTTAGTGGAAAACAATTTCTAAAAAATAATTCATACTTTTAATAGAAATTTCTATTGACCATAGATAGTTTTCTTTACCTATTTTCTTTGATACTACCAAACATAAAAAAAATTATCTTCACATCAAATTTTTCATCAAAATAAACAGAGCTTTAATAAATAATTTTGAAAAAAAGAAATGTACATAATCAAATAAGCCGTAAAGTAAAAAGAAAAACCAGTCAGATAAAAACTGGTCAAAGCAAATAGTGTGGAAAGCTAAATTTGATAAAGTAAAGTAAGAATGTAATTTGAAACTATAGTACTTTATCCATTGTTGTATATTTAAATCACACAAACTCCTTTGAAAATCAACTAACACCCACATAATTCATAATTGTAAACAGGTAAAATAAACGTGCTCGATTAATTATGTTCAAACAAACACGTTTGGCGGCGGAGAAAATTAAAACCCAGCAAAAGAAAAGAGCAAGAATTGAAGATGTTCTTGATACCAAAGATAAGGAAGATACGAATTGCATTAATTCAAAATCCAACCCCATATTTATCTTTAAATCAAATCCAAGAAAAAGAAAGAGAAACTGACCAATTGTTAGAGGGGCATTGGGATTCTTGAAGAGAAAGATGAGCAGCCGAATGGTCCTAAGAGAAAACCTGTGGTAAGTAGAAGAAAGAGCTTGCTGCAACTCATTCTCATCAATAAAACCACTCCTATCCCTATCCACCGTCTGAAAGCTTCTTATCACATCTGGGTGTGTCCCAGCTGGAAATTCTGATGATGATGATGATGATGATGGGGGGTACTGTTGCCCATATGAGCCATAAGCAGAATTGGAGGAAGAAGGAGTAGTAGTCCCATGAGGATAGGATTGGGAGTGGTGGGCATAGTAATTTGGAGCAGCTGATGCAGAAGTATATGGTGATTGTTCTCCAGGAAAGGATGGTGCAGAAGGAGCATAAGACTGAGAATTGTTGTTGTTGTATCTGTTTGAGTACGCCATTGATATGAGAAATTAAGTATATACGTGAGTAATGAACAATTTGTTGCAGAAAAAGGATATATATAGCTGTGAAATATAGGTCAGAAAGTTATATATAGTAATGAAAATAGATAGATACAGATAGTAGACGCTTGAAGTTGGGGCGGCGATATCTAAAAAAGAATATAGAATTCAAGATTTTGGTTTCTGAGAAGTTTGGCCTTTGTGAAAAGAATGATTATATTTAATGAGCGTGTTCTTATCTTTTGTTTTCCTTTGACTTTTTGTATTAGTAGTCGTAGTTGTCTTCAAAGCCGACAATGCTACCACCGCAACAAATGACATTACTCTTGCCACAATTTTTTACGTGTCGAGTTGTGAGTTTTGGTCCTTTTGGAGTTATCGACCCACACGGCCCATTACTCTTTTTTTTTTTTTTTAAGTAATCAAGATTTATAGCGTGGGTGAGTTGTGCTAATCACGACTTGTCACGTCGGCGAATTGAGAAAGTTATGGCAAAAATGGTAAGTTGTTGCGGCACTAGCATTTTATGAAGAAGGCAGAAGGCAAAAGAGTGGAAGTCATGAGGTATGGCACCGCTTCAGCGTGTTGATTCGAGATTACTCTCAAGTGGCTGTGGCTTAGCATACAGTGTCCAGATTTTTTTTTTTTTTTTTTTGGGGTAAATGCAGTGTTTTATTTACAATACAAAATGACCACGTCTTGTTGTTGTTGCGTAGTGCACACAAATTTTACAATTTATAGTTTTTTATTTTAATAATTTGATAGTAAAGATAATACTGTACTAGTAATAATATAGTAATGTCTGAAGAAATTACATTTAAATTACAAAATTTAAATTCTTGATTTTGATGACTTATATAGCTGTAGCATTACCCTTATTATTTTAACTTAAACTGCGTTTACTATCTTTTTTTCTTTTTCTTTTTCATGATCAATATTATGATACTATTATTAATAAAAATCAGTATGTGTCATTTAAATTTCAAAGTCTTAAAAAAAATTTCATTTAAACTTTATAAGTAAGTTTCATTTCAACCTCAAATTTTGAAATTAATTTCATTTAAACCAATTAGTGGTGTGATATTTAATGGTGTTAACTTAGAAACAAAAATGTGATAATAGATTTAAATGAAACATCTTTAGAAACTTTAAAATTTAAATGAAACATATTAAAAATTCTAAAGTTTAAAAAGTAACTTATCCTTAAAAAAAATGTATAAAGGATTGTCTTGAAATGCCATTTATTTAGTTTTGTTTTGAAAAAAAAAAAAAAAAAAACAATGGCAATATAAATCTTTTAAAACAACACATAGCTTTGTAAGAAAATTTAAATAACATACGCATACATATTGCATCTATTGACTTGTTTTAGAGGAATAATTATTGGTCAAAGAATCACATATAAACATTGGATGGTTACCACAAGGATGGTAACCATTGTTTTATATAATTAAAGTAATGCATTACATTAGCAGGATGGGGAAGCCTCTTGTTGTCTCCATGTCATATCCCATTAATTTATAAAGGAATTTGAATTGCATCACTATCAATGTCTTAAAAAAGAAATATGAGTTTCAGTTAACTCAACTGATAAAATTTTTTATCGTCAAATAAAATATTTAGGATTCGATCCTAACCTATACAAAACACCAATTGGTGTCTTGGTCTAATAATATAGAGTAATCGCCAAAAGTGAAAGCCATAGATTGAAACTATCTTTGAACAAAATTTAAAAAAGAGGAGAGGATTTGTCTCTATATATATTCTCTTTTTTTCTTTTTTTTCTTATTTTCACAAAAGAAAGTTAAATAATTTTTTAATATCATGCAGTGAGGAGTCAAAAGGTGAACAAGTTGAAAGCAATGAGCCACCATCAAGTCATCAACTAGTTAAAGAAAATTAGGTGAAAAGCCAATTTGACAGTGTCAAAATCAAATCTAAACCCAAATAGAGAGCTCTTTTTTTTTCCTTTTTTTTTTTTTTGAAGAGTGAGAGATCATCTCTACCTTCAATGAGTTGAATTAGATAAGGGAAGTTAGGGAAGTTAGAAAATAGAGATAAGCATACGCTCAACCGTATTTTGACTTATGTCATTCGTCTCTCTCTCTTTTAATTTGTTTTTTATGTACAGTTTTTCCAATGTTTGTTAGGATGGAAAACACAAATCAAATAAACTAGAGATATAAATAAACTAATCCATGACTCTACATTAAAATAAAGTAGTATGTAACTCATGTTTACACACAGAAACATTCAACAAAAGTGATTATGAGGTAGTCTTACCTAGATGAAAGCATTTTTTTAAGAAGTTTTTTTCATTCTAACTAACAACTACTTAATAAATAAAAAAATTAGTGCATACATGATAAAAAACTAAAAAGGTTACTTATGAATTTTAATGCATCATAAAAAATATATTATGCAATTATTCTCCAATCCTTGTAATGCATTTAATAGGAAGATTACCCTCCAAGAAAAATAAAAATTATTATGTTACCATACATAATTTTTTTTTTTTTTTAGAATATTAAGTATTTTTAACACACACACACAAAGGGAGAAGGGAAAATGTCATAAAGAAACTGACAGTAGTGTATATTGTAACATACATAATCCTTGTGTTGCATAATTAGGCACTCAATCTCCCTATAAATAACAATAGCTATAAGTCTGCAGGTAAAGAGATGATTAGGTTACACAATATTTATTACAACTTCAAAGGCTGGCATTTCTTAGCATAAAATATTGTTTTATTTTTTTCTAAGTAAACTTGTTTGTGTAAAGTGAAGAGAGACAAAAAATTCTTCATGATATAGTACTCCATTATAATGATTACTTTGACCCCAAATTCACTACACTATAATAGGAACAATATAACAAATTCATATTTCTTGTATCTCCAGATAAAAGTTTTGGTTCCTACATGAATTAGAAAGCTAATTAAGGCATATACATCTTAACTCAATCATCTAATAATTGTAGTTCTATCTTTTTTGAATAATATTTTTTTTTAAAGTGTGAGAATTATATTTCTAACTAAATACATTTCTTATTTGGGTACATTCAATAATATTTACCTAATCAAAAGGACTTTAATATCCCACAAAAGTAATTAACCACACCACTATTATATGTTTAGGCTAAAAATTTAAGCACGCTCTACGGTTCCTTGATCATCTCTAGGGGGTTTTTTTTTTTTTTTTTTAAAAAAAACCAGTCAATCACAGACTATTTATTATTACTTGAAAAAAAAACTAAAAGAATTTAAAAACATCTGGAGGGAGAGACTCCATCCAAACTAACAAACGACACGAAAGCCTAGCTCTCCTAGCTAAGGTATGAGTAACAAAGTTGCCTTCTAGTGTGAGAGAAGGAAAAGTTCACAAGTGAACTAGCAATAGACTTAGTGTCTTTAACTATGTGTCCAAAGGACGAAAGGGGAGTAACATCAGTAGAGAGAGCCTTGTAAATAATCTGAGAGTCCCCTTCAAAGACTGAGTGAGTAATTCCAATTTCAAGAGCAAATTGGACCGCTCTCTTAGTCGTAAGCATTTCCACCATTACAACTGACCCAGGCATGGCTATCTTCTCGAACAGAGCCCCCAAAACTTCACCTTCATCGTTTCGGATCACCACACCAATACCTGCTTCATTAGTCTCCTGAAAAACTGCTCCATCATAGTTGGTTTTAAACTCATCCTTATCTGGAGGCTTCCACTTAGAATCTGACATCAGGCTTTGAGATGGAATGACTAGTCTTCTCTTTTGGAAATCTGTCAGGAGTTGAGCTACCGAGATCAAAGTGTTTTGAAGAGGGATACTTGATTCGTTTGCTCTCAATTTATTTCTTCGCTGCCAAACATACCAGGCTACTACTGCAAACAGGTCCAATTTCTGCTTTCGTTGCCCAACCAGCTCAACCAAGTCTGAAAAGCAATTTAAGGCCGGGAAATCACATCTAACCCAGCTGAACAGTTTATTCCACATAGGTTGGATATCACCACAGTCCCTTAAGGATTTGAGAATTTCCAATATATCACCCTCAGTTTAAATTCTGTAGCCTAGCAATGAGAGTCAATCAATAGCTTTGTATAATCCCTGTGACAAAGAAAGGCAACTTAAATCAATTCTATTTTTGGTAGAACAAAATGGTATATAATTAAACCATATGGTTGTTACCCCAAAGTCACCAATCGTAGCCAAACAAAGAGAAGTATATAGGTTGATAATTTTAGAGTACTCTATTGTCCAATAGAATTGATAGTAGAAATAGAACCAACAATCATCAAAAGCTTAATCAAAATGTTAATGACATAAAACAATCAAATTACAGCCCCTAAATTGACAATTACTACCCATTATTATAAGCACTCATAACTCACCCAGACCCCCAAAAAACCTGCACGTATAAAAAACAATTCATATAACAAAAAAATTACACTAAGGTAGTAATTTTCTAACCAGACAAAATTATTGCTAAATGAACTTCAATTGATTTGGGACATAATAGATTACACTTCAAAGAAAGCTAATGTGGGCAAGAGGCAGTAGTAACATGAAACATGCCTTTAACTATAGGTCTATGATATATGCAAAATTACTTTAATTAAAACTTCTTTCATATGTGGACTCTCTAGTGCACTGCAATCCAAAATCTGTGTTATGGAACTCTTTGTTATGCAAATACAACGTCAACCATTTGTTTTAATACGTGAATAGCATCTTGGAATTCACAGTTTTTTGTGGAGATGCCATCGGACAGCACTTTTCCCCTATAGACATGTTTAATACATTGTCCTTGAGTTTCTTTTGATCAGTTTCACAAAATTTAAATTAACATACTTTTTACCTTCTTGATTTTTCAACATTCAAAGGTTAAATGTTTCAATTAAAACCCAAAAGTTCACCTAACTAAACATCATATATACATATCTTTCATCAATTGTTAATAGCTCTACAATTTATTTATGCATCAAAAGCAGTGTCTAACTGAAGGAAGAGAAAAAATTACATGTTACCATGAACATCACTTCCAAAAGCATCATTAATCAAAGATTAAAATGAAACTATAATTCAAAATAATTCCAGCAGTTACCTGTGTCCCTAATTGTAAGCTTCAACCTTTTCCCACCAATTGTGAGCAGCTTAATCTTAAAATCTACACCTGGAAATGGTTAAAACAATAATGAAAGCTCATAATACAATTGCAATCCATAGAATGAAAATGGTGTTCCCTAGAAAAAGAGAAATAAATGGACATGAAAGCTCTTGGTGCACCTAATAGTACAGAGACTAAGGAAGCTCTTGGCCCACCCTGATAAGGTCTTGGGTTTCTCAAACCAAACTAATATTGATTATTTAACGCAAATGTTCAAATAGCATTAAATGCATAATTGTGACTAATGAAGTTAAAAAATACACACACACACTAATACAAATACATGAACTCCAAAAAAAGGAACTTAGCAAAGCAAGCAAAACCTCTATGATTGGATGAGAATAAATGCAAATCAAGACTAAATATCACATATCACATGTCTAAAATAAATTTCACAAAACACGTCATGTAATAATAACTAAAAAGAGGTCTTCCAAGTCGTATAAGCAAATGAGAGGGTGAGAATACTTTGTATAGTCACAAGATAAAGCCTAAAAACCAATGACATTTTAATTGAAGACATGTTAGGCATGTCTCTTTTGTTTTTTTATCTCTACAACAGTTCAAAAGTTTGGTATTTTGCTTGCCTTAACATGAATGCATCAAGTTTAGCAAAGCATATATCATGACAAATTCTAGCTCCAACACAACCAACAACTGCATTGAACACTTGCTTATCAGTGCCAACTCAATTTTGAGGAAATGACTTATCAACCAGTAAATCTCAAAGATAGATTTGTGTTAGCTTTCAAAATAATTATTTTTCAAATTCTGTTATACCACAGTCTCACAATTAGTCTCAAATAAGCCTCTGATGATGACACCTAGTCACACCTTACAAAACCATACCCACTTTATCTAACTAGGCACAAAAGGAATAGAGCCAATGCTCTTAGAAGTAGGGATAATACACATTTATGGTGCATGATTTCAATACAATCTGATCACAAGTTCACAACAAATGGTAGTAATTTAAGGTTTGAGTCTAAATCATATATACCTATGTCCGCAATGGTTGGCAACCCAAATTTTAAAAAATCTGGGACAACTCCAAAAATAAAAAATATATTGGAATTTTGTTTGTGTTTGTGTAGTAAAGGGAAAAAAATCCATAAAGTTATAATTAGAAGAAATATTAAACAAGTATCAATTTCTGAATAAAGCAACTCCATGCTTCAAGTGCATCACTAGAAACAAAAAAATCACAACGGCGTGAAATTAGGGAAATCTTACTGATATAATTCCACTAAGGCAGTCAACAGTACACTTCCCTCTGTTCTTCAAAGCCACCACTAGCCAAAACAGCACCTGCCATGGAAGAGTTACAGAAAAAAAAGAAAGAAGAAAAGAAAAAACAAATAGAATTCAGATAATGAATTTGAGATAAGAAGAAAGAAGAAAATGATAACATCAACAAAAGAACATACAAATTTGAAAATAGAAGATCTTTTGCTGGAAATCCTCAAAATTCTCTCTGTCTCTGCCCATAGAACGCAGCACTCGCTCAATCCCATTTTTTTCTTAATGATATATTTAAACCATCTAATTAACCTACTCCCTTAGACTTCAGTACTAGACTCATTCCTATTGGTTAATAATTATGACTCTTTGATATTTGTAATGACTAATAAGAGCCTGTTTGGTTTAAGTGTTTCCGTAACTCAATTCTCAGTTTCCATAACTCATAACTCAAAAATGGTGGGACCCATAGCAAAAAGGTTGTTTGGCCAAACGATAACTCTGTTTTCATAACTCTGTTTCCATCACTCAATTCTCTGATTTTTGAGTTATGAGTTATGGAAACTGAAAACAACAAAAGGCTGTTTTCAGTTTCCATAACTCATAACTCAATGGCATTTCCGTAAATAAACACACATGAGGGACCCACAGCCGCAACTTTTGACCACCTTTTGACTTTTTTTTTTTTTTTTTTTTTTTTTTTTTTTTTTTTTTTTTTTTTTCTGGGTTGGCGTTGGCTGTTTTTTTTTTGTTTTTTTTTTTTTTTCCTTTTTCTTTTTCTTTTCTAGGTTGGCGTTGGCTGTTTGTTTTGTTTGTCTTTTTTTTTTTTTTTTTTTTTTTTAAAGTACCTAGACTCACCAAACTTAGTGAGAAAAAAAAAAAAAAAAAAAAAATCCAGACCGAACAGCCAACCCAGGAGGGAAAAAAAAAAAAAAAAAGAAGCTGCTAGTGAAAAAAAAAAAAAAAACACTGTACCGTGACAGGTGTGGGCCCTCCAAATAGTGTGAAAAATAGTGAGTGATGAAAACTGAGTGATGAAGGCAAACGGATGTGAAAAATTGAGTGATGAGTAATGAGTGATGAGTTATGAGTGATGAGTGATGAGTGATGAGTGATGGAAATTGAGTGACGGAAATTGAGTGATGAAAAATCCTTACCCAAACAGGCCCTAAATAGCTGCAGTAAAATTAATACATTGAATTAGACAGGTGGTGCAAAATTAGGCTTCCAATTTAGAATCTAATTGGATTTTATCTGAGTTTTGGCTTTAAATATATATATATATATATAGATTGTTTCCCAATACATACAAAACATAAACCTGAATAATACTTTCAACTTTTTAGAACATGCAGCATTCAACTAATTGATTTTGCTACTTGAGTAGTGTTATGATCAAACTAATAGTAATCCCAATTATTTCAACTGCAAATCATCTTCCTCTGACAAGCACTCCCAAATTTGCAGCAACAAGCTGCTTGAGTAGTCTTATGACAAAACTTATTATGCCCATTTCTTTTCCTAGTAAGACATAACATGGATCTATTAGATCCAAAATAATTGAATATCATAAATACAACAAAACCAATATCTCAACAAACAACTATCTATATTTTGGCCAAGAAAACTAAGGTAAAGAACACGTACAAGATGTAGCATAGATCTTATATTCTAAATCTTTTTTTTTTATTAGGTTAAGCCTGTAAGTTTCTATAATTTCATCTCTTATCCAAAGCAATGGAATATTAAAAATCTATTAATATGATTCTAGAAGACCAAATATCTTTTTTGGATCAATCAATTGAATTGTTGTCTTGATGTTTGAATTCAAAACTTGCACTTATTTTTTGCAATTCAAAATCTAGGAGCACTTCCAAAGACGGTTTTCTGAACATAACCAAAATGAGTTACCTACCCTATTAGCAACAGCAGAGTAACATCTTGATGACTTTGACATTAATCTGTTGTAATGGCAGTTTTGCATTCTTAGTCAAATGGATAGCCAAATAAAGATTTGAAACAATTAGTTTTTACAAAAAGAATTGAATTCCTAATCATAAATGAAAGTTAATAATAAAATTTTAGTACATGCTATATCAAAGGAGCTTACTTTTTGCTTTACAATCCAACATGTTCCTCTAAGTGTTAAAGTTGAAACTAGGCACCCAAAAAAAAAAAAAAAACAATGTATTTTGCTACTATTGAATGGAAAGGAATATTCGATTTAAAATATTTTCAAGCAGAGTATGTAAATTTTAGTATTGATCCTCCCATTCATGGATATTCACTAGAACATCACTAAAGTTGACGATCCACAAAACAACATCAACATCTCTATGGTATTGCCTCAGAGGTTTTAAACACTCATGAACACTTTAAACAACCTAAAAAGAAAAATGAAAGTGTAGTTTGGCCAAAAAAGTATTACTTAAGTGAGAACATTAAGGTTTGACTGCAAGGGAATTTAAGTTAGAGTGCATGCCATTTTCGTAGTTTGTTTGGCAAGGTAGAAAATGAGTAAGAAAAATGGTCCAGGAGAATCATAGATAAACGCAAATTTTTTTCTTTCTTTAAATGAATGAATTTTTTAAAGTAGACAAACTATACAAACAACAAAGTAAATAGCAACTGGAACCATACTTAAAAATAATCAAACTAAAGCCCCTCAAATATGGCTATCATACAAGATAGAGAAATGCAATCCCCCCTCCCCCTTCCTCCAAAGAATTACAACATAAAACTATTCACTAACAAATTTTTCACTCTCTTCACAAACTCAACTTGGGCATTGTTTCTTCTTATCAAAAGTAGGATAGCCTCCTCAAACTTGACATTGCCGCTAAACACAGCATATGGTTCTTTTAAAACTTTTACCCTTCAACCTATACATACCCCACAGAACCACTTACGCAAGCTATATACCTGGGATTTTATTAGACAAATTTCTCATAAGACTCTTTGATAAAGGATACTAAAATAACAATTGATGATTCTGAGTCTCAAAGGTTGCTCCTGCAGAGGCACATAACATGCCACCTTGATCATTTCAACAACCTAACTGATGATTCCTACTCTCAAAGGTAGCTCTTGCAGAGGACACATAACATGTCACCTTGATCATTTTAACAGCCTATCTCAAGTGGAAAATTTTTTTCACTAAAATAGAGAAGTGGATGATTGAATGAATTTATCAATGAAACAAACCATAAAATCAGCAAACACCAGCAGAAGACACAAAACACGAAGCTACAACTAAACTTAAAAAGAGTTAAATTTACAGAGCAAGCATAAAACTAAATAGAAGCTGCAACCAAACTTATAAAACATCGAAGTAAAACCCTCAATTGTGACTATCACCAAATCAAAGGAATGGACCCCCCCAGACCCCACCAAAAAAAAAAAAAAAAAGACTATTCACTAAAACTGTGTTTGGGTTCCACGTCTGCTGCGTTGCGTTTCTGAAGCTGCGTTTTTGTTCTTTTTTTGTTTTCACGCGTTTTGGAGTAATGCGGTTACTGTTCATTGAAAAGTAACCGTAAATGTTGACTTTCCACAATGAACAGTGTATACGTGCACTGTTTACGGACCCACAAATTACACTTTTCAGCAACTTTTTCATTAAAAATAGGTCCTACGGTACTATTCACACATTTAAAAATTATTTTGCTACAGTGTTTTCAGTTTTCAGTTTTCAATTTCAGCAAAATAAGTTCTATCTAAACAGACCCTAAGAAAGAATTTTTCTCTCTTGAAAAACTCAAATCAGGCCTTTATGCCTCCTCAAACTTGACGTTGCCGATGAATACACAAACATTTCTTTTAATAAAAAATAATAACCTACTACAGTCATAGCAAGTTTGCTTATAGTGCTTTTAAAACATTTACCTTAGATTTTATTAGACATCATGACTTAACTTGCTCCCATAACCTCTTTGAAAAATGATACTCAAAGAACAAGTGATCACCATTCTCAAGACAGGTCTTGCAAAAGACAGACAACACATCACCTTGATAACCCTTCTAACAGCTTGTCTCAAGTAGAAAGTCAATTTCTCAAAGCAAGTCAGCAACAAGTGGAATGCTAGGAACTGGATTAATTTCCAGATCTTCATTTCAGTACTTGGTCTTGATTTGCTCCCAAGCAGATTTGCAAGAGAATTGCAAAGTTTAGTTAGATTGAATAAAGTTTAGCAGCTTCTTCTAAATGTGATTAATCTCACTACCTCCTACTCACAACATGGTTTAAGGCATAGATCTTTTTATACATTAATTAGATGGAAAAATGGGGCTACACCTTGAAATCAAACATGGATGAAAACTAACCTTTTGCATACCAACTATTCCTAAAAGGGAAAAGGAATGGGAAAAATAAAAGACATATGAAACCAGGAAAGTTTCCTCTACAACTGAATGCAGTGAAACTATTCAACCAAAAAAAGAATACCAGATACTTTAATATATACCTACACTCCACATTCATATATCAGAACTAGAAGATTGCAAATAAGAAAAGAAATCATATCAAGTCTACACCTACAAGTTGACTTATAGCTCACCCAATTTCTATATATAATCTCAAAATCATCCTGAATTTTCAATCAAATTGAATTCATATTTTTCGTTTTTTAGTCAAAAAGTGACAATACTCACATTCAACACAAATGGAAAGTGTATAATTAAAAACCATCATAAATTCCATAGCTTTGAAATATTAAGAAATGTATTCACCAAAGAATCAAAAAATGGACACGAAAAACAAAAGCAAAATTTAAATATATAAGTATATGGTACCGAACCCAACAATAAAAAAAGAGAGACTGAGGCCTTACTGTCCACATAGAGGTCTTGAACAATTCAAGAGCACAAAGGTTATTAATATTTTCTGAAACATCAAAGGCATCAACCTTGTACGTTACTGGGCATTTGATGCTAAGCAAAGCAGAAACTATGCACCCAAAGCAAACAAAACAGATCAATAAGATACAAGTATTATAACAACTGAAAACCAGAATGCAAGGCAGAAAAGAATCTTGGGCCTACCAATTATTGCAACAGCGACAACACCAACCAGCTGCATTAAAACAAAAACAGAAACAAAAACAAAAACAAAAAAATCAAATCAAATACTTATTTTATAAATAATAATTACAAAGTTTAGCTGCTTGATTTTCATATGAATGATCCTTTATATTTAGAGAAAGAGAGAGAAGAAAGCGACAAAGTCACCCCAAGATGAAACAAAAGGAGGCATACCTTGGCAATGAATGGTGTCCTGTGTCTTTGGGAACCATAAAAGAAGGGTAATATTCTCCCAAATCACCATTATGTGCTATTTCTGTTGTTTGAAAAATGAAGAAGATGGGAGTGAATAAGGATGATGAAGATGGCGAGTGGAAACGGAAGCTTCATCTTTATCCCAATTCTGACACATGGAAGGAGTTGGAGGAGAGCTCCATTTTCCGCTGGGCTTTTCCGTGTGCATCAAATTAGAAATATGTTTTTTCTTTTCCCCTGGAGCTAGATTCCAGCATGTCTGTAATTTCCTCCATGGTTGAAAATTTTCCATGATCTAGAAATGAAAAAACCTACAATAGATGCATTCTACTTGGACTCCCAACCTTTTCATCAAATTGAAGTGATTTCCACATTGTTTTGACTTGTTATTTTCTGCCACCACTTCTGCGGGCATTATTCTTCAGCCTTCTAAGCAAGATATGTTGCTCTAGTTTGACCATCCTCACAATCCACTTTGGTTTTCCAATTTTAAACATAAGATATCCCATTAATGTTCCGAATATCACTCCACATCCATAACCTATTGATACAGCTTGCCAACCAAACCCATTTTTAGGCTCTAAGTTGTCTTCTTGTTGCAAGGTTGATGATGGCGGTTGCTTTGACTCGTGGTTGTTGCATGTTCTTGACAAAGGATATCCACATAATCCAGAGTTCTCGATGTATGAATCATTGTCGAATGTATTGAATTGCTTCCCTAAGGGTATGTGTCCTACAAGTTGGTTATGCGATAGCTTTAAAACTTCAAGCCACGGAAGATCGGCTAATTGCTTGGGAATCTCCCCACCGAGCTTGTTGAAAGAGAGGTCTAACCATTCAAGATTAGTCAAATTTCCAAACGATGATGGAATATTACCTGTAAGGTTATTGTGAGAAAAATTGACCCCCAGGAGTGATTTAAGCCTTCCAATTATCTGTGGCATCTCCCCTATGAATCTATTGTTTGAAAAATCAATGGTTGTGAAGACAGTTTGGATTCTCACCAACTCAATATTCACCCCTTTCATCGTCACATTCAAAGATTCATGATAATAATTATTTCTCATACCTACCACATTAAAAAAATCACGATAATGATTATTTCTCGGGTCTCCCACATATTTCAACCCAACTTCTCCTTCAGTCGCATTCACCATGGCTTTCAAATATTTGAAAAAATTTCTTGGCAAAGGACCATTAAAATCATTGTTAGAGATGTCTAGAATTCGCAAATTTAAGAAAAGAAATTGGGTCTTAGGATTGCCTATACAACCTCGAAATTTATTTGATCTAATGACTAGAACCCGCAGTTCTAGAATACTTCCCAACCAATAGGGGAAGGTGTCATTTATCTTATTGTTTCCAAGATCTAGACATTCTAAGTTTCTACAATTTTCCAAAGATCGTGGCAATGGCCCTTCCAATTGATTGCCATTAAGGTTAATATTTCTCAAATTGCTTCTCCCTGAAAATGTTGCAGGTATTGTACCATTAAGGCTATTCATTCGCAAATCCAATACTGAGAGTTCATTAGAGAGTACCAAACACTTTGGAATTGTGCCACTAAAGTTGTTATGAGACAAATCTATAACGTCAAGGTAAGTTGCATTGCAAATGAAAGAAGGAATTTCCCCAGTTAAATTGTTATTAGAGGCAAAGAGATAATGAAGGTCTAGAGCATTTAACGTGGGGAATGGTCCTTGAAGCAAGTTCTTACGAAGATCAACAAAATGTAGGTTCTTCCAAGGAATCTTATCTATACTTGTCAAAAAGTTGTGAGAAAGATCCAGAGATATTAATGAATTCCTCCCCACAGCTTCCAACCATTTTGGAGTTTGACCATGAATTTTGTTATTGGAAAGGTCTAACAGTTGTAAATTTGTTGTTGTTCTTAGGAAAATTGGGAATTCACTAATGTTGCAAGAAGACAAGTACAATTCCTTCAGATTGGGCAAGGTAAATGTTAGATTGTTGTTGATACTGACTAATAAATTGTTATGTGAAAAATTGACAAAATTGAGATTGTTGAGGTTTGAGAACATTTCTATGTCCAACATAATACTCAGGTTATTTGATGAGAGAGATAGAGAAGTAAGGTTCACAAGTCTAGATATTGAGCTAGGAATAGAGCCCTGTAGGTTATTTGATGAGAGAGATAGATAAGTAAGGTTCACAAGTCTAGATATTGAGCTAGGAATAGAGCCCTGTAGCATATTATAGCTTAAATCAAGGTAGTCCAAGGAATTATTATTCTTGAATTCCCCAATCTCACCGATGAATTGATTATGATCAAGAGTTAACTTCACCAAAGAGGTCAAACTGAATAACCAAGATGGGAGCGTCCCATTTAGGAAATTTGAATGTAAATGGAGATAATTTAGGAGATTCAAACCACTTACATGATTAGGAAGGGGTCCAACAAGTTGATTGTAGGAAAGGTCTAAAATGGAGAGATTCGGCAAGTCAAATATTGACGACGGCAGCAAACCTGTTGAATCCACAATAATTAAAAAATTGTCAATTTAATGTGTCAGCCAAAAACACCTAAAATTTAAAAGTGGCAATTTTTGAATCTCACCGCTGAAATTATTATATGACAGATCCAAAAACTCTAAGGACTTTAGACTGCCGATAGAATCAGGTAATTCTCCTGAAAAGCTTGTCCAATAGAGAGCTAAGAACTTGAGGGGACTACTGCTCCAATTAGACTTTGGAAGGGAACCTTCAAGATTTGGATTGTTCCGAAGATCAAGGGTTTGCATACTTGGAAGGCGGAAGATGTTTAATTCGAGTTTTCCCTGCAAGCCACAGTCTTGGAGACTAAGAGTTGCCAAAGAGGAGGATAGATTCATCATCCAAGAATTAGATGTAATGGAGGGCATATCTGTCCCATCCAGAACAAGTTCCCTTAACTGGGTAAGGTTACCAATGACTCTTTTCCAAACTGGTGTTTTGATAAGTAGAAGATTGAAAGAAAGATCAAGTGAAACAAGCGAAGACAACTGGGAGATTTCATATGGGATTTCACCAGAAAAGGCAGAACTAGAAAAGTTAAGATGAGTCAAACTCTGAAACTTGCCAAACTCAGGTGAAATTTGGCAGAAATCGAAGATATTCCCAGCAAGATTCAAGGTCCTGAGATGACGAAGAAGGAAGAGGGTACTGTTGGAATCAATTGAGCCATGAAGCGAACTGCAAGTAAGGTCAAGGGCAATGACATGGCGAGTGGAATTGTCACAGACGACGCCATCCCAAGTGCAGCAATCCTTATCCTCCTTCCAAGACCCTGTCTTTGGATAAGAATTACTACCACACGAAGAAGAAGCGGAACTATCGAGAGAAAGAGAATGATTAAAATGGAGTAGAGCAGAGCATTGTGAGTTTGAAGAAAAGGAAGAAGAAAAGGGGAATTGAGAATGGAAGAAGAGCAAGGAAAGTAGCAGACTGAAATACTTCCAACTTAAACACGTGCCCATTTTGATTTTGGTTTTTTTTTTTTTTTTTTTTTTTTTTTTTGATCTTCAAAAAATGAAAGACACGAATATTTGTTGTGATATCGTTCACTTATCAGTAAGGCATGCGATGGAATGAATATTAAAGATTCACATTTATATATATACGCTGCCAAGTCAATCTAAGTCTTCTATCCTTCTTTCCTTTTCTTTTTTTCTTTTTTTTTTGTTCATTATTGCAGCTTTATTGCTCAACCATGTGTTGTACGTGGTCTACTTTTGTTGAAATATTCTCATTCATTAAAAAAAAAAAAAAAAATTGAGGCTTAAAAGTTATCATGGCTTTTGAGTGAAGTTGTAGTATGCATTTGTGTTAGAACTTCTTTCCCTCTCATTTGTGTGTGTTTGTTTCTCAAAAAAAAAAAAAAAAGTGTTGTACGTGGTCTACTCTTATTCATTAAAAAAAAAATTGTAGCTTTATTGTTCAACCATGTGTTTTCCATGGTCTACCAAATCTTGATCAAATATTCTCATTTGTTAAGAAAATAAAGGGTATTTTCAATAATCATTTATCAATCAAAATTGGTAAAAAACTAATGATGGACCTCACCATTGTGGGAAAATACCCATGTGAGACTAAACTTACAAACGTCATAACTATGAGGCCCACATATCAATCTCTTATACAGAAGTCATGTAAGTCACACTTCACATGCTTTTTTCTTCCAAGTTAATAACCCAATTGATGGTAGCATGTAAAGTGAAACACAAGTTATAGTTTAAGGTGATAATTATGCATTCTAAAAGTTTAGGATGATAAGTGTAAACTGAGAATATAGATATAGCTTATTGTTGTAAGTGTAATTACCCCTTTTTTACTCCCTCCAAAGTATTTTTTTTACTTAATAAAGTCTCCTCTAAAGTCTTTGCCTTTTGAAAGTTCATGTCCTTTCTCTTTTTTTGAAATTAATGTGCACGTCTTTTTTAATTTTTTATTAGATAAATCATACATTGCTCGAATCACTTGTTAAAGATCGTCCAAAAGCATTATTGACCCCATAAAAATTTAAAAAATAAAATGCATTATTGATAGAACTTTACCAATGACTCTAAGAAAATGAGACTCCCTTTAGCATGGAGACCTAAAGCCACATAGTAATGCTACCGACACAATAAACTAACATTTTTATACCGTAAATGTCACTTAAAATGATATTATTTTCCATTTTTTACTTTCATTCCAAAAGTAATATTTCTTAGTTAGATACACAGATACTATTGTTTCAAAAAAAAAAAAAAAAAAAAAAAAGAAGTCAATACATATATTGATTGGTATGAATGGGATTTGAACTTAGGTCTCTTGTTTGATGGCAAGAAAATTTTTATCAATAGAGCTATAGTTGAAACCCATGAATAAATGGTTTTGTTTCCCAAGTATAATTGATGCTCAATAAAAAAAATTAAAAAAAAAAAAAAAGGGTTTTAGGGTTGAATTTTGTGGTGTCAACCCATAGGATTTATTATTTTTCTAATTTATTCACTAGAAGAATGTAAGAGATTACCTTTAAAGGAACTAGATTGTAACTTGTGCTTATACACAAGAACATACGACAATGGTGATAAAAAAGAATGAAAATCAATAAAAATTAAACTATTGAAGTTGCAAAATTCCTAAATTGACACAAACCCATAAGTATTCCAAATAAGAGAATCAAAACACAAATTTATTCACATAAGATTTTTTTATTTTTCTTTTTTGGCTTATATTAAAAGAAAGAAGAAAATGAAATAGATTCAAACACAAATGCATCAAGTTGTCCAAAAAAAAAAAAAAAACACAGACACACCAACATAGAGTGAGAAGGAGTGTTAATTTAGTGTTTGTTTCTTAAGAAAATTCAAGAAAAATTGAGATAATTACTATAAATTAATATTTAAAATTGAAAAAGTCTTTTTGTTTTTTTTTTGAATTTTTGAATTTTTTCAGTTAAAATTATTTTTTTATTTTTAATTAATTTATATGCTAATGTGGCATTTTTTAAATGCCAAATAAATTTTTTATTATTATTTTATTAGCCACGTCAGCATCTAACATGCCAACATTGCATTCGGTTTGCCACATATGCATTTTCCATTACTGGGTTGACAACACAGTTCAAAATGGACATGATTTTTCGTTTTTAAAGACTAAGGTAGACGCGAAATCAAATTAGAGATTAAAATGAAAATAGATCCAAAATATAAGGACCAAAAATATATTTGCACCCAAAAAAAAAAAAAAAAAAACTTCCATCTTTCTTTCCCGTCTTTCTTTTTTCTTTTAAGTCAATCAAAGTCCTTGAATTACAAAACTACATCCACATTGCAGCTTTATTGTTCAACCATGTGTTGACGTGGTCTACTCTTGGTGAAATATTCTCATTCATTAAAAAAAAAAAAAAAATGTATCTTTATTGTTCAACAATGTGTTGCACGTGGTCTACCAACTTTAGATCAAATATTCTCATTCATTCATTAAAAAAAAGTTTCTATCTTTTTTTTCTTTTTTTCTTTTTTTTTTAAGTCAATCAAAGTCCTTGAATTAAGAAACATTGACATTGCAGCTTTATTGTTCAACCATGTGTTGACGTGGTCTACTCTTGTTGAAAATTTGAAATATTCTCATTCATTAAAAAAAAAAAAAATTTGTGACTTTATTGTTCAACCATGTGTTGTACGTGGTCTACTCTTATTCATTCAAAAACAATTGTAGCTTTATTGTTCAAACATGTGTTGTACGTCGTCTATCTACTCTTGATCAAATGTTCCCATTCATTAAAAAAACTAAAGGGTATCTTCAAGGACCATTCATCAGTCTTGTTAAAAAAAACTAAATGGTATTTACAAGAATTATTCATTAGTCAAAACTGGTAAAAAGCTAATGATGGACCTTACCATACAAAACATTCGCATCTGCTATCTTTAAACTATTCTATTTTACCATCTCAAAAACTACTTTATCAATTATTCTATACCATTTTATAAAAAAATTGGTATTGGGTCTTGCAAATGGTATATGTTGGTGAATTTTAGCATTAAAACACAAAACAAACCCATTACCCGGTCTTCTAATTGCAAAATTTTTTACAATAGTGCTAAAATTTATGATGGTCCTGTAGTAAAATGGTATAAGTTTTTAATATATTTTATTCCCACTTCTCTCTCTTTCATCTCTTTCACTCTCTAGGAAAATAAAAGTTGTGTTGTATATTTGTGTAAATATATTATTTTAATATAAGAAAATAAAAGTTGGGAGATTAGGTGTATTCAGAAGTATCTATGTGAGACTAATTTGTGAGTGTCATAACTATGGGATCCACATGTCAATCTCTTATGCAGAGGTCACATGAGTCACACTTGACAAGCTTTTTCCTTCCAAGTTAATAGCTCAATTGATGGTAGTATGTAACGTGAAACAAAAGTTACAGTTTAGGGTGATAATTGTGCATTCTAAAAGTTTAGGATGATAAGTATAAACGAAGAATATAAAAACAGTTATAACTGTAATTGCCCCTTTCTTTACCCCCTCTAAAGAATGTTTTTACTTAATAAAGTCTCCTCTAAAGTCTTTGCCTTTTGAAAGTGCTTGTCATTTAAAAAAAAAAAAAAAAAATCAATGTGCACTTCCTTTTTAATTATTTTATTAGATAAATCATACATTGCTCAAATCACTTGTTAACTATTGATCAAAAGCATTATAGACCCCATAAAAATTTAAAAAATAAAAAAGCATTATTGATAGATCTTTACCAATGACACTAAGAAAATAAGACTCCCTTTAGTGTGGGGACTTAAAGACACATAGTAATGCTACCGACACAATAAATTGACATTTTTATACCGTAAATGTCACTTAAAATGATAATATTTTCCTTCTTTTTTTTTTTTTTTTCATTCCAAAAGTAATATTTCTTAGTTAGATACACAAAAACTATGATTTCAAAAAACAAAAAAAAAAATCAATACATAAATTGATTGGCATGAACGGGATTTGAACTTAGGTCTCTCGTTTCATGGCAAGAAAATTTGTATCCATAGAGCTAATTGAAACCCATGAATAAATGGTTTCGTTTCCCAACTAAAATCGATGCTCAATAAAAAAAAAAAGGGTTTTAGGTTTGAATTTTGTGGTGTCAACCTATAGGATTTATTATTTTTTTAATTTTTCACTAGAAGAATGTAAGAGATTATCTTTAGAAGAATTAGCTTGTAACCCTTGCTTATGCACAAGAACATTAAACAATGGTGATAAAAAGGAATGAAAATCAATAAAAATTAAACTATTGAAGTTGCAAAATTCCTAAATTGACACAAACCCATTAGTATTCCAAATAAGAGAATCAAAACTAAATGAGAAATTTGCACACAGAGAGATATAAACCTTAGTGAGAATGATTAAAAAAAAAAAAATCCAAAGACAATAATTGAACATAAAGAACTATTTGCTTAGAGAGAGAGGAAAGAGACCTAAGGTAGAAAATGATTGCACAATGAAAACAAGGAGAACATAAAGAACATGTTTTTTTTTTTTTTTTATATATTCTCTATGTTTGCAAAATTGTCAAAAGATCAAAAATTAATAGTCATGTCATCAATCAAATGCTTAAATTTTAAATATTGTAGCATAAAAAATTATGCATAAAAAATAAGTTTATTAGTCGAATAATAATTAATATCCAATTTGTACAAAATTTGACATGCATGTTTAAAACATGAAGAATATACAATACAACAGTTGGGTTTTCAAAAAATATCGCCATGTTAATTTTTTTTTTAGTAAAATTTATAGTCATTGGTTACAATTAAGTTCGTAAACAAATTATATAAAATAAAATTAAAAAGTTACCTACCCTAAACTATATTCTCATTTGCACTTACCACCTTGAACTTTCAGAATGCACAGTTATTACCCTAAATTATAACAAGTGTTTCACTTTGCACCCTATTGTCAATTGGGTTGTTAACTTGGACAGAAAAACATGTTACGTGAGCTCTGCATATGTGGCACCATATGAAAATACAGAATTGCTACTTTTCAATCCCTTGAAACAATTTGTTTAACAAATTTATCCCCTATGGTGACACATAATCTTTGTTTTAAGAAATTGAAGACGGGTAATTTGGTCTTTAGTGTGGTGCTACATATGAAAAAGTCATATTAGTGACATGTGACATGTTTTTCCTTTCAAGTTAACTGCCCAATTGATGGTAAGGTGCAAAGTGAAACACAAGTTATAATATAGAGTAATAATTGTGCATTCTAAAAGTTTAAGATGGTAAGTGTAAACATGAGATGTAGTTTAGGGTAATAAAATATAATTTCTCCTTTTTTTTACCCCTTCCAAAGTCTTTTTTTACTATAATAAAGCCCCTTTTGAAGTCTTTGTCACCATTAACTGGTCAAAAAAAAAAAAAAAAAAAATAGGTGAAAAGCCAATATGACATAGTGTGTCAAAATCAAAATCAAACTATATTGATATTGCGCTCATTATAAAAATGTAAAAATAAAAAATAAAGTATTTCCAAGAATCATTGAGAGAAATGTGTTTTTTTTTATACAAGATAGAATTTCTACTCTAGCCTAATCTAAGTGTATATGTGTATGAAGTTCCTTCCTGGAGACTTGAACCCCGGCCCTTGCCCCCCATATCCCACAAGTATTTATATTTGTGAAGTGACCACTGCACCAAGGGTGTGCGGTGGTATTGAGAGAAATGTGTTAAGAGGGAAATTTTGTCGAAAGAATAAAAATGCTCCCTTGCCAGCCGTGTCTTCTTTAAGAGGACAATTTTGTAATTTTCTATTGCTTACCGTGTAGTGTTTTTTCATCCATGTATTCAATATTTTTTTATTGCTTGCCGTGTTGTGTTTTTTCCACTTGACTTTGAATGATGAGAGCATTCTCATCAGGTGTGCCAAATGCCAAATATTTGGTATTGGCACACCAAACACCAAAAACAGAGCATCATGAGGTGTGCTAAATGTCTCAAAATTTTGAAACATGCTATAGTACACTCTCAAATATGAGAGCGTACGAACAGAAATGCCATTTTGGTTTAATATTTTTTTATTCTCTTTTCTCTCTCCTCTCTCATCAGTTTATTCTTTTCTCTTCTCTCTCATTTCTTCTCTCTCCATCACTCTCTATCTCTTCCCTCTCAGTCCTCCCTACTCAGGATCTCTCTCATCTTTACTCAAGATCTCTCGCCACCTCACTTCGCCGTCAACCTCCACAACCCTCGCCGCCGACCTCCACAGCCCTCACTGCTGACCTTCAGATCTCTTAATCGGGTCGTGGGTGTGAGATTTGGGATGAGTTTCAATGTGTGGGTTTTGGGTCATTGATTGATCGGTTGGGTTGGGATTTTGGGCCGGTGGTGGTGTCGTGGTTGTGGCGGTGGTTGGTTGAGTTTTGGGCCAACGATGTTTGTGGCTGTAGTGGGCGGCGGTGTTTGTGGCTGTAGTAGGCCAGCAGTGTTTGTTGAAGATTTTGAGTTTTTTTTTTTTTTTTTCTTTTCTATTTTGTTGAGGTTTTTGGATTTGGAATTTGTTGGAGATCCAGTGATTGTGATTGTAGTTTGTGGAGGTTGATTTGCCGTTGGTGGTGATTTGCCATTGTCGTTGCCGTTGGTGGTTTGTGGAGGTTGATTGTGATTGTAGTTTAATGTGTTGGAATTTGTTTAATATTATTTAATGTGTTGGATATATTATTTTAATGTATAGAATTGAAGAATAGAAGATGTGATAAACGGTGAATTGTAAAATGATGTGCTAAAATGATAAAGTAGGTTTTTGATGTGTAAAAATGGCATTTTTTATAAGAGAGCTGATGAGAATGCTCTGAAGGATTCTTGAAAATACCTTTTATTTTTTTTAGTGAATGAGAATATTTGATCAAGAGTAGGTAGCCACGTACAACACATGGTTGAACAATAAAGCTACAATTTTTTTTTTTTTTTAATGAATGAGAGTAGACCACGTCAACACATGGTTGAACAATAAAGCCACAAATTTTTGTTTTTTTTAATGAATGAGAATATTTCAACAAGAGTAGGCCACATCAACACACGGTTGAACAATAAAACTAGAATGTGCATTTAGATATCGCTTATTTTGCTAAAAACTAAAAATAATTAAAAAGTTACTGTTTGAGCTTTGATTACTATTCATATACCTGATTGCACTATTTATGTCCCATCAACCGTGCAAGAGGCACTAAACTTAAAAAAAAAAAAAAAAAAAAAAAAAAAAAAGCCAGACGTAGGCGTGGGAAGCGCAAATCGCGCTTCCCAAACGCACCCATAATGTCAATGTAGTTTCGTAATTCAAAAGGACTTTGATTGACTTAAAAGAAAAAAAAAATTGGGGGAAGAACATGAACAATCACGTTCATGTGAAGAACACGTCTTCCAAAAATATAATAAAAGAAATGAATATTTTATTTTATTTTTTCAAAAAATCATAAGTTTATTTTAAATTTTTTTTTATGTGGCTATTTATATATTTAAAATGTTGATCGATCATTTATTAATTGCCAGATATATTTTTGTATTATTATTTGAATGACCATGTCAGTATTTATTGTATGAATACTGTACTCTATTTGCCACATAAGATATCTTTATTAAGTGAGTAATGGTGGGGACTAAAATAGAATGCTTTTTTTTTTTTTTTTAATGAATGAGAATATTTGATTAAGAGTAGGTAGCCACGTACAACACAGGATTGAACTTTAAAGCTACAATTTTTTTTTTAATGAATGAGCGTAGACCACGTCAACACATGGCTGAACAATAAAGCCACAATTTTATTTATTTTTTTAATGAATAAGAATATTTCAAAAAGAGTAGACTTCGTCAACACACGGTTGAACAATAAAGCTGTAATGTTAATGCAGTTTCGTAATTCAAAAGGACTTTGATTGACTTAAATGAAAAAATATATATTATTGGGGGAAGAACATGAACAATCACGTTCTAGAGAAGAACACGTATTCTAAAAATATAATAAAAAGAAATGAATATTTTTTTTTTTAAATCATAAGTTTATTTTTGTGGTTACACGATTTTCCTGACCCAACTTATGTTGATTAGGCCCTGGCCCAAAGCGCAACCCACAATAATTATTTGTAGAGGATGGGTCAAAGAACTTGGCATCAGTGAACTTGTTCGGTCTAATGCATGGACAGTATGGTTTGCAAAAAGAAAATAGAAAACATCAGAATGGATCTTTCTCAAGTCTGATTTTATTTCTTTTTGTTCCTGATACAGTTCTCTCGTCCCCTTCTTTGAGGGACTCTACTACATTATATATTTCTCTTCTTTTCATCTCAACCTTACACCTGTTAATCATCCAAGCATCCACTTGAGCACCTGTCCCATCAGACGCCCTCATCAAACCCTTTGTGAGTTGCAGAGGCCAAGGCGGTACTGTTCAGGAGTCTTTTCCTCATTAATGCGGCCAAGAGGGTGGTTGGGGCGCAATTAATGTGGTGGTAGCCTTCCATGAGATATTTTGGAATTAATTCATTTTATATGTTGGGAAGATGAGCTGAAACGGCTGGGGAAAGTTCCTCGTTTGGGGTTTCGTGATGTCCGAGGAGGAGTTACTCCTCGGACAGGTTTCCTTGGCGCTATTGGGGTTGAGTAACGCTTCATATGAGGCTTCTCTTCGGACAGTACGCTCCTCGGACGGGCCTGAGTTTAGAATAGCCCATCATTTTTGGGCCGGGCCCCACAATAGCCCCTCAAAACTCCGGTTTTTACCTCCCTCCAAGGGGAAAAGCGGGGTTTTGATATTTGTGAGTGGAGGGAAATAAGGAGATCGTGGGGCGCGCGTGCGGACCGTTACTTTTGACGCGTTACAATTTACGAGGCGTGGCCATTAACTTCTGGAGGCGTTATGTTCCCTTCATCCAACGGCTTGGCGTGGATCGAACGGCCATCGTTTTTTCCCGTATTTTTAGGCAGGGATGATATTTTCTCTCTCCTCCCGGCTATATAAGACGTCAGAGGGGTTCAGTTCCTTCTTTCATCTGCATTTCACAAACCTCAAAAGACTCCAGAGAACTCCATAGAATCCCAGAGATATACGAACACTTGCGTCCGTTACGCCGCCGTAGCCGTTTTTGTGAAGCATTTCGTCCAAGAGAGATTTCCAGGCGTCCCCTTGAGCGTTTTGTGAAGGTACCAGTACATTTCGCTTTTCTCTCCGTTTCAATTCCCTCCTCGGACTTTACTTTTCTTCGTGGTCTCTACTTTCATTTCCCCCTTTCAGTTCAGATGGGTAGATTCGAAAAATTAGTAAAAACTCCAGCCGCTATGGAGGCCTTTAGGGCTAAATATCACATTCCCCCTGGGGTTAGGCTGCGGTACTGTCCTCTGGAAGGATATTGACAGATAGAGTTGTGGGAGAAGTCGTTATCCCCATGATTGCTTTCATAGAGGAAGGGATGACACTTCCCATGCGTAGGATCACGAGGGAATACCTGTTCAACCATAGGTTGACGCCGTATCAGTGTGCCCTGAATATGTTCAAGATACTAGGCTGTGTAGATGTCTTAAACGAGTGGATGAATCTAGGCCTTACTTGGCACGATGTGGCTTATCTGTACGAATGTCACCGCCTCGGGGATGATGGGTATTATCTTAAATCCCGGAACGAGGACGTTAGGTTGATCTCTTGTCTTCCAGTTTCCAATAAGACCGTGAAGAATGACTTCCTCATTGCTTCTGGGGAGTGGTTCGACAGTATTCATTGTCCAACTCGGGCAGGAAACCCAGGTGCGGCGCTTTTAGGATTGATCCTTTTCGGGGAAAGGATTTAGTGTTGAGGGGTTATTTTTCTTGCTTTCTTTGTAATTGGAAAATTTCATGGTCTAACCTCACTTTTCTTGGTTTGTTTGCAGATAAAAGTCACGTTGCTCCTCGGATAAGCTTTGTGAACGTGCCAGCGCTGAACTATCTTCTCAGGTCGGAGATTTATGTCGCCCAGGACGAACAGTTGCGTGCAGCCCATCTGGTTCTGGGTTATCAACCTCTGAGCAGCGCTTTTCAGGCAGTCGGTCACGCTATAAGGGCTGGCAGTCCGAGGCTGGCTAGAATTGACGTGTCCCAGGACGGATTCCTAGCTGACCACGATTTGCCACCAGTTGTGTTGCCAGGTGTCAGAAATCCCTACTTAGCAGAGCAGCTACCTCCGGTAAACGAGCCTGGCGCAGCTGTTTTGGTTGAAGAAGAGGCTGAATCATCTCGTCTTTCCCTTGAGGAAGAGATAGATAAGTTTTACTTCGAGGAGGAAATTCAGCAAGACCCCTTGGTGGAGCTTTCTAATCCCGAAGCAGAGCAGGACCAACATTCCGCAGTTGGTATTCCCTCAATCGTTATCTGCTCGGACGATACTTCAGACGAAGAGATAGAGCCCATGGCAGGAAAGGGAAAGACTCTAAAGGAGCTAATGGCCTCCCGAGGGAAAGGTCAGTCATCAAAGGTTCAGTCATCGAAGGGACCAAGTCCATCAAAGGGACCAAGTCCATCAAAGGTCAAAACCTTTCCCCCTGTGATCCCCCAGGGCGTCTCGGACCCTGGCCTTAAGGTTAATTCGGACCTGAAGAAGAAGAGGCCGGTTGACACTCCTGAGGAAGGTGAGGTAACTGCCCAGCCGACCAAGCAGCAAAAGACTACGCGGGCGCCAAGGAGCAGAAGGGGTAACTCCTCGGAGAGCCGGGATGAGGAGAACCTTGCTGACGTGCGCGCCTCCCCTCGTGCATGGAACTCCAAGCTGGAGCTGGATGGGGTTGCCATCTCCTACAATGCTTCGGTCCGAGAGTATAACTGAGGCGGAGCAAGGTACGTGGCTGACGCCCTAGAGCAACCCCTACTCCTTCCTAGGGACATGGAGGCCTATAGGCGGTTCTCCCAGCACGAGCTCTTCCTATCCCTAAAAAGGGATCTCGCGTTGGTAAGTAATCCTTTTACTGTTCTATTGATTTTCCTATCCTGTTAGATTTCTTTAACACTCTTGTTTCGTTCGCAGATTACTCAGCAGGTGTTCGTGGCTGATGAGTTTTGCCGCGATAGCCGTAGTCGGGTTGAGGCTGAGACCCAGGCTCGGGCGGAGATGGAGAAAGCCTTGGGATCCCTCAAGCACGAGCACCTCCAACTCACAGACGAGTTCAAGGTGTCGGAGAACCGGCGCAAAAGTGCAGAGGCTGGTTTAAAGAGTGCTGAGACCCAGGCGGAGGACGAGCGCAAAGAGCTGTACACGACGCAGCTTAACCTCATCACCGAGAGGCAGGCAATGCAGGATCTCAAGATTACCCTGCAAAAAGTAGAGGATGAGCTGAGGCAGGTAAAGGAGGAGGCCCAGCTGATCCGAGAGGCTACAGAGGCCGAGAAGAATGCTGCTCGCCAGCTCGGGGCTGAAGAGACGGAGGCCAGGCTGTCTGAGGAGATTCCCGAGGTATGCAGGGAGTACTGCGGCATTTCATGGGCTCATGCTCTCGATGCTGCAGGAGTTCCTGCGGACTCGGCACTAAGACTGCCCGAGAGCATCTTCTATCTTAGAGAGATCCGTGCGAATCCTGAAGATGCCCAAGTGGCTTCGGAGCAGGACCTGGCGGTGCCTGATGCCGTCCTTGTGCCTGATATGGCGGAGGATCCCGCTGCAGACTCTACCATCGAGGTTCCTCCTCCTCAGCCCGAGCAGAAAGAAGATCCTCTTGCTCAAGCTTAGCCTTTTTGGCTTTCAATCTCTGTAAATAGTTTTTATTTTTTATTTTATTTTCTTTTTCTTTTAAATGAGAGTTATCCTACTTTTCCCTTTTTTGTAAGGACCTCTCTTTCTAATGTACTCGGAATATTAATATAAAAATGTTCGTTTTGCCTACTACGGATGTGCGTTAGTAGCACTCTTCTTTAAACATTTACGATCGATGTGGATATGGGTAATCGGTCAAAATAAAATGGGTTTCTGGCGCTGCGCATTTGACGATTGCGATGGTACTAAACTGCGCGCACGCATTAAAATGATTTCCTTTAAGTAATAATCTCCCAATCTATCACAAGTAATAATCTCCCCAAAAGTCTGTGGTCCGAGGAGCCTGACAGGACTTAGGTTCTGCTTAAAACTATGAATTGTCATGAGTAATAATTTCCCCAAAGTCTGTGGTCCGAGGAGCCATGCAGGACTTAGGTTCTGTTTAAAACTATGAACTGTCATGAGTAATAATTTCCCCAAAAGTCTGTGGTCCGAGGAGCCATGCAGGACTTAGGTTTAGTTTAAAACTTATAAATAGTTGGCTTAAGTATTAATTTCCCCCAAGTCTGTGGTCCGAGGAGCCATGCAGGACTTAGGTTCTGTTTAAAACTTATAAATAGTTGGCTTAAGTATTAATTTCCCCCAAGTCTGTGGTCCGAGGAGCCATGCAGGACTTAGGTTCTGTTTAAAACTTATAAATAGTTGGCTTAAGTATTAATTTCCCCCAAGTCTGTGGTCCGAGGAGCCATGCAGGACTTAGGTTCTGTTTAAAACTTATAAATAATTGTAATGTAGACTGGCAAGCGGCAAATAGTCATAAAAGAAAACGTATGCTAAGCCATTCTTATTAATAATAATACCTCCTGAGGTTATTTACATTCCATGGTCGAGGTACAGCTTTTTCATCCAAATCTTCTAGGTAGTAGGCGCCTATTCCGGCCACGGATGTGACAAGGTATGGTCCCTCCCAATTGGGCCCCAACTTGCCCCAAGAGGGGTTCTTTGCGCTGCCAAGAACCTTCCTCATCACGAGATCGCCTGGACCCAGAGGCCGCAATTTGACGTTAGCATCATACCCTTGTCTTAGCTTCTGGTGATAATAGGCCATGTGAATCGTGGCCTTTTCCCTTCTTTCCTCGGCTAGGTCCAGACTTCTTCCTAGCAACTCATCGTTATCGCTTGGGGTAAACGAGCTAGACCTCAACGTGGGGAAATTGTTCTCGATCGGAAGCACAGCCTCAGCCCCATAAGTCATTGAGAAGGGGGTTTCACCGGTTGAACGCCGCGGCGTTGTCCGATAGGTCCATAAGACGTGCGGTAGTTCTTCTACCCATCTCCCCTTTGACTCATCCAGTCTTTTCTTCAATCCGTTCACTATGACCTTGTTTACGGCCTCGACTTGCCCATTTCCTTGTGGGTATGCGGGGGTGGAATATCGATTAATGATCCCAAACTCACGGCAATACTCCCTAAAATTCTTGCTGTCAAACTGAAGACCATTGTCGGAAATGAGTGTTCTCGGAGTTCCGAAGCGGGTGATAATGTTCTTCCAGATGAATTTCTGGGCGTCCACGTCCCTGATGTTGGCCAAAGGTTCAGCCTCCACCCATTTAGTGAAGTAATCGGTTCCGACTATTATGTATCGCTTGTTCCCCGCAGCCTTGGGGAAAGGCCCGACAATATCAAGACCCCATTGCGCGAACGGCCATGGACTGGAGAGTGGGTTGAGAACCCTTCCGGGTTGGTGGATATTTGGGGCGAATCTTTGGCACTGATCGCACTTCTTAGCGTATTCCTGGGCCTGTCTCTGCATGTTCGGCCACCAGTATCCTTGGGTGAGTGCCCTGTGCGCCAGCGATCTTCCTCCGGTGTGACTTCCACATACTCCCTCATGCAACTCCTCAAGAAGAGACTCGGACTCCTCTGGATGTACGCAGAGTAAGTAAGGTCCAGAGTAGGAGCGCCGATAAAGTCTGCGGTCCTCTGATAGCCAAAAACGAGGAGCATTTCTACGTATCTTCTCGGCTTCTAGTTTTTCTTCCGGTAAGATATCGTCTTGGAGGAAATTCCTTATGGGGTCCATCCAACTGGGGCTCTGTCTAATCTGATGGACCTGGGTCGGGTTTCCGCTGATGGGACTGGCCTTGACTAGATCTTCGACTAGGATCATTCGTGGCAAATTACGTGCCGAGGACGTGGCAAGAGTGGCCAGCGAGTCTGCATGAGTGTTTACGCTCCTGGAGACGTGCGTCAGACTGAAGGATTCAAAGCTCGCCTGTAGCCGTTTGACTTATCCCAGATACTTTTGCATCCTAGTATCTCGAGCTTCTAGCTCTCCCATCACTTGTCCGACCACTAATCTGGAGTCCGAGAAGGCTTCTATTACTCTTCCACCCAATCTTTGAACCATTGCCATTCCTTGAAGTAAGGCTTCGTATTCGGCTTCATTGTTCGTAGCCGAGAATCCGAGTCTTAATGACTTTTCAACGACAGCGCCGTCCGGCGATATTAACACTATCCCAACTCCTGATCCTCTCTGGTTGGCCGCGCCATCCACGTAGACCTTCCAATGCATGGTCTCCCCGGCTGAAACTGCGCCAATCAGTTTTCCGCCCAGGTCTTTCTTCTCGGTCATCGTTTCTATAGAGGGCTCAGCAAACTCCGCTACCAAGTCTGCGAGGACCTGTCCTTTGACGGAGGGTCTGGGCATATATTTAATATCAAAAGCCCCCAAAAGAGCACTCCACATGGCGATCCTTCCTGTGTAGTCCGCGCTTCGAAGCACGGCTCGAAGGGGAAGCTGAGTCAGAACGATGACCGTATGCGCCTGAAAGTAATGAGGAAGCTTCCGGGTTGCATGCACTATCGCCAGAATTGCCTTTTCTAAGGGTAGGTATCGCACCTCGGCCTCATGTAGTGATTTGCTCACATAGTACACCGGTCGCTGCACCCCATTATCATCCCGTATCAGTACCAGACTTACGGCGTGGGGAGCTACGGCGATGTAGGCAAACAGCACCTCGTCTGCCTCCGGACTGGACATGATGGGTGGTCGGGACAGGTAGTCTTTAAGCTGTTGGAAAGCCTGAACGCAATCCTCCGACCATTTAAACTCTTTCCACTTGTTTATCAGGAGGTAAAAAGGCCGACATCGATCCGCCGATCGCGATATGAACCGGTTTAATGCCGCAATCATGCCAGTGAGCTTCTGCACCTCCTTCGGGTTCCGAGGAGTCTGTAGACTGTTAATGGCTTTGATTTGGTCGGGACTTACTTCTATTCCCCTATGGGTGACCATGTACCCTAGGAATTTCCCAGACCCGACCCCGAATGAACATTTGGAGGCATTCAGCCGCAGCCGGTGCTCCCTTAAGATAGCGAAGACTGTTCCAAGGTCTTTTACGTGCTCGGACTCCCTTTTACTCTTCACAACCATATCGTCTATATACACCTCAATGATCTTGCCCAGTTGTGGCTCGAACATCCGGGTCATCATCCTTTGGTAGGTTGAGCCCGCGTTCTTTAGCCCGAATGGCATCACCTTATAATGATAATTTCCGATGGGCGTCATGAAGGCCGTTTTCTCTTGGTCCTCTAGCGCAAGGGGTATCTGATGATAGCCCTGGAAGGCGTCCAGGAAGCTCATTCGAGGGTGCCCCACGGTTGCATCCACCAATCGATCGATTTTGGGTAGAGGGAATGGGTCCTTGGGGCACGCCTTGTTCAGGTCCGTGAAGTCCACACAGACCCTCCACTTCCCCGTCTTCTTCCTTACCACCACTGTGTTCGCCAACCATTCAGGATAAAAGACCTCTTTGATAGCCCCTACTCTTTTCAACTTGGCCACCTCGTCCCTTACGGCACTAGCGTGTTCCTTTGAAGGGCGCCGGGGTGGTTGCTTCCTCGGAGTGGAAGAGGGGTTGACGTTCAGGTGGTGGCAGATGAGGCTGGGATCAACTCCAGGGGCATCGTAGGCGTCCCAAGCGAATACGTCGACATTTTCTCTGAGAAATTTGACCAGTTCTTCCTTTTCTTGAGAGGGCAATTCAGAGCCGACCTGAAAGAACTTCTCCGGGTCATTGCTGACAGCAACCTTATCTAAACCTTCACACCTTATCTCCTCGGCTAGCCCCTCGTCTTGCTTTGCCGAGGAGGCTGGTTGCTATAAGTTCTTTGGGGCCGAGGACTTGACCAAGGGCCGATGTAAAACGGCGGCCACCACACACTTCCTGGCCACGGCTTGATCTCCTCGGATCTCTTCCACTTGTCCTCTGGATGGGTATTTCACTTTCTGGTGAAGTGTGGAGGTCACGGCCTCTAGGCTGTGGATCCATGGCCTTGCAACTATCGCGGTGTAGGGTGAATAAGCGTCGACCACGATGAAATTCACCTCCACCACTTCCGCCCCAGTCTGTACGGGCAGTCGGATTTGCCCCTTTGGCGTAACAAGCTTCCCCTCAAAGCTGAGGAGGGGGGAGTCATAAGCTGTCAAATCTTCCGGCTTCAAATTCAGCCCCTTGTATAGGTCGGAGTACATTATCTCCACCGCACTTCCAGAGTCTACTAATACCCTTTTCACATCGAAACCCTCAATCCGCAAGGTGACCACCAGGGCGTCATCGTGAGGTTGAATTGTTCCTCTCTTATCCTCATCCGAGAACCCCAGTATCAAAGAGCTTCCCTTTTTTAACTTTTTGGGCTCCCTTTGCCTGCCTTCGGGGGGAAGGCGGTCCACGGCTAATACCCTAGGGATGGGTGGCCCAGTTCTTCCCGGTGCAGCGAGGATGACATGTATCGTCCCGGTGGGGGGTCTTAAAGACACGTCCCTTCGAGGTTCTTATGTTGCTTGGCCGGGATGGCCGCTCGAGGGGTGCAGCAGGTGACGTATCTTTCCTTCTCGGACCAATTGATCCAGGTGATTCCACAGATTCCTGCAGTTCTCAGTAGTATGCCCGTGGTCCTGATGATAGTGGCAATACAAGTTCTGATTATGTCTGGCAGGGTCCCCAGCCATCTTTCCCGGCCATCTGAAATAGGGTTCATCCCTTACTTTCTCCAGTACTTGTTGTACCGGCTCTCTGAATACGGCATTCACTGTTTGCGGGTTGCCCTGCCCAGCCTGTCGCGAAAAATCTCTCCTCGGCTGACCAGGATTGTGACGTTCCGTCCTGAAATCATTTGCTTTAAGGGGGACAACCTTCTCCTTTCCCTTCCCTTGCAGCTGATCCTCCTCCACTCTTTTGTACTTGTCGATCCTATCCATTAGCTGTGAGACGTCAGTAACTGGTTTTCCGGTGAGGGATTTCCTCAAGCCATGCCAGGTAGGGAGGCCGCTTTTGAACGTGCTGATAGCAACATTATCATGGTTGTCATCTAAATCGTTATACACCTCCCAATACCTATCCGAGTATGCTTTCAGAGTTTCTCCTTCATGCATGGACAAGGACAGTAGCGAACTGAGAGGTCAAGGGACTCTGGTGTTCGTAATAAAACGGGAGCAAAAAGCTTGAGTGAGCTGCTTGTAGGAGCCTACGGAGTTTGTCTTCAGGCTGTTGAACCACCTCATTTCCATCGATCCCAAGCTGGATGGGAAGATCTTGCACATTAGGGCTTCGTTTTGCGAATAGATCGCCATTTTTTGGTTGAACTGACTCACGTGCTCTACCGGGTCTGTTCTGCCGGTATAGATGGCGAATACCGGTTGGTTGAAGCGTCTTGGCAGCTTAGCCCCTTCGATTCTACTCGTGAAGGGTGACCTCGAGACCTGATCCAACGCCTTCTTCATGGCGTCGCTCCCCGAACCTTTGCTGGATGGGCTCTCATACTTCCGTACTGGGCGTGGTTCCTTTTCGTAAGAAAAGGTCTCACTTGAGGGGGTCCTTGACCTTCGTCTGTAACTCATGTCCTCCGCATTAGAAGACTCGCCTGAGTCAGAGGGAGATCGTCTTCGCTGTACACGTCGTAACTTCCTTTTTAAGTCATCTATCTCTCGCTGCATGGCCTGGTGACTATTTCGCCTCTGAGACACATGACTTCCTGTCTGAGTGTGACTCTGGCTCGTCCGGATAGTATGCACACTTCCCTCACGATTCCCCCTGCCGCCTGGGTTGGTTGGGTTATTTTGCCTCTGGGACTCGGCGGGTCGTGTCCGTTGGGAGTTAGCTTGGTGAGGATCCTCCTGGTGTGGATCTAGTTCTTCCATGCTCGACCGTTGCACTAGCTGATGCCCTAGCTCTCCCCACAGACGGCGCCAATTGTGGTTACACGATTTTCCTGGCCCAACTTATGTTGATTAGGCCCTGGCCCAAAGCGCAACCCACAATAATTATTTGTAGAGGATGGGTCAAAGAACTTGGCCTCAGTGAACTTGTTCGGTCTAATGCATGGACAGTATGGTTTGCAAAAAGAAAATAGAAAACACCAGAATGGATCTTTCTCAAGTCTGATTTTATTTCTTTTTGTTCCTGATACAGTTCTCTCGTCCCCTTCTTTGAGGGACTCTACTACATTATATATTTCTCTTCTTTTCATCTCAACCTTACACCTGTTAATCATCCAAGCATCCACTTGAGCACCTGTCCCATCAGACGCCCTCATCAGACCCTTTGTGAGTTGCAGAGGCCAAGGCGGTACTGTTCAGGAGTCTTTTCCTCATTAATGCGGTCAAGAGGGTGGTTGGGGCGCAATTAATGTGGTGGTAGCCTTCCATGAGATATTTTGGAATTAATTCATTTTATATGTTGGGAAGATGAGCTGAAACGGCTGGGGAAAGTTCCTCGTTTGGGGCTTCGTGATGTCCAAGGAGGAGTTACTCCTCGGACAGGTTTCCTTGGCGCTATTGGGGTTGAGTAACGCTTCATATGAGGCTTCTCTTCGGACAGTACGCTCCTCGGACGGGCCTGAGTTTGGAATAGCCCATCATTTTTGGGCCGGGCCCCACAATTTTAATTATTTTATTTTATTTCTTCTGATGTGGTTTTTTATATATTTAAAATGTTGATCGGCCATTTATTAATTGCCAAATATATATATATATATATATATATTTTTTTTTTTTAATGACCACATCAGCATTTATTGTATTATACTATGTTTGCCACGTAAAATATTTCCGTTAAGTGAGTAACGGTGGGAACTAAAATGGAATGCTTTTTTTATTTAGGAACTAAAAGCGGTAAAATAAAAAAGTATGGACCAAAATAGAAATAGTGTCAAAGTGTAAGAACCAAAAGTGCATTTACGTCCATTTTTTTTTTTTTCACATCTTTCATTTATAACTCATTTCATCTCCTACTTGATTTCCCCATCAACTCAGTTCGTCTCCCTCAATTCCGGTATTTAAAACCTTGATTTGAAGCCCTTCCCTTCAATGTGGCGCCGCCACTGATTTTGGCGACATCTCAGGCACTTCTCATATGTTCATATGTTCTTATGGTTTTTTTTTTTTTTTTTTTTTTTATATAGATGTATTGATGTTAGTTGTTTTCGTGTGAGATGGTTTTTTTTTTTTTTTTTTTTTTTTTTTTTTTTGGGTTGTACAGATGTTGGTTGTTTCTTGTGAGACGAGTTTTTTTTGGGATGTACTGATGTTTGTTGTTTCCTGTGAGAGGATTGTAATTTCAGTTTTTTTTTTTTTTTTTTTTTTTTTTTTTGCTATATGATGTTTGGTGTTGTTTTCCTGTGAAAGACGCTTGAGTTTTCAAATTTTCCTATGAGAGACGCTTGACTAAATGCTTGAGTTGGTGAGAGATGTGAAAAGGGTATTTTGGTCTCTTTATTTATTTTTCTTTCTTCCTATAAAGCTGACCCCACATCTAGTAAAAAGACAGCATAAAGCTATGTAAGACTGCAAAAAAGCTGGATATTAATGGATACCGTAAGGTGCTCGTTAACACAACCTAAAAGCTAATGATGGACCTCACCATTGTAAGAAATTACCCATCATGTGAGACTAACTTGTGAGTGTCATAACTATGGGGCCCACATGTCAATCTCTTATACATAAGTCACGTAAGTTACACTTGAAATATTTTTTCTTTCCAAGTTAATAGCCTAAGTGATGGTAGTATGTAAAGTGAAACACAAGTTATAGTTTAGGGTGATAATTGTGCATTCTAAAAGTTTAGGATGATAAGTGTAAACGGAGGATATAGTCAAGGGCGGAGCTAGAAATTTTAGTTTGGTGTGGCCAAGTTGTGATACTAATATATTAGTTAAAACAAACCTCCATACACACACACACACATATAAATTAGTTTACTAAGAGAATTATCATCTTCTAAATTTTAACGAGTATATAAAAGTTATGTATTTCTTATATTAGACATGTACAAAAATTTATCATTTTCTACATAGTTTAATTTGTTAAACCTTTTAAATTATATGATTTTAAATATAATTTCTATTTCTTTTAAGAGTACTATTAAAATGACTCAAAATTTAGGGGGAGCCAACATCAATTTTACAAGCTATATTTTTAAAATGTAAATAATATACATACTGTAAGGACACGATTTGGATCCTAGGCCTAAAATGTAACTGGATTCAAGCCCAATAAGCCCAATACAATGAATTTGTAAAGAGTGGGTTAGAAAACTAGGCTCTAATGAGTGGGATAACAGTTAGAATGGATTTAGAAGACAATCAAACAAAAATAGAAAGGATTTCTCTAAGTAAATTCGTCATCGGCACAATCCGAGGAGGTCAGTTCTTGTTTATATCAATTGAAAATGGTTACAAAGATAGTTTAGGTTGCTACAGTGTTTTCTCTCTCAAGTCTCCGATCCCTTTCTTTTAGGGTATCCATTCTATTTTATACTACCTTCCCCTCTCATCTCCACCATCCACGTACAGATCAGATCGTTGGTGTCGAGGTTCCCGTCCCATCATCACTTTCCTGAAGTCTTTGGGTAGTGGCTGGAGGGCTGAAAACTACTGTTCATGGATTACTTCCTCATTAATGCAGCTAGGGAGTTAGATGCAGTGCATTCAACGCGATGGTAGCAGCTTTTCCTTAGATATTTGTAACTTTCCTCTGCCCTGTTCCTCCCTGATGCTTATCCTTATCCATGGAACGGTCTGGAATGTTACTCTTGATGGCAGACCATATCTTCTCACCTCGGCTTTGCTCCGCCTAGGTGACATTCCTCCTCGAACTTCTCCTGGGCGATCATAATCAGACCTTACCTCTTTACCCACTACCATGGATCTTCATGTCAGTTTCTGTTCGTCCTCGGACTAGTTACTTCCTCGGATTGGGCCCCTAGCCCAATACGTATAGATGTGCACTCCTGGGCCTTTTACTCCCACACATACTAAAAAAAAATAATAAAAATTGGGAGGCCTTCCCCTCCCCCCCAAAACCCACCCACCCTTGTGCGTGGCTCTACTACTAGATATAGTTTACAGTTGTAAGTGTAATTGCCCCTTTTTTTTTACCCCTCCAAAGTTTTTTTTTATTTTTTTTATTTAATAAAATCTCCTCTAAAGTCTTTGCTTTTTGAAAGTGCGTGTCGTTTGTCTTTTTTTGAAATCAATGTACACGTCTATACATTGCTCAAATCACTTGTTAAAAGATTGTCCAAAACCATTATAGGCCCCATAAAAATTTAAAAAATAAAAAGCATTATTGATAGATCTTTACCAATGGCCAGGGACGGACCCAGGTGGGGGCCCAAGGGGGCTTGGCCCAAATTATTTATTTATTATATTCTTTTATTTTTGTAGTTGGTTCTCCATTCCAAAACCTCCGACCCCCTCCCCCCCAATTAGCCTAACTCAATTAGCAACTATCCAATCAAAAAACTTAACAAAAACAATAAAAGTATTCCCAATATTGATTTTATTTTAGCAAAAAAGCTATTTTACCCCAAAAAAACTAAAAAAATCATATGTTATTGGAGAAATTAAAGCTAAATTTTTTGCAATTACAGTAAATTTGTATAAATACTAGTTGACTGTAACAAATTGTTAAAAAAAAACAATATTTTATTAAGATTATCTCTCTTCCTTCAATTAAAAAACTCAAATTCTCTCTCTTCCTTTATTATTTGAATGAGTTGTTTACATTATTTAAAATGAAATGGTAAAAAAAATAGAACATTTGATGTTGGGTGTATTGTAAATTGAGGTGGTAAAATAGATAAAGTAACTTTTTGAGGTGTTAAAAGCTAAAATTTTTAGCATTATTGGAGAAATTAAAGCTAAATTTTTTGCAATTACAGTAAATTGGTATAAATACTAGTTGACCGTAGCAAGTTGTTAAAAAAATACAATATTTTATTAAGATTATCTCTCTTCCTTCAATTAAAAAACTTAAATTCTCTCTCTTCCTTTATTATTTTAATGAGTTGTTTACATTATTTAAAATGAAATGGTAAAAAAAATAGAACATTTGATGTTGGGTGTATTGTAAATTGAAGTGGTAAAATAGATAAAGTAACTTTTTGAGGTGTTAAAAGCTAAAATTTTTAGCATTACTAATGTGAATACTCTAACTTAAAAATAAAAAAATAAATAAAAAAATATAGCCAACCTAGTATTAAAAAACAACATTCTAATATAAACAATGATTTTGTGTATTTATAATTTATTAATACTATATGGATTATTATTTTTTTTTTTTTTAACTTTGATTCCCTCTAGCTTGAAATCCTGGGTCTTCCCTGCCAATGGCACTAAGAAACTAAGACTCCCTTTAGCATGGGGACCTAAAGCCACATAGTAATGCTACCGACACAATAAATTGACATTTTTATACCGTAAATATCACTTAAAATGATATTATTTTCCATTTTTAAAATTTTTATTCCAAAAGTAATATTTCTTAGTTAGATACTGTGGGGACCAACAATTGACGGGCCAGGCCCATTCGCTGATGAGGGGCCCAAAGGCCTAAGCCGAAAAAGGGTCATGGCCAGAGTTCAAGAATAGTATGGCCCAAATTGGCCCGGAGACGCAGCCGAGGACAGTGCAGTCCTCGGCTGACTCAAGAATAGGGGCAGAAGGGTAAAAGGACGAGCTTAAGGGGAAATCCTAAATATCTAAGAAAAGTTTCCTCTGACACCTTCCCCGTGTATATCTCTGCGCCTAGCAAAGCCTTACCCATTAACTTTATCAACAACTCTCAACGACTTAGGTCTGGGACTGATGGGACAAGTATCAGTCTTGGAAATGTTGACCCTACACGTGGACGAAGGAAATTGAAGGCAGGCCAATATAAAAGGAAGATATGCAACCTAAAGGGGGGGGTCCGATCCTTCCAGAGAGGAGGGCCAAAAGGGGGGTCCGATCCTTCCAGAGAGGAGGGCCAAAAGGGTGAACACCTCTAAATCATGCATGAACAGCTTAACAAAACCTCAGCCATAAAAACACGACTTAGCCTTTCGATCCCACTCTCTACAAATGATATTGTATGGGCCTATTTACGCGCGAACCCAACCCAACTGCGGTTCCACGCAAATCGTGTGCTTACAGATACATAGATACTATGGCTTGAAAAAAGAAGGGGGTTAATGCATAAATTGATTGGTATGAGCAGGATTTGAACTTCTGTCTCTTGTTTGATGGCAAGAAATTTTTTTATCAATAGAGCTAATTGAAACCAATGAATAAATGGTTTTGTTTCCCAAATAAAACCGATGCTCAATAAAAAAAAAAAAAAAAAAAGGGTTTTAGGGTTGAATTTTGTGGTGTCAACCCATAGGATTTATCATTTTTCTAATTTATTTCACTAGAAGAATATAAGGGATTACCTTTAGAAGAACTAGCTTGTAACCCATGCTTATGTCTTGTTTGATGGCAAGAAATTTTTTTATCAATAGAGCTAATTGAAACCCATGAATAAATGGTTTTGTTTCCCAAATAAAACCGATGCTCAATAAAAAAAATATGGGTTTTAGGGTTGAATTTTGTGGTGTCAACCCATAGGATTTATCATTTTTCTAATTTATTTCACTAGAAGAATATAAGAGATTACCTTTAGAAGAACTAGCTTGTAACCCATGCTTATGTACAAGAACATTAGACAATGGTGACAAAAAGGAATGAAAATCAATAAAAATTAAACTATTGAAGTTGCAAAATTTCTGAATTGACACAAACCCATAAGTATTCCAAATAAGAGAATCAAAACTAAATGGGAAATTTGCACACATAGAGATATAAACCTTAGTGAGAATGATAAAAAAAAAAAATGAAAGAAAAAAAAAATCCAAAGATGATAATTGAACATAAAGAACTATTTGCTTAGAGAGAGAGAGAGAGGAAGGAGACCTAAGGTAGAAAATGATTGCACAATGAAAACAACAAGCTTCTCTAAAACCTTTGAGTAAAAACAAAGTAACTTGCTTTTATTTTTTTGCTCTAAAACTTCATCAACAATTTCATAGTTTCCATTAAAGAGAGAGAATTCAAAGAGTTTAGGCTCCGTTTGGTAGAATATCTTAAACACATATTTTTAGTTTTTAAACAACATTATACACATTTTCACCCACACATATTTCAAAAAAATACAAACAACATTACTTAAACTCCTCTACCAAACGAGCCCTAAGTTTTTGTGACAATCCAATTTCTCCATTGCAGCATTTATATAGTTTTTGATATAAACTATTCAGGTTTGGCTTATCGTTTGTATAGTTTTTTATATAAACTCTTTGGGTTTTGGACTAATAACTTATTTGGCACAAAAATTCAAAATTTTAAATGAAACCATTAAAAAAAAAAAAAAATTTGAAAATCTAATTGAATTTTGTCTGATTGGGCCTTACCTAAACCTATTATTATTAACAACTTACCAAGCCCAACAAGAGAGCACCCAAAGTAAAAGCGGACCAAGAGAGAGAGCCAATGGCGGGAAAGGGAAACAACTAAACCTAAAAAAGTAGTATTAGAAAATCTCATAAAAATAGAAGAATCAGAGATGGAGAGCGAGAATCAGAAAGTGATATCGGAGGCGGAGGAGCTGCCGAGAACGATAGTGCGGCGCGTGGTGAAGGAAAAGCTGTCCCATGACGGCGATGACATGTCCGTTCACAAGGACGCCCTCCTTGCTTTCTCCGAAAGCGCTCGCATCTTCATCCACTACCTCTCTGCCACGTATCTATTCATTCTTCTCAATCTCTCTCTCAATTTCTTACTTAGGTTAGGGTTCGTATGTGTTTAATTGTTGAATGTGAATTTGCAGTGCCAATGACATATGTAAGGAATCGAAGAGGCAGACTATCAATGCTGATGATGTCCTCACTGCTCTTCAAGAAATTGAGTTTTCCCACTTTCTCGGTCCTCTTAAAGCCTCACTTCATGGTCAGCTTTCAAATTCTCTATCACCCATCTCCATTTTTATATCACTTACTTTCATTCATTCACATAAGATGAATTTAGAAACCTATATATGAGCATTATTCAAATGTATGTAGTTTTGAGGAAAATGGCTATTCTAAGGTATATTTCTTTGTTGATGACAAACAGAAAGTTAATACAATGCCTAATGAAAGTTGGGGGCAGTGGGGGTTTCGAAGATTGATAAAAAAGAAAGACATTTTAGAGAGTGAATTCTCTATGCTACCTTGCTCTAGTCTTTAGAGACACAGAGAAAAAGGGGAATTCTTAAAGGCAGAGAAGGGTTCTTGTCCAACTCAAAGGGTCTTTTTTTTTTTTTTTTTCTTTTTTTAAATTTCGTTAGAAGAATAGAAGTAGAATGTTGGTACATGAGAATTTTTTCGCTTAGCTATTCGTCGACTATACTTCTCTTGTATTGGTTTTCTCCCCTCTTCTCCTCTTATGTTTACCTTTTGAGATGACAATTTTTTAAATAGATGACTCCCTTAAACTAAGTGGAGGATAGATAGAAGGAATAGTTTAAATGTTATGCATAACTAAATATGATTCAGTTATTAGAAAAGACACTGAATGGCCTGGATGGGATTGAGAAGTGCAATGTTGTTAACATTCTATATTTCTAGGAGATCCTACTTTTGTTCAAATTCTAAAATTAATCCCACTGTCAGAAATTCTGTAGTGCTTTACGTTAAAATAAACCTTGTTCATATCAGTTCAACACAATCTTATAATCTTGGAAGATGATCACAAAACATGATAGGATCCAACTTCAATGGGGAGTAATGTGTTCGGCATTGTGATTAAACTTTGCAACAGAATATGAAATCTTATCATCTCTCCTTCAAAGATAATATGAAATCTTTCAAGAATTTGGATCTTTTCCAAATAAGTCTCTCTCCTATCAAGAAGGTTTGCAATGTGAAGACACTCAAAGAGCTTTTGTTGTCTACTTAGGCTGATATCAGATTGAATTTTATTATGGTTTGTCTTGCTTCTATTGTGGGCTAGATGCATTTTTTCCCCATCTATGAGGGATGTGGTCAACACTAAATGCATAGTCACTTTTGAGTTTAGTCAGTTTGAAGAAAATGCATGTGATACTCACTCAGAAGAAGGCAACTCCTGTAACAATAGATATGGGTAGTCTAAACTTCACCTATGTGTTTTTCTAATATCAAAAAGGCTCTTTACAAAGTAACTTGAGAGATTTGAATGGAGTTGATAGCTCAATCTGAATGCTGCCGACTGTCAGGTATGAATGGGAGATTGAACTAGGTATGGATGGACAGCCTGTTTTGAGACCAAAGGTTGACTAGTATCCCTTTCAAGTGTTGTCTAATTAGCATCTCAATAAGAATTTTGTTGTCTAACTTGAAGTAAAATGGTTTCTTTTCCTGATTATAGAGAAGAATTATATTTAAAGTCCCTATTATATTTGTCTGCACTTTGCTGTATCGTAGTAGAGTACAGCTTGAGGAAGGTACTAAGGCATTACAATAAGAATTTTATAGTCTAACTTGTAGTAAAATGGATTCTTTTCCTGATTATAGAGGAGAATTATTTTTAGAGTCCCTAGTATGTTCGTCTGCACTTTGCTGTATCATAGTGGAGTACAGCTTGAGGAAGTAGATAGATTGAGCTGTGGAGGTGTCTTTGAAGTAAGGTCAGTTTGCTTCCAATTAATTGTGTGTTCAAAATTTCTTTGTAAATACACCAGGAGTTGCAAGTCTAAGGTAGGGACTTATTTATTATCCCCTTTGTTCACTGGCTCAATATCATCTTGGTTTCTGCTTGATTGTCATGTGGAATGGATCATGCTGTAGGATTATTTTGTGTTTAGATAGGTTTAACTGTTTTAGTCACAACTTATGTGAATATCTTTTACTTTTAGTTAATAAAGACTTATTGGGGGTGTAAATTGAAAGGATTTAAAATATCATAGTTATAATTTTTATAAAAAAAATAATGTAGAATTTAATTTGAAATCACCCAAAACTATAGAGAAATTATGTAATTTATCCAAGTCTTGGTGCAAAGAGAGTGTAATCTTTTGCTGCAGAAAGGAAATAACCAATTGGCATCTTGGCACAATGACGACTTCTAGGACCAAACTTTTATTATATAGTATTTAATGTTTATATCTCTAATCTGTTTGTATAGCAAGCTTAATCGTCTGGTTGCTTCAAAACTATTGGCAATATATCTGTTGACAAAAAGCTGCGACCTAAGTAAGGCATTGATGATCATTCTAATCTATAGAATGATTGGAAAATAACAGATCTCCCCCCAGAAAAATTGGTTTAGAGGTTGAAATTTTTCATTCAAGTTAATCAGTGTAGCTGGATATATTAGGGAGGTTTCACGATGTGACCAACATTTATCATTCTTCTCGGTTCCCTTGCAGAGTTTAGGCAGAAAAACGCAGGAAAGAAGGCTGGAGCGGCAAAGGAAAAAGAAGAGAAAAAGAAAAGGAAATTGGAAGAGCTATCACATGATAGTGGAGGTGGTGAAAAGGTAGAAAATGAAGATGACCAGGATGGCACTGGTCATGCCTGAGTGAAAACATTGATTTTTCTTGTTACTAGTTGATTTGTCAGAGGCAAAGATAAATTGTACTTTAATCTTTTTAGTTAATACTTAATAGTTGTAGTAGGAAGACTGTATTGAACCATTTCTCTCTCTTTCTTTTAGCTGAATTGTATCGAACTATTTCATTTAGCTTCGTTAATATCTTAAAGTGCTTTCATGTTAGACTTCAAGTGGACATATCCTCCTTTCAAAAAATAATGGACATATCAAAGTTCAGCTATTGAACGTGAATTTTTCCACCCTTGTGTTCTCTTCTTTCAAATGATAATTCTATGGTGGCTCTATGCCTTTTTAGAGGTATGATATCCCATTGATCCTCCTTCAAAGATTATGTAATGCTTTTCAATTAACAATACTATACAGGAGATATATTAATCCCCTAGCCATTATTAGGATGAGCCCTATGTTTGAGTTTTTTCTATCCTCATGTAAGGGGTAAAGTTCAAAATCTGTAGTCTATCCCCAGGAACAGGCAAAGTTCAAATTCTCCATCAAGAATCTCTTACCAATTGTGTCGATCTTTAATAGGAATTCTGGGACTTGGAAATTGCAACAATAATTAAACTTGGATTATAAGTCAGAGCTAAAGGGGTCCAAGATGCAACAATAAGGAATTCTCCCTATCAGGTCTTCCATTTTAAATTAGGGAAAAGACATAAGAGCTCTAAGGAAATATATGAGGTCTGTACATCAAAGCCCTCGCTAAGAAAAGAGCAGCATCAATGGATGCTGTCAAGAATGCTGCATCACAAGCTGCTGTAGTCCTGTTCTAAGAAATGGACCGTTAGCGGAATCATGCTAGAAACTCTTGGCTGGGGAATTTGAGGATTGCAAACAAAAATACTACAATTGAAAAGTTAACGAGAATTGACAAAAGACATGTCCAAGCCCCCATGGACCCATTGTATTATCCGTACTTTACATTGTATTGTTGTTAGGGTTTAACTTGTGTCCAGTAAATTGAAGCAATATTAAATAGGAAACAATTGACGCCTATCCAAAAATGGTCACATGTCAATATCATTTCCTGTCCGTTGCTCTACTGTACTGGACAGAAGCTTTGCCCTTGTTACGCTATTCTTCTGTAGTTGAACTGTAAACAAGGTTAACAAGTCTATAGTTTACCCTTCACATGCCCTAAGCCAAACTGATATTGGCAAACTAGGTAGGCTAATAAACTGGGCATTGGTATGCGCTATCCTTATGGAGGAAGACAGAATCCAAGATATATATATATATATATATATATAAACGCAAAACAAAAGAAAATACGTATGCTAACAAAATATGCAAAACAAAAGAAAGGGAAAAAAAAGTATAACAGATTATAATAAGCAGAAAGGACTGAGGGCTTATAAATCAATATTAAAACAGAATAAAACAGCTTAACAAAACTAACAAATGTCAAATGAAATAATCACTGACAAAGTACAATAATACCACTACACGCTTCAATGAAGAAGATGACACTGTTAAATTCAGATCTTGAATGATCTTAAGGTTTGACATTAATGCACACTCTCTGATGTATAATTTTTAGCAGTTAACCTGCAACTAATATGGGCGATACCTGCGCCCATGACCACCATCATTACTGTGCCTTCCCCTACTTGAACTGCCACTACTCTTGCTGCCACTCCCACCACCACCACCACCACCACCACCCCCACCCCTGCCACCTCCTCTCGGATGTGAAGGTGGAGTATGTGGCTGTGCTCCTGGCTGTTGCCTGCAAGGATAAGAAGAAAATGGAACGTCAATCTCCAGGTACAACAATTAGGATGTCACATAAAGCAATTCATATTTCTCCATTTATGTCCCAGTCTTGAGAATTACAAGTACACTTGAAATATCGATTATCAACTTACTTAAAGGTGCATCAGCCAATAATTTTGTAATTTATGCTATTTGATACCAACCAACCATTTATTTAGCTAACATATGGAACTAAAAAGACCATGAAAGTGGAGGTTCGATAAACCTTATTGTGGGCCATAAACAGCCGTAGCCCCTAAAATTCACGTCACCAGTCTCTGTTTGGTAGCAAATCAATCATACAGTGCACATAAAAGTTTGATTGGAAAACTAGTAACCTTTTGGATTGTAGAAGGGAGGGGAAAGGAGAGGAAATTTGTCAAAATCGCCAAAATGAGTTAATCAAAGAAATATTATTGTTTCCTATTCTTTATGCTGTTTCCAAGATCCAAATAGCCTAACAAATAAACAGACCTAATCCTGGAGGAGAAATGGCTCCAAAAATTGCCTATCAGTTCATGCAAAGTAGATATAGGCTTCTTATAAAAAGCATCAGAAAGAATGAAGTGACCAACTGGCCTAGTGGGTCTTCACAACACGCTATGCAAGTACTAGGCATTAAGAGGTAGATCATATCAAAAGCAAAAGACCTGAAGTTGAGACTCATAGAGCATTAGTTTATGGGTCCAATGGATCAAAGAAAGACTTCCAGTCCAAATTTCTGATGTAATGACACCAGAATCTGCGTAGAGGGGTTTTAAGATACCTTTATACAAGGCCAATGAGTTCTACCTCCACTAGAACCCCCTCCCCTCCCCTTATAAGTGTTAGATGGAGGGTGAGATTGTAGCTTCAAGACTCAATGCGTGTGTGAATAACTTACCCCACCAAAAAAATAATAATAATAATAATAATCTCATATGAGGCTCATTGTAAGGCTACAATCCTAACCCTCATTTAGTCCCAAGAGGAGAGGAAAGGGACAATCCAAGCACTTAATTACGCATCATTTTACCTGGTATAGTTCTTTATTAATACTACACTAGTCAATAACTTCTTATATTGGATTTATATTTATATTCTTTTTGATAAGTAGAATGTAGAAACCACATATGGGATTTATACTGTGACAATCCCACTATCAAATTATATAATCTCCTCATGCTTAACAAGCACCTCAAATTTCATATCAATCACATGCCATTTACCATCCAATCAATAAATTCGTGTTTGTTTGTGCTCACACATGCATGCATTTGTGTGTGTGGACCCCCAATATTCATATCAATTAGATGTTATTTAACATTGCATGTGTGTATCAGATTTTATATCAATCAAATGTCATTTACTCATTTACCAACCAATCGATAAATTCGTGTGTGTGGGTGGGCTGTCCGAGCATGTGCATTTGTGGGTGTGTGTAAAAAACAGTTATAATTAAACTCATAATAACTAGATAACCAAATCTAATAAAACAAAGGCCCATTGGGCTTTCTTAGGCTTCTTAGATCTGCATCACTAAATAAATCGATTACATGCCCAAGCAGTGAATCTCAATGGATACTAAAGCTGTTAAAATTGGACAAGAGAGAAGGAATTTACATGAAAAAATTGCAGATGCATAATTAATAATGTAATATATGTAAGAATAAGCCTGTCTATAGCATGGATGTGCTTACAGAACATATCCGATCCGTCCATCAGGCAAAAGCATTGGCATCATTGCCAAACCAGAAGGAGTTGGTCCCCTCCCATACATCATGGGCTGCAAAACATGTCCAAGTATCAGCAAAAATCTAGATTCGTCAATTACAAGTGTAAAAAGTAAACAAGATGAGCAAAATTTATTGCAGTGGTACTCAACAGCAAAGCACATATATAATATGTAATAGGCTAGTAGCACTGTTTAAAGACCAATAACAAGTGATTTAATTTTATTATTTCATATTATATATATGATAGAAATTTCCATCCTAAAGACGCCACACTACAAGGGAAGTCCTTGGGTCAAGTCTTTGTGAGTTCATCCCAAACAAAGAGAACCCCTCCCCACACACACACACACACAAATGAATGAAACCCCTCACCCAGCCTCTAAGAGAACTCCAACAACATAAAGTACATATACGTGTCATTATGTGTGTGGGAGAGTGAAATCCCCCACCCACCCAACACCAAAAAAATAAAGAGGAATGAAACCCCCCACCCAGCCCAAAGAGAACTCCAACAACATAAAGGATATATAAGACATGTATACATAAATAAATGCGTGTATAAGTAGCATAGGAGAAGCAGCTAAGTAGGCTTACTTCTCAACTTTAAAATGACCAAATGTAAGACGCCAGCACATTTTCTCAATTACAGGCCTTGTATATATAGGCAGAGTTTAATTCCTATGAAAACTCCAAATTGTTATCCACTTGACTCTTATTTGGGTGGGATGGGAAGAGAGAGAGAGAGAGAGAGAGAGAGAGAGAAGGGGGGGGGGGGGGGGGTCAACTATCACCCCAAACTTTCTCAATTTCCGCTATGTCAAATAACAAGTCTCTTGGGATTCAACCAGAGGGACCTGGCTAGAACACAGAGAAGAAATTGGATCACTTTACTTTAAATTTATCAATGTAAATATATGACGAGCATATTGATGAGCTACTAGATATTTTTGGGAATTTTTTGAATGAAATAAAAATTTTAAGTATTTACTATATTCATTGGAACATTTGCTTGAAGTTCCTTGGTTCTAGCCTACAAAAAGGTGTTTTGGCCACATAAGAGAGATCCGTCATGATGGTGGTTATTAGACACATTGCTCTTTGCCTCTCTATTCCCACGTGCTCTTCTTATCTTTGCTTCATTTCCCAAACCATCATCTTATTTCTTCTAGTCTAATTATTTTCTATCTTCAACTCTCATGATAATGAGAGGCATAATTACCAAAAAGCAAGGGGGAAAAAAAGATAGTGAGGCTCTTTGAAGACTTTTCTATTGTTAAGTTACACATGCACCCAGCAAGTGTTGAGCCCACAATGTAATTCTCCACCGTACTTTTACAAGTAAAGAAGGCATCATTTAAACTAGAGTTCATTAAAAATCAGAAGACCTTATTAGCCACCATTGTTTCTTACATACTGTTCTCTCTAACATCCTTTTCTTTTCCTCATACCCACCACCAATCATCTTGGAAGACTGCATTGCATCGTCATCCTCCCATTTTTTCCCATTCCTACTTCTTATCCTTGGATGCACAGATATGGACATTCGATTCAGGAAACAACACAGCATGAATACAGTGGGCAGACGAAGTATAGAGATATACATTTATAATATGTATGCCAACAAATTCCTTAACCAGTTCTATTAATCAGAATGCAAGTCAAGAACAGAAACTTCTTCCTTCATTTTCTCTCTCTCTCTCTCTCCTAGTCTTCTGTTTCCTTTCTAAGAGGTCCCCTCTCTATATATATAAAGTCCCCATACTTTTTTATAAAAACATGAAGAACCTCATTTGGAGAAGGTATATATTGGTTTCTAAGGAGTTCCAATAAATATCTTTTACATAGACCAAACAAAAAAAGCCCTCATTTTCTAAAGTAGATATTACAAGCTTTTCCTGCATATTGTATTGTAGTGTCTTTAATATATTTTTTCATACCTATCAAAAACAAAAAGTAGATATTACAAGCTTTCCCAATCTGTGTCTAGGTCCTTCTTGACCATATCAAAAACATTTTCATGATGATTCATTCACTTCACTCACTCCTTTTTTTAATTGCAAAGTTATATATTCACCCAGTGGAACTTGATCTCACCCTTGATCCCATTATTTTAGGAGGAAGAACATGCCATCCAGCTGAAGGTCATTGGCAGTTATCACACTTTTTTTTAGATAATAATAGTTAAGAACTTCAGAGTATTTGTGTATTCATTTCATATATAAAGTTGTCCAAGGCACTCTGAGACCCTACTAAGGCTTGAAGCCAACGCAAGAAAACAAGCATGCATCAATAGAAACAAAGGGTACTCTAGAAGATTTGCTCGGGGCTGTTCACTTTAACTTAATCAGCTGGTATTTTGAAATCTCTTTGCTTGAGGGGGTGGGAGTGGAAACTTCTGAGAGAGTGCTTCACAAAAGAGATCCTTAGATCTTTTAAAACATCTTCTTTTTGGTATTTTATTTTAGTGGGCTAGTATTTGGGGTCTTACACAATGTATTTCAGTTTCTGCTTTCTACAATCTGTTATCTGTTAGCTTTAGCTCTTGAGCTTTTTGTATTTTCTTCATGTCCAAAGTGTTCATCATCATGAACACGATGTTCATTTTTTCAATAAAGTTTTATTACCTATAAAAAAAAAAGGAAAGTTCAAGCTTTTTTTTATCACAACTGAGCACATTAGGATTGTACGAAAGCATTTGGATTTTAGCATGTTCACCCTAAGAGTTTACACCCACCTCACAAAGAGATGCAAATTTAAATAATCAATAAAACAGACTGCAACTTTTGAATCAGAACTACCAACATATTTTATCAGGCTATGACCTAAAAGTAATGTACAAAAGCAACAATAAATATTCATGTAAAACACCTAAATCATGACAGTTACTGAACAAGGCTCAGAACTGATATTATGTACATAAATATTCCCTTTATAAGAAAGAACATACACAAATGAGTAGAGTGACACATTTAAACAGTACTCACCTGTGCAAAGCCTGTGGCACCATATCCTGCACCACCATATCCTGCACCAAGAGCACCATAGGGACCACCAACCAAACCATAACCAACACGAGGAGGATAACTTGGAAGCAGTCCTGCCTTCTGTGAATTTGATCCTCCAGACTTTTGATCTGCCTGTGGTTTTGCAAGAGAACACTCCAAAACTTGGCCTGTAAATCAGAACAAACCAAGCAATGTGAATGACTAATTTAATTTTGTTCGAAAAAGGTAAAATGCATTAAGAAACAAATGAATGATCACCATCAAGTTCATATTTTTCTGTATTCTTCAGCGCCTTCATGGCACTTGACCTCTCCCCAAAATGTACAAAACCTATTCTACTTTTTTCCTGTCCAGATTTTGCGGGTGGCAGAACCACTTTTGTGATTTTCCCATGATGTTCAAATAGCTTCTTTAGCTGGTCTTGGGTAACATTCTTCGGTAAATTCTTCACATATACTGCCTTCACCTGTACAATACAAGCTTCAGTTCTTCAAGAGCAATGCCCCAACAATAGACTGCAATGAAATTCAACTACCACCAGATCCTGAAAACTAGTTTAGAACAAAAGAAGACAAGAGTCTGACATATTTGAACCTGTCACCAATGTCAAGCATTAACAACAGCACTGATGTTCCCAATGGCAGAGGGAGGGGGGGAGGCATGCCCTCCACCCCAAAAAAAAAAATCTGGCTCAGTTCCAGTTACTTTAACTGAGATAGTTGGTCCTCTAGTATGGACAGGAAGCTATAACTTTTATATAAACAAAGGAAAAAATTTACAAGACCTGTGAAGCAGCAGAAGAATCAGCATTTTTAGGGTCGGCCCAGCTCACAGTTGGGGCATTATCACCTAGCTTAAATTTGGGATTCATCATCTTCTGCCTTGAATACTCAGCACATGCATGGTTATGGTAGTCAACAAAAGCAAAGCCCCGGTTATTGCTTGGATTCTTTGCATCCTGTGACCAAGAGTTTAATAAATTGAGTACAAGACACTTGTAACTGGCACAAAAGAACTAAACCACTGGCTGTGGTAAAACATAAATTTTTTAAAGGTACTGGGAATTCTGAAAATAAACAAAAATGAAATAAATGATCTCAACTATTAATAATAACTACCCTAAAGACATATAACTAGTTCACACTGACCTTAACAAGTTCCACAGCAGTAACTCCAGGCCCAACTTCCATGACAACCTTCTTTAGATCCTGCTCTCCCCAGCTTCTAGGAACATTACCAATGAACAAACGGTGCTTTGCTTGAGATGTTGAACATTTTATTTTTTTACCCTGGAGAGAGAGAGTTTACAAAAAAACATTCAACAATTGCAGCATACATAAATAACAGCAAATGGCCATAATAATAATAGAAACCTTTAAAAAGCTCTAAGGAATACTTCTCTTAATCCTTTAGCTAACAATAATAATTTTACATCAAATTCAAAACTTGCCAACAAGTCCTCGGCTTATGTGGGGAAAAAGGCAATAAGAAATGATGCACAAAAGGTTACGTTACCTTGAATTCAGTACTATTCAGCTCATCAATGGCTTTCGAAGCTAATTCTGCACTTCTAAAGGTCACAAATGCAAAGCCCTTGTTCTCACCAGAATCTTTGCCTTTCATAATCCGAACCTGTTCTCATAGACCATAGTGGCATTGATATAAATTTTCACAAAGGAACTTACAAGATTGCTTTCTATAGAAATGGAGCTAACCTCTGTAACTTCCCCTATAGATCCACAAAAAAGCTCCAAGTCCTCCTCTGAAGCATCATGGGGAATGCCACCGATGTACACTTCAGAACCATGTGGAGGAAGGGCAAGAAGTTCAGCATGTTTTTTTTTCTCGTCCTCATCTTCAACCTTCATCTCGTCATCAGGTCCATTTGCATTATCAGTATCCTCTTCTTCTACTTCTTCCACCTCCTCCTCCTCCTCTTCTTCCTCCTCCTCTACTTCTTCCACCTCTTCTTCTATTTCTTCAACTTCCTCTTCTTCCTCTACTTCTTCATACTCAACCTCTTCTTCCATCACCTCCTCAGGATCATTGTCCTCATCAAGATCAACTTTCTCATCAGACTCAACTGGCTTTTCAGGCTCACTTGGCTTTTCCACTTCAACTGGCTTAGCATTTGCCCTTGTCCGTGGCATCTTATGTATCTAATTAAACACGCTGGCAAGGCAACTGTGAAGAAGGCACAGAGGCCAGAAGAATTTATGGGAAGAAGTATACACATGCCGAAAGGAGGAAACAAAATGAAAGGCCAAAAGGAGTTGCAGAGTATGAATTTCAGTGTTTTTGGTCAACAGGGTATGAATTTCAACTGAACCCACATGATGAGATAAAGACTCAAGGGGGTTGCAATGTGAAAGACTTTTACCAATGGGATAATGATAACATTAGTAGCAGTACTAACAAGACCGGTAAAAGAGATTTCTGAATGATACTTATAATGATCATGAAGGTGGTGCAAATTTTCAAATCATGAATTTCTTGAATCAGAATTAGGCTGCTGTAAAAAAAACATATAGGCCAAAGCCAAAAAAAAAAAAAGCCTTTCACTATCTTCATCCCAAAGGGTGCACATAACCCCATAAAATTTAACAATAGCAAAGAAGCACAAAATGTAACCAAATAATAATGATAATAAATTAAGGATAATTCAATTAAATATGGAGACAATTATAATGCTTCACGGTAATCCAAGGCGACACACCATACTCAAAAGAAGTTTCCAGGGTTACGCTTAAGAGTCATTCAGATATGAAAGGAACGAGAGAGCTCAAACAAAAGGGAGAAAAAAGCCACAAAAATGGTCCAATTGTAGAAAATAATACAGTTCCAAATAAACGTACCAATTTTGTGCACCTTCCTGCAATAAATTTAGACATATAAGTTGAGATCAGGTATTTGGGATGGACATTATAGACATGTTTTACATAACCAGTACACACAGTATCAATAATTCAACATTTTATTTTAAAAAAACAATTAAATTCTTACAATATCTCCTGAGAAGTAACATAACCCAATACTTAAGACTACAATTCATAAGACACAAGAGAGTCAATAAACAATAGCGTGCCATCTTCATTTACAGACTACACAGTACATTCTTGATAGAGCAGAGAAGGTATATAAATCTACTATAAATTAATTTCATTATTTAAGGCAACTACAGACTATCTCAAATAGCATAGATGAAGTATATGATACCAAACTGTTATCCTAGGACTATATAACGTAGAAGAAATATTCAATTGTCTACCATAACCCAATTAAGCCATATCATTCCCTTGATTATAAGAACCAATCTAAAATTCAAAACCCCAGAATATCCAAGTCAAATATATGTCCCACCAAAACACAACAACAATCATTTACCAAATTCACCCAATTACTCATATTAAATCTACACGCGTGACCTTTTTTTTTAAACTTGATATCGACAAAGGGTTATCCGTAAAATTCCCTTTTCAGAACATTATATTCTTCCACCATATCATCAGATCATACATTGACACTCCTTAAGAAAGTTTATAAATAATTTCACGCATTTGTGTATATTAAAAAAAAAAAGTCGCAACGTTTTCATATCCAGCAAGTTCCTTTAAAATGTGAGAGAGCAATAAATAAAATGCAATATCCCTCTCTACATAGCCGGAATTATAAATGTAAAACAGTAAACATGTTTTTTCATATAATAAGGATTTCGAGCTCCTTGATGAAAACATCTTATTATACCATTTTTAAAACCAGAATGAATAGATATTTTCTTCAGCAAACATCTAAAAATTGGTTATAAATTTGTGGGTTCCATAAGCCTTTCCATTTAAGGAAATCATTGACATGGCCAAATGACATATTTTTTGGAAAACAGGACTTCTTCAGAAGATCCATATAGAATACAAATCTCTACTAACTACCAGGTTACCAGTAAGAAACAGTAATATAATGCCACTATCATTTCCCCTCAATCTTATCGAGCTAGATAAACAAAATTAACCTACCCAAAAGAGTAAACAAACTATATTTCCATAAACACACACAAAAAATTTAGAATCACAACAGGTACAAATCCAATCAAGTTCAAGTCCAAAGTTCCTCATACTTGAGGAGCTAAATATTCATGTATCTCAAAAAGCTCATGCAATAGCACACCAAACCAAACCACACCATACCCTACAAATTAAAAACCAAAAAACGCTCCAGACTTTGGAAACCCCAGTTGAAATGCGCAAAAACCCATCTCTTAAATACCAAAACTAAGCTCAATTTGCATTCAATTTCAATAAAAAAAAAAAGTCACATTATGTTGCCACCATGACAATCACACCCCAACAAATCAAACACATAAAAAAAAAAACAAAACATAAAAAAGGAAAAAGACAAAAGGTAAGATTTTTATCACAGAAAAGGCAAATTCTAGAGAGAGAAAGTGAGAGTTTTAGAGAGAGAGAGTGTGTACCGGAGAAGCTATCTGCGGAGACTTTTTTGAATGTTAAAGTTTGAACAGCGAAAACTCGGAAAAACTGCAAGATCTAATTATTTTTTGCTTTTAGTATGTAATAAAAATAATTATTGCTTTTCATTTTTTTTAATTATTTACGGATAAGAAGCCCTAGACTAACAGTAATTACGTTATGAGCCCAAGACAAAGAGAGAGTTTTATGTAAATTTTGGGGGTCCCCAATTATTGTGAAGGGGATTTTGTAATAATTATTAATTATGCAGAAGTTATTAACTTTTATTTTTTGCCAAATTGGGGTTCCCTTTATTTTATTTTACAATTTTGACCAAAAATTGAAGGTCTTTCATTGCAGAAATTGGGTTTTGTGAGCAATAATTATTGGGTCGGGTATGTTTTCAACGGTAAAATATAGAGGAATGTTGGAATACTCTTCTAAACATATAAGTTTCATTATTAATAATAATAGGAATTTAGGATAATGGGTCATTTATAATAAGTCATGGCCCGGTTAATGGTTTTTATTTTTTAGATACAACAAAATTTTCAATTTTTTTGGTATTTGCTTCAAAATGATCGTTCTTTAGTCTTTACCACCTTAATTCTTAGTTATAAAAAAATAATAACAAAAAAAAAAAAGAAGCAAAATTCAAACTCATTTCGTATGATATGTCCTACTTATAAAATAGCAAGTGTAATTTTCTTGTCAAATAACAAATGATTTGGAAAAGTTTTCTTTTAATTGTTCTATTTTTCCATTTGAAACTTTACAAACCTTAAATCTCTAAACCTCCATATAAATAATTAATTTTTTTTTAATTTAAGCAACATGATTTTTTTTTTTTTTTTTTTTGAGTTTGTATTAAATTTATAACAATAACAATATAAATCATGTATTTTTTTTTAAGCGGTTTAAGTAGATTGAATTTGTGTCAACCCAACATGTTTAATGTTACGTAGGTTGAAATGAGTCATGTCACATTCATATCAACCTAATGCGGCCTGTTTATTTAGCATGTCAAATGAGAAGTTTCATGTCAATCCACTTCATTAGCAAGTCATGTTAAGGTTGAAGAATCATGACACAATTATTAAATGAGTCAGATTTAAATTAAGTCATTTAGTCAAATACCCTTATCTCGATACAACACAAACATGACATGCTAACTCAAATTGACACCTATATTATAACCCGATGAAAATGAAATCCTTTATAATGTCCCATATCAATAGTTGACTGATTTTTCTTAAATGATGGACTCAAATTCTAAATCCCCCTTCCCATTATACTATCAAATTATTATTAATATATATATGTACTATCAAAGTTTTTATTCTTTTATTTTTATAGCCAATAAAAAGTTGTTTAGCATCTGAATTACGCATTTCAAACACAGGATTTAAATCCCTATTTATTAGATTTATTTAAAGGTACAAAGTGCAAACTTTTCATACACCTTTTTCTCTTTGCCAAACGCTATTCCTATTCCTCGAAGGCGATATGCACATAGCTCGTTTTAGTGATAGGGGGACTCGATTGTAAGCTAATAGGCCTCTCTCTAATAAATAAGCAAAAATGGGCTGAGCTCCTCCACTTTAGTACTAATTTTACACATATTTTGTCTCCTTGGCTTTGTGAGAGGTTAGAAAAAAAATAAAATAAATTTATAGATGAAATAAAATTTCAATGTATGGGATCTACTTATGATGAATGTTATTTTTTATCAAACTAAAACACATATTAGTTTTTGGTGTGGACAGTGCTTGAACCTGTTATCTCTTAACGACACGAATTAGCCAAACAATTAGAAAGTTTACTTAATTATCTGACTTGCTATATGACTTAACATTTGCCTTTACTTAGAATAATGTCCGTGACTTCTGTACCAACCCACATGTGATTGCCTTTATGAAAGGACTATCATAATATCATTTTTATTTTCAGGGAGGATTATCTTAATATTATTGGGCATGAGTATATTATCCAATTCAGATGCCAGCTCCCAAGTCGTCCAGGTCACTTCCACATAAAAATGGTTATACTCCCAAGTAAGACAAACATCTTTGCATATTTTTTTATAGGAATCTTACCCTTTAGAGTTTAGACATGGTTATAGCCAGCAAGCGAGAATAGATTTAGAAATGAAATATTCCTCATCTTCATTCAGTTGTTTGATAGGGTTTTCATTACTAGAAAATTATTTCTTACCAAAATATCTGCAATATGTATTTTCTAACCTGCATAAGAGCTAAAAAAATCCCAACATTAGTAATGTTTTTACTTCTCGCATGAATGATAAGTCTTACCATGAATTTAATTATGAAACATTCCATCTCCTCCCTATAAATATCCATAGGCTTACAATAAAAGGGGTAAAACCTCTCACGACATGCTTGTCTGTGACAAGGGTCCTCTTTTAGCTTCTCTCTCGCCTCTTTTGCTGGCCACACACCCTTGCCCTCCATCTCCATGGCATGGACAAAACATTTTTTATCTTGAATCAATAGTTAGATTGATTTAAGAAAAAGGGTCAAGACTGACATCTCTTGATGTACTCATCTTTCACCCCTGTGCTCCCCTTAGCTGTGGTCTTGGACACAACTCTCTGGCAAGTGGCAACCATTTATATGCCAACCTCACTAGATTTCCATCATTCTCATATGTACACAATCCCAGCTATGCCAATGCCAAATAGGGGGAAAATATGTAACAACATCATTCATCTCTTTGAGTTCAATGGTTTTGTCAGGACTCCATAAATAGTTAAATGCTTTGCAGCAATTTGTATAAATAGTTAAATCCCATTGAAAAGGATAAATTGCCATTAAATGCTATGGACTTAATGGAAAGAGTTGGTTCTAAAAGTGACGTCCAGAAGTTCCATAGGCACGGTGAGATCAAAAGCTTACTAAAGCAATAGAATTAAACAAGCTACACATAAAATATCTGACCATTCGTGTGCTAGTCTTTCCAACATTAGTGCATGTATATCAAGAAGACTTGAAAGTTAATATCAGCTATCACCTGCTGGCTCTGGGGGTCCTCTTGCTACTCGAATAGCAGAATCAAAATGTCTACTTGGCCTTGCAGGGTCTACAAAAATGGCACGTCCATCTAGAAACTGCAAAAATTATGACTGTTCACATTATTAAATGAACTGGAGAAAAAAAACAGAGGAGGAGGAGATCATGTAATCTTGCCTTCCCATTCATGTCCGTCAAGGCCCTCTTGGCTTCATCCTCTTTAGCAAAACTCACATACCCGTAACCTTTTGATCTGTTTCTGACTTTATCCCTTATTATTTTAGCTGGAAAAGGAGAAGAGCTGGATGACTAAAGATTATTGATACGGAAAAATACATTGATGCTAGGGTTGGCAGTAACAGTAGTTACCTTCAGTAACTTCACCAAATTTTGAAAAGGCTTCAGCCAATGTCTCTTCTGTGGTGGAGAAAGATATATCTGCAACAAATTCAAAACCAAAAAAGAAAAAATTAGAAGCATACGTGCAACAAATTCATGAGTTATGAATAGCAAAAGAGTTGTAAAGCTGGGTGTGTCAAAGGATATAGCTCCAAGAGTAATATTGTATGGCCTAAATATTCTAGATACCTTACACATACATGTGGTAAATGCGTGTTTGACATTCAAGATATTCCATCGAAATATCATAGCAAAGTTCATCTGCTTTTCCCAATTTAAATATTGCAATAGCATAGTTTCTTTGTGTGTCAGAATTAAGCTCAAAGGGGACAGGAAAAAGTTATCAGATGGAATCAAACTTTGATAAGCAAACCCCGCTTTGACACTGGATATGTAGTACACTGTAACTAAACAAATTATACCCTCTATCCAGCTTAGAAATAAGTTGAGAATGACCCTAAGCAGATGCACACTCAGCAGCCATCCTTCAACATATTAATAGATGCTTATAATGAGAATCTGATAAAAGGGGTTGCAATAGGTTGTTTAACTATGTATCAAAATTTCGGACTCAACAATATCACTTGTGCCTATCTGAAAAATATAATTCCTGAAGCATTGCAATAAAGCTTAATTCTGATTGAGGTTTAACCATTATGAACCTCAAGCATCAAATTTTCAGTCATACTTTCATCAGATAGGCAAGATGACGAAGTAGTAGTACATCCTCAGCAGATACAAGAACAAGGGTCTGCAGTACAAGCACCAAGCAACTCTACCAATGAATCAAGAGTGTAGTTTTGAAGTCATGGAATCTTATCATATACAAGTAAGCAAAACATGAAGAATTTGTCGATCTCTATTAGGAACATAACACAATAGAAACCCTTTGTTGAGGGTCATAAATGATAATTGCTCCCGTCTAACCTCTACCCTTTTCTTTTGATGACTTAAATCCATAAATGTATGGTTAAAAAATTGACAGGGTTGTAGCTCTGCCAGGTATTGTTTGATGAGAACTCTAGTCCATAAAAGTTGCTATAATTCTATATACTTCCACTTTATAACTGGACAGAACTTAATCCTAATCCAATGGAGCAGGATTTTCAATTCAATTGTAACAGTTCCTGTTTTATACAATAACATACACACTCATAATTGAGGACTGAAATGATTTCTTTTCTATTCAGTCCTACCTAATTTTCCAAAACCTAAAACCCAAAATCTAGATATAAAGCATAATCACCAAGATATTGAATCAAAGCTTGCTAATAATATATACAGAGGCAAAGGCAAAAGTTACTAGCTTTACAGTAGATTTCAACAAATGTACAAAGCTCCCACTTTTGCAGCCTTACCCAATTCTTTTTTTTGTTTAGAAATCACAACTAGTGAATAGTTTTGTTAGTTGACTAGTACTTGGTTTCACAATGTTGTCAATCAGGGGTAAAATGTTATGATTCTCAATCACCCACATTTTCTCAGTATCAAACAGAGGTAACTAATGCTCAAAAACCTTAATTCTAGAGAGAGAAAGAGAGAGAGGTGGTAGCATACCTTTGACGAAAAGCTTAGAAGAGAATCCTCTGAAGAAGAATAGTAGTTGAGGGTTGGGGTGTGAGATATGGGTGTATAGGTTGTGGGATATTCCTCTTAAAGCCGCCATTATTGTGTGTGTGTAGAGTAAAGGGCAGCTGTGTCTGTGAGTCTAGGTGAAGTGTGGAGGAGGTATTAGAGTATCACCATTTGCTGAATAATCACTTTGCTGCAAAGCAATGCTTCATCGGTGCGTGTCTATAGACTCTATACCCAGACCAGAAGCTCACATCGTTTGAGAATTGAGACCAATACGTTCGTTTTTTTACCTGCTGTCAATGGAGAAGGGCCCAAAAGAAAAGGAAATTAATTCGGAAATGGGCTTTGGCATTTCATGCGCTAGGTCCACAGTATTTTACTTTACACATCCATAAGCCGATCAACCAGGCCAATCTGGCAGGTCCAAAAATCTTCGATCCATACATCAGATGTGTATTTTTTTAAATATACTTTCCAACAAATATTGTATCTTTTTTTTTTAATTCTATTTTATTTTTATTTTTTTTCCTAAGATAAAGAGGGCCGAGTGTGTTAGAAATAAATTTTTTTTTTTTTTTTATTGGTGTGAGAGAGTACACCAAATATTTTAATCTCAAGAGTATGTTTAGGGAAGTTAGAGTGCTCTCTACACCAAGAGAGTCACTGTAGCTCATCTAAACAATATTCTTAAGATAGAGAGAATGTTGGAGCTTGATTTTGAGGGTTCAGTATATAAAATGAAAATAATTTTGGGTTTGCCTAGTCTATTTGAGATGCTCTTAGAATTGGGTTTTGAGATTATATTATTCAGGCTAGGTTGTCAATAACTTTTACCATAAATATGATTTTAATTTCTTAAAATTAATATTTCATTAAAAAAAAAATACTTGCATATTGAAATCTACTCTAAAATAAAGTGGAAATTAGACCTGGTTTGTAAAAAGAAGTTGTAGAGGAAAAAAAAAAAAAGATACTAGAATGTTATGTATAATTATATCTCTCTCTATATTACATATGAGCGGCTTGTAAGACACACACCCTGATTTTCTAGGGTAGGCAAGAGTAGAAATTAAGTCCCTTTTTCTTCTATAAATAGGTACTTCAAGAGGCATTGTATGATACAGATAGAAACGGTGCAATATTGAGAGACAATGAACAAAAGAGAGATATATGCATTCAGTGTTAGAAATGATATGATGTGGTAGATGTCTTCTAAAAAAAAATAATTCAAATATAATCTTACTTTCATATTTTTGGTATAAAATGAAAAGGGAGGTAGTAAAACTAGAGTAACCAAATATAAGATTTTTATATATAAGTGGTTATCCGCTTTATATTGTTATTACTAAAGGACAAGTGATTGTTTCCTATTGATACAACCTGTACATATTCTTTGCAAATACATACTATATATATATATATATATATATATTTATATTTATAGTAATGTAAAGTCCTTGGTCTGAAGATAATAAGTGAAGTAGTATATTTTGATTGGAAGCTATTGTGGTAATTGAAGGCTAAATAAAATAGCATCTAAAGGCCGCAATTTATCAAAAGGTTGACATCATAGTAAAATCCAACTAGCAAGCTGTTGAGGGGAAAATTTTGATGTTCCCAAATAGAATATGGGGTAGCCAAGCCGAAACTCGACGATAGGCTCTTGAAATAAAGCTCGAAGGCTTTCGGTATCGTGTAAGCCCGGCCAAGCAAGAGATAAAGGCTGCACCCTGACAAGAAGACAACAACAAAGCACAATAAACATGTTACTGTTGTTAGTTTGTTATATTATTAGTCATTTTACAGCATCATAGTTCAAATTAGTCCTCCAGCGGTAAGGGTAAAATTACACTTAGTCCAGAAAAAACAGATTTAAACAATCCAACGGTCAATGATTAAATAAGTTTAAGAATGTCTTAACTCCAGGGGGTCCTTGCATGTCTCGGTTGAGGGGGTTCATTGTACTTTCAGCCATCATTACATCAATGTGAGGAAAAGTTCAATTATTACATATACATTATATCCTTCAACCGTAAAATAAAAGTAAAAATTAAAGGTTCCATGAGAATAGATAGTTTCCAAAACATTATGGCCTTCATCATAATAATACTAAACAAGGATTAAAGGTTTCATTGTTACAAATAAAAGAGAAAAAATATGATGGAATGAAGGGAGAGAGGGATCCCAGCTCAGTGCAGCAAGTATTAAAATAAGATTTTAGTGAGTGTGTGTTCATAAGGCATGAATGAGACAATATGGGCTGTTTTGAGTGAGTGAGATGAAATTAACTCTGAGGTTAAGGCCTTTTGTGAGTAGTGGTCTGTAGGGGATGAGTAGTGAGCTTCAAGAGAGCTAAACCACCCATAAAATGGCAAATAAATCAGGAATTTTAGAGGGAGTCCGTCCCCCCTTGTGGATTGAGATGCTTTTGCTTTTATAATGGAGTTTTAGAGAAGCAATAATTAACAAGAATCCCAAAAAACGTAGGCTTGATTCAGGGGAGCCAGACAGCTGCATTAATAACTTGGATTTGGCCTAAAAATGAGAGATTTGCTTTTGGGGCTGCCTTGCTTCTTTTGGTAATGGTGGGATTTTGGAGTGTTTAGGGTAATCTTGCATTAAATGCCAAGATTGCTGAAATTGTGTTCAGCCAATGAGATTAAGGCAAGTATCAAGAACGAATCCTAATGCTGCAACTGAAATTTGGACCCTAGAAAGTAGGACTCAACACCCCAAGCCAGGTGTCAAAGTTTAAGCTCACTTTAGAGGATTCTGCTAGAGATCCCTTTATGCCCTCCAAATCACAGGTTCCCAACTTTTCCCCCTTTCGGATTCATGGGCTTGGCATATAAATCACATCTTGAACGTTTTTAACATTTATAGCATTAATTTGTTAAAGTTTGGATAATTTGGTTTTAGCTTCCCTTTCGCTAGAGGTGCAATCTTGAGGAAGATGATGGAGTCCCTTCATCCTTTTGACTTCAGCTGATATGACAGCCCTTGGATACTGTTCACATCAGGTAGAGGGTGGTAGAAAATTGATGGGACAGCCCCTAGTTCATCCTCAAAGGCTTAGTCCTCTTATAAGGGGCTCTAGTTGTTTCTTTGCTTAGGGATGAACAAGGGCTCGTTGCCCACTTTCAAACCTCTTGATGGGACATTTTTGGGCTAGAACTTTGCTTCATTTCAGCACCTTTAGTTGGGTCACGTGGCCCCTTTCTTTGCTTGGGCTTTTATAAGATGATCGCTATGGGTTTTGAGAGTAAATAATTCATAAATTCCATAAACTTGTAATATTATAGTAATAGGTTTAAGAATCTAAAGCATTGGTCATTATTGGACTTCTAGGTGAAATAATTATGATATAGTATTTTGCTAAGTATTGATAACCTTGGGCTTCCGATAAATAGTGTCAACGTAAGTTGGGCTTTTGATGTTGCCAATGAGAATTAGGCTTTTGATGCTGCCAATGAGAATTGGGCTTTGGATAAATAAATCCTCATGGTTTCAAACCACGGGATTTGATTATGGATTTGAATTCTATAGATAAAATTGTTTTCCCATAAATTTGAGTCATAGGCTTTTTAGATATTGCCAAACATAAATATTCTTAGGCTTTAAATAGAATAAGATGTGTGTATTGGGTTCATAGGGTTAGTTTTGGGTTTACCTAAATAATGATAATAAAATTGGATAAAATATAAGTTTTTGAATTTTTTGTGATATTTTATATCATGACCCAATTTAGATAATGAGATATGAAATATTTGGAAAAATCCAATAACTTATTAGTGGTATAAATAGGTAGTACTCAAATAAAATTATGTGTAAAAAAGTACCCTAATACAAGCTTATCTCAGTTTTCAACAATTTCCATTTTCTTGTCTTTATATTTCTTTTATTTTTTAACAAAAGAAAAATCTGGAAAATAATAAGGGTTCCTTACAAAGCCCTCGTGGGCCACATATTAGTGGAGAGTAGACTCTTCGGCCCAATTAGGTAAGTTAAAGGCCCAATATGGTATACTCAACCAAAAAGGACAAGTGCAGAGACTAATTTAAACACCATTATGGAATCTGGACTCAAAATTCAGCCTACAACATCTACTTCCTATCCTAAACGTAATAAACTTGAAGTTATTACCAAAAAAATTTACAAAAATCTTATCATGGTTGCAAAAATAACACAAATTTCGTACTTTCACCGATGAAGAATTTTGAGAGGAGAAATTCAGATTTTATGGAAAATGCATAAATTGGTAGTTCATACACTATGATTATACTAGTTTTTTTTTTTAATAAATTTGGAGATTAACGTTTATATCTGCGGCGGCAGCACTTAAGAAATAGTAGGGCAGTGGGGCTATCTATATCAGAACAGAAGCAATAATTATCAGAACAGAAGCAATAATTTTGAACTTGCATCTGATATATATCAAACGCTCCCTAAAAGAAATTAGTCACCCCAATGCAAGCCACAATATGCCTACACTACCAGATTTCCAAACCAAATTTTACTAATTTTTGTTATTAGTATATGGTAGTATCTAGTATGTGTTCCTTTCTTAATTTGCAGTAAAAATCAGTAATGTACAAAGCTAAAATCCGCAATGAACAGATACAAGCCCACAAAAGCAGTAAAAAAATCACTATACCTTCGGATTTATTGGTATCTTCATACTCACAGTTCCCACTATTGATGAAAATTAAGCATTAATCTTACATATTTTGGAATCTGATTTGAGTTTCAGAACAATGGTAACCATAAAATCAATCTTGAAAACAGAAAAGAGGATTAAAAAAAAAAAAAAGAAGAATAAGAACCAATCAATTAACGAAATAATTGCTACACTAGTGCAAAAACATTGTTCAATTAATGCCAACAAATATAGATCTGAGAACATCAAATTAAGACTAAAAAAGACATCACGTATGGTGAGTGATTATTTGATTTCACAATCTATTTCAGTCAATTCCTGAGTTTGCAAGACCCTTTGTGAAGAATCAGCAGTAGTACCATTCATCTGGAAAACTTTGCATGCAATCCTATCTACCTCGTCTCTGTCAAGCACTTCAACTTTGAAAACACCAACCTCAGCCACAATTTCAAACCCTCCCCAGAACCCACTGCGCTCAAGCTCACCAAACACATTGGTCTCAATCTGCTCCTTCACGTACTCCAACAAGTTATGATCAAGGTTCAACCCGCTCAACTCATGGGACATGTAAAGTTCCCGAAAAGACGGCAACGCCATGACGAGGAGAGGAATCTCGAGACAAGCATGGAACGTTGGGCTTACTATGTCTTCAATGACAATATTGCTGGAACTTGGGTTGAGTTGGACTTGTAATTGGTTGCGCTGTGTTATGCGCAATTCGATGATGCCCATGTTGGAGATTGGTAGAGAGAGTGTTGGGCTGGCTTCGTAGAGAGCAAAGGTGCAGTAGGTTTCGGTGGTGGAAGCCATTGACAACAAAAGAAAGAATCTTGAGAGGAAAGAAAAGAAGTGCTCTGGTTCAAGTTTTTGTGAGAGAGGTGTGTTTTGTTCTTGTATATTTATACAGAAAGTTACGTTGCAAGTGGCATGGGTTAATTTCTTGTAAACTTCGATTTTTAATAATTTTCTCCGACTTAATTTCGGAGAAGATAGAATGCATTTTAACCTGTCTTTCTTGATGACTAAGTTTCTTTTTCTTTTTGGAAAATTGGAATATAAGTTTGTAAGTAATTTTTTTTTTCCAATGCAAGATTTTCTATTTTTTTGTTTAATATTTTTGACATCATATCCTTCTTTATCAGTAATCCTAATAGAGTCCTTCCTAATCTCGGAAACCGCCTTCATAAAACGAATGGAATATTATAATATAAAATATTATAATAATTAATATTTTTGGTTTTTCTTTTGGGGTTTTTGTTTTCTACTAAATAGATGTTTTAAAATTTCTCTCCAAGTAGATTTTGTTATTTTTGATTTTCCGCCATCTGTAGAAGTTGAATCCTATACTATGGTAGACTTACTACCGCTACTTTGGCCAGTGGCCACTATGGCCTCTTAGTTTTCTTTGATGCAATTTCCTTTTAACCAAAAATATATATATATATATATATATAGATGTTTTAATTATCCAAGTTATAATACCTATTTCTTAGTGGACAAGGATTCTTCACTCTTATAATCAGTATGAGAATGACAAATCTTTTGTCCAAGTTTTCTTTTAGGTTGTTCTAGGTTGTGTTTGGATACTTGAATTTGAATTTTGATTTGGACTCAAATTTAAAAGTGATGGATTTGAAATGCCTTAATTCTAAATCTACTAAATATTGAAATATGTCTTATAAATTTCTAAAATTCTCTAAGTTTAAAAGTTATTTCAAATTCAATGATTTTAATTTAAGGTTTAAAATTCTTAGTGGATTTGTCAAATCCAAATCCTTAACCATTTGTTAACTGTCCAAACAAGATATTTGGATTTTAATCACTCAAATCTAAATCCGTATACCCAAATCTTGCAATCCAAACACTCCACTAAGATTACAGCATTATTTGCATCGAACAAGTATTTCCAAGCAATGTGACAATCATGGATTGTAGCCACTACTTTTGCAATGATTGTTGGACTGACTATTTTATTGTGAAGATAAATGAAGGACAAAGCAAAACGCATTTGGTGCATGGAACTCAAGTTGCGATGCTATTTGTGATGAATCCAAAATCAGGAGCCTAGTGAATGCAAGAGATCCGAGTCTAGCAGAGAAGTTTGATCGTATTCTTATTGAATCCTATATTGAGGATAATAAAAGGGTTAAGTGGTTTCCCAGTGTTCCACATTGTGGAAATGCTATGCGCCTTGAGGACAATGAAGTATTATGGGAGGTTTGAACGTGCTTGTGGTCTACAATTCTGTTTTGGTTGCTCATCTGAAGTACACTCTCCTTCTTCATTTCTGATGTGGGAACTTTGGACCAAGGACTACAAGGATGAATCAGAGACACCTAATAGCCTTGCTCGAATTTGTCACAAGCCGCTTGAGCGAATTTGGGGGCCCTAGGAGAAAAATTTAAGCAGGGTCTTTTATTAAATTTGATTATAAATTTAATTTTTTTTATATATTTTTTTTCAATTAAAATTTTATTTTTCTTGCTTTTTGAGAAGCAAAATTACTAATTAAGTTTTTGTATTCAATTTCCGCTAACATTTCTTTTTCTTTTTTTTTTTCACTTTTAAGTAGAATACATGTCGGATCTGATTACACGCTTCAAGTGGGTTCCATAGTTTTTTAAAAAAGACCAAAGACAATGAAAAGAGTAAAGAGTCTAAAAAAAGAGAAAAGTGAAAAAAATAAAAGCAAATATATGGGTGAAACCTTAGCAGTGTGCAAAAACATAGCACTCAGAGAAACCTAAAAAATGTGAAACTCAATAAGTCTACTGCCTACACCGATTAATGAGTTAGCCAACTAAAATAAAAGTGTTTTTTAGAATCAAAATGGAGAGAGTGAGTGTTTTTCTGCCTTTTGTTACTTGTTTATTGAGATAATTACTCTCTCTCTCTCTCTCTCTCTCTCTCTCTCTCTCTCTCTATATATATATATATATATATATATCTTTATATATATAAAGAAATAAATGTGGGTTTTCTTAATGATATTGTGGTACAAACGTTTGATCCGTAAGATGTTAAGATTTGCTAAAAAAAAACCATTTGATTAGACCTACATGTCATTTCAACTTTTTTACTTTGTGAGATGGACCTTAAGCGGTTAGAAAGAGTTATTTCTTCTCAGCTTTCAATTAGTGAGCCTTAAATAATTTAGGCGGACCTTAATTTTTTTGTTTTTGGAAGCAATATAATATAATATGATATAATATATTAGTACTAGTGGGGGCCGTAGGCGGTGGCCTAAATGGCCCGTAGGTTCAGTCGGCTCTGTGCTTGAAAAAGATGGAGTATGCATTGTAAGGTGTATTTGTCGAGAAGGATTTTGTTGGATCCGCGGTGGCACCACTGGTAAGCACCATTCTACTACGGATAGTCTCTACTCTCATAGTAGTTGTCGGCCATACGTAGAAGATCATAAGAGAAGAAGATTATTATGCATGTAAATACTAACTCATTGCCGTACCTTCATTGCTACACCCGATACAAAGCTCATACCATTCTTTAAAGCTCGAAACTATGCTTAAAAAATCCATACAGGAAAGGATACGTTACATGGAAGAAAGACAACTGACACTAGAAAGATTTCAGTTGGGTAACAAATGGACTCTACAGACTGTTAAGGTCCACTAGGGTTCTTTCATTTTCCAACGTATTTGCATATTACATGCTTGGGGTTGACTTATTTTAAAAGATGAAATGACAGAGAAGGAAAAAGAAATAAAGCAGAGCTTGTTTGAGGATCAGCAGCGGCAGCTTGAGACAAATGTTGAGAAGCTAACGATCATAATAGAGCAGCGTTTCAATCTTTTGATCAATATGCAGAGGATGAAGTTCAGGAACCAAGAATGATTTCTGCAGAAAATTGTATGAATGCATTGAGAATGATTTGTTGGGTTCCCTCCAGCGTTGCTCCTTACATGTTGAAGGGGGTGGGGAAAGCATCAGAACTTCTTCTTTGCCGGGACACCAAGGCCGATGATACTGAAAAGAACTTTATAAAGATGAAAGGAACAATGGAACCTTATCAATAACCTTCATCTGGCATTAAGAGTTAAATTGAGAGCAGATGCTCCTCTCAGAAGTGAGCTAGAAGATGAACTCTTACAGATTTGAACCATAGGAGGTCCATTGTTATAACTTATAACTTATGGTAGCCAAAATGTTCATCAGTAACTTTAGGGTGGTCTATTGTTATGACCAGATTTTCTTGTGACCAGAGTTATCACCATTACCTCATCATTTTTTTTACTTCTCCTTCATTGTTATCTTTTGGTCAAATAATCTTTCTTCTCGTTTCACTTTCATTTCTGTTTTCAGTTCTTTCAATATCTTTATCAATCTACAATTTCTATAAATACGGTCCATATGCAGGATGCATCTACTTCTATCTTAACACTATGGCTACCATCTATTGAGAACTTTTATCTCTATATGATTGGATTATTAATGCTGGATTAAACTCGTCTCAGCACAGTTTGATTAAACTATATTCTTGTTTTGATCAAAAACACTGACAACTCTCAGTGCTTCGATTTTGTTTTACAAAAAAAATACCGGTATGTACAGCTCTGATCTGCTATAAATTTGCATTGGAGAGCTTCTAACAGGTAAAAAGAGTGCACGAAAACCACCACCACTGGACTCCAGGATTAGCATAAAATCTTAATAACCCCAAAGACAGTTTGAACTAGCAGTGGTCCAACTCAAAATTAATAGTTCCTTCTCCGATCATAGCACCCATGATGACTGTATAAGTTGTACCTTTTCCGGCATTTGTAATTTGTGATTGGGACTCTGAACTTGTCTTCTACTTCAAGTATTCCAAGACACCCCGTGAAATATCTTCTAGGAAGGAGACAAAACCCATGACACTTGTGAGGCCACTTCCATCAACATCCTGTTCCTCAATAAGATAGTTCTCAAAAACTGTAGCATCATCATGCCCTCCCCTGATAAATATGAGTTTGGGGGTGATACATCTGTCTTGCTTTAACTTGTTAATGCTAGTCCGCAACAAACCTGTAAGTCATTTTGTATTTTTTTTTAAAAGTGAACCACAACTCACTTGACTTAGAGCAGCTATCACCCTTTTTACAGAAGCAACAAATAGAATACACTTACAGTCATGAGGTGGAGGGAAAGGTAGTGCAGGGTCCGCTGTTGAAGAATAAAACACAATAAGAGTTGTAAATGCATCAAGGAAAAATATCGGGCTACCACTGGTAATCAGTGCAGCACGACTCAATGAGTGGCGTGGATATGCTTGTTTATCTGGAGTAGAATATGACATCAGCACTGGATACACGGCACGGTGAAGGGAACTCGGTTCCAATGCACTGCAACACAAATTTTGGAAAAACGAATTTCAAAATTAACTTCTCAACAAAGAGAATTGATACAATTAATCCCAAAAGATGGATATTGCAACATCTGCTAGAAGTATAAAATGTGGCACAAATATAAAAGCTTGAATGTATATAATAATAGTCACAACACAATGATACAATAATGACACCTAAGAGGACAACAAAGACAGGAAAAGTGGCACCAAACATTTGATCTTACCAACGTAAATACTAAACCAAGAATTTTTAGGATTTAAACTATGACAATCATCCAGGATCCAGCCATTCCATTTTTATATGATTTCTGGGATGCTAACTAATTGTTCAAATACCTGAGGTTAGAAATAAGTTGGTCCAATATCAATATGATCGCCCATTACCTGAAAAGGCATTGCAAGTAGATCCTGTAATCAGGGTGAACCCCTTCTTCATGGAAGCGGAGAAGAGGATTTCGAAGCAAAGCAAAAACTAAGCGAGGTAAGGGCTGCAGTTGTGGGCATTGTGAGAATGCAACATCAACCTGACCAATTACTGAACTTCCATTCTTGTACTCAACAAGTTTGTAAGCATCATTATACTGAGCTGTGAGGATTACTAGCCAATCATTAAGCAACATCCTGCCCTCGCGAACCCCTTGCTCCAAAGAGGCCAATATAACCTATAGAGCCAAAAAAAAAAAAAAAAAAAAAAGGATAAATAACTGAGAATATAGAGTAAAAAGAGGGAGTGGTGGAAAAAGAAAAGAGAAATACAAAAGAGGTGATCCTTTAATACTCTTAACTATTAATAAAATGCTGGTATAACAAACAGATTAAGGGACGGTTTACATACTAAAATAAATGGTACAAGGGAAATAAGCCAGTCTTAACCAGTAGCCATGCTACACCAACTACTTCTGATGTAGAGGATTTTAAATTTCTTTCCACTTGTTTCTTAATTTTACTTGGCACAATGAGACTTAAATTAATTATCCACAGTTCTGTGACAGCAAGATAGATCACATTTGAACCAATTACAAGAAATTCATCCAAAATGCTCATTAAATCAAATAGGCTCTTTATGTGCCAATTGACTCCAATCAGACAATGATTTTATTGCATCAGGTAAACGTACTAGTTCCAGTAGTGGAAAGATGCTTGCTCCTTCCACTAAAAGCGCGTCACAATTTTTTTAGGCCATAGTGAGATGACAAGTAGAGAGGTAAGTACACCATGCAAGGTTTGGCAAAATATGAAAGGTCCTCTCCAGACTTTGGACAGAAATTTTTCTATGGCATTTGAGCCTTGTCCTGGGATACATCATTTATTTCTCTATGCCAAATACAGAATTATAATGCCTGTTGTTGCACCCTTAGATAAGATGGTATTACACTAAAAACTAACGTTTATACAGGGAGACATCTGAAACACATGTATCTACTAATTAAGCTACAGTTAGAATTTCAACCTTCCCTTGACTGGCCCTGATTGCAATAAAAGCAAGAAAATTGATCAGGATCTTGGTGGTTATAAACCACCAACCTCAATAAATCGTAATGTAATGGAGCTAGGTTGTCCAAGCTCATAAAGATACATCCTTCCCAAACATATATGCATGCCTATTTTTAATTTTTCACAATAAAAATTAAGGGACTAGAATTCTTCCTTTCCAACATAATTTAGCTAAAGTTGCTTTTCTGTGTGGTCTGCAACCTTGGGAGAAGTCATTATTATAGATAATTTAGTGAAAAGGGGTATGATGCTGGCAAATTGGTGTTATGTGTATATAGTGAGGAAACTGTTAATAACTGGCTGCTTCATTGTCCAGTGACAATGGAGTCATGGAACTTCATATATCTAGCTTTTAGAGTAAATTGGGTGATGCCTAAGACAGTGAGAGGTATGCTGCAAGGTTGGCAGTGAAGACTGGAATCTTTCAGAAATACAGTATGAAATGCAGTTCCTGGATGTTTAATATGGCATAGTTGGAGGGAGAGGAATAGGACTTTTGAAGACTATGGAGTTTCTACTGTAAGGATTAAATCACAATTTGTAAGATCATTATTTCATTGGATGTCTTTAGCAAAAAAAATTAATTGATGTCTTTCTAAGCTTTATGAATTTTATTATAGCTCTGGTTATGTAATTCAGCAAAAGAGTCTTAGTCCTCCTTAAAGTGCATTTGTTTCTTTACAAATAATAGTTGTATTTTCTTTTAAAAAAAGTGCAAAGAGGTACTGCAAAATTAAAACTGCTAGTCAGCTAGTGTAACTTCTTTATAACATCATTTCATTTTCAATAAAACCAGGAACACATTCATGACATATTAAAGTTACTTGGTTCTCCTAGGATCTTAGCAACAACAAAAAATGAGCCTTGAAGATTCATAAAGGAGACCACGGACAAAGACAACCAAAAAAAGAGGGTACCTTAAAACCAATATATCCCATCACCAAGGTTTCTACTTCATACTTCTTGTAATAGTTGAGCATTAGAAAAAAAAAAAAAGGGGAAAGAAAGAGATGGAAAAGATTAAATTTATAACCCGTGAGCTGTGAGAACTACAGTAGTATGTAACCATGAAAGGGTAGAAACATGTTCTTTTTTTTTTAATGCAAAACTATATTGTATTCCATAACCTGTATAAAGCTAGTGAATTTTTATGAACAACTCATTCTCGTAGAAAACTCTCTAAATATCTTACACAACTCAAGTCTTGAGTGCATTTAAGTACTAGAAAAAAAAAATAACAAAGCAACCAACAAGGAACAATCTTTCTTGAAACTTTCATGGAGTGATACAACAGAATATGAAGAAGAATGATAAAAGAAATTTGAAATGACATCAGAAGGGGGAAGGGGCTAAAAAAATTACCTTGTGAACAAGTAATGATAGAACTACTTCAGGGTCAACACTGTCATAAAGTTCGTTAGTATTTTGGGCAGCTCCAAATTGCAAAGTTCGAATCCTTAGTCGCCGTTTAAGGGAATGCTTGGCTCTGCATTAACATTCATCACATCAATCTTATTAGTCAAGTTTTTGGAAGAAAATGTAGAGCACAAAATTCACAAGATAAATAACTATGAGAAAAAGAGAAAGACATGATGTGGTGACTACAAAAGGCTGAAATTCATAAACTAATAGACAGTTTAACAATCCAACTGTAGAGAATCCCATTAAGAATTGCAGTTTTCCCTCAAATTCAATAATATTCTGATCATGCTTCAATGCAATTTCTTCAGCATAATGCAATCATCAATATTGACGAATACAAGGAAAGCAATGAAGTATGAGAGGAAGATGTTGAAGCTGCCCAGCAATTTCAATATGGTAGTGTACCAGAAAGTAAATAAACAGAAAGAGGGACAAGAATGCCTCAAGTAGAATGATCATATATGATAACAAGATTCAAAGAGTAGCATGATCAGACAAGAAGCTCTGGCATAAAAGTTTATTCTACAAGGTTTGACAGAATGCCATTGAGGTTCAGCTAATGGTAAAAACATGGATCACAACCAAATACAGGGCTTACAAGTAGTAAACCTCAACCTAAGAAATTGTGTAGATTATCTAATTAGCACTGCATTAATTATAATTGCTATGCACTGGTAGCTATGTTTTATGCTAGGTCTAGTCATCTGATACAAGAAGACATGCGTGTCTGTCTGCTTATCAACAGCTGTTCGTAGGATTAATAATACCTAGTTGCAGAACCCAATTCTGAATTTGAAAGTTCTGCAGGGGGCACAACAACTGTGTATTGAAATGCAATTTGTAGCGTGGGCAATTCTGATCCATGCCTGCAAAAGAATAAAGGTAGGGCTAGGATTAGAACTCTTGCATCAAAAAAAAAAAAAAAATTAGCTACAGTTGTCCCATGCACTAAGCAAGTGATCTTATTTGGGACCCAATTATCTTTGGGCGTCTATGAATCAAAGAATTGGGTCTGATCCCATCTAATTTAGTCATGATACATACATTCACAAAATAACAACCCAAACAATAAACTATAGGAATGAAAGTTGTCACTGTTCTATATGATCCAGAGGTATACATTTAATAGAGCATTCTTTCACCATCTCAAACAACTTTTAGATCTTCTCAAACATTAAGGGGCAGTTTTAAAATCAAAACATAAAACTGTCTTCATCATGTATATTAGGAACTTCAAAAGAAAAGAAAGAAAAGAGGAAGATTTTGAACAAATGGCTATGCGATTTAAGGTTTAGATTTTAGGGGGATTAATGCAATTATAAAAATATATATATAAAAAATAAAAAATAAATAAAAAAAATCCAAACTATTTAATCTTGAGTCTTCCTTTTTCTTTTTCTTTTTTTTCTGAAGTTAAGTTAATTTAAGGAACTGGAAGTGTTGGATTATATTATGTTAGGCATTTTGAGATTATATCTAGAAAGTTGATGTAGGAAAGCATTCTTAGCTGGATATTGATGCCAACAACTTATTTTAAGTGGAGAGCAGTGGCTCAAAATTTTAGAGTTAAGTGTTCTTGATGGTAGAAGACTTGGAATTACATACATGCATATGTGTATACATGTTGATGTGTGCTCATATGTTATATTAAACAAGAATTAACAGCACAATTATATCTACTGGAACTGACATACTTCAACAGGATTGGGAGCATCGAACTTTTGCGATGAGAGAGATTTCAATTGATCAATATGATTTTCCACCCCTTTCTTTTTCAAAGCCATGCATATTGATTATAGCATAATCATCAAGTATCAGTTATGTTTCAGACTGAGATTTAAGAACTATGATGGAAATAAAAATATATTTATGTACCTTGAAAATCCAACATTATTCGCAAACTCAAAGTCATAAGCATACGTGGCATAAGAATCACAACAAATAATGTGCTGAACATTTTCATACTGTGGATCTGGGAAGAAATGGCCATACTGCAAAAAATATATAAATAAATAAAGAGAAATACACTAAGAAAATTGTCCACAAGTGTCATTATAATTTTTAAAAAATGGGACAAACTTACAGAGTTGCCAGGTTTGAATTCAGAAGATGTCCTCAACCGTAGTATACAGCCAAATGCATATGGTCGACTTAGCATTCGATACCTGCACAATGAACTTGTTACAATGCTATCATGGCAAAGGAAATACTTAAATATGGGCCATTTATGTCACTGTGCTAGTGTGCTCTATCAATGAAAAATTGAATTATGAAAACAAGCATCCTGTCATTTAATTCTCTTATGAAAATGAAGAAATAAAGTCAACATAATTAATTTACCAATAAAACATGTATATTGGTAATGTACTCTAGAAGTTTATGTAATCCATTTAGTGCATTGTTCCTGCAATTTAGAATTATCAAACTGTCCTTTCTAAAGAGGCTGACCATGTAATGCCATTCTAAACTCATAACCCTAACATTGATTTCTATTGCATTGGAAACTCACATGTCTTGAGGAAGAGTGGAATCATCAGTATTTGAATAAAAAAATATTGAGCCACCACTATCAATGCTAAGAAACTTCAAGGATGCCAAATCTGTATACTCATTTGTGACAGCAAATATGTCCACACAAACACCTGCTTGAACAGCAACAGCTGCCTGTAACATATATGTTAATGCTTACATCTCCAAAATTATAGGGGGGAAATTATAAACAAAAGTTAAAACATATGACCAGATCTTTGTAGAAAGGTGTCTGCTCAGGAAGTAAAGCACGGTCTGCATCCTCTCCTTTACTAGCATATTGCTCACCGTACCGTCTTGTATCCAGCTGCCCAGCTCCATAATCCGGAGGGCCAGATAGAAAGGCAAAGACTCTAGCTGCAATTATGTTTAATGGAGACAACATATATGATGACCTTTGAAAGTGCTCATGTGCTTAAGCAAGGCCTCAAATTTAATAAAATCTGAGCAAAAGTAGAATTAGATGAGCTTTGGATATTATCACAGATACCTAACGCAAAAGTGCTTCCATATTCTGATCCAAGATAATTGAAAAGGGCTTCCATTGCCACCCCAAAACCTCGCCCACCCATCAAAATACCATCCATCCCTTGACCTGCTGCCGTGGTCCTCTCCCATGAAGTTGTAGGTCTAAGCGTTTCAAGAGCAGATGCAATACGGTCCTTACAAGTTTCAACCTGTACCAAAGTTACTGATTTTAGAGCATAACTAAAATACCATATACATGATTTTGGGTCCTCAACAGTGTACATAATTACTCAATCACCTGATTTTATCCTTAAAAAAAATAAGGTGCACATACACAAACACTAGGAAAAATGAGTGACAAAACCCCATAACAAACCTACCGGAGCCAGGAATTGTAGCAAAGGCATGACATCTTCAAGCTCAATTGGCAGGGTTCCCTCCACATCGGGTGGAATTATAACATTCTTTACAACTGGTATAGGCCCTTGAACATCATACAACCCTAGTTTGTGGCTGAAAGTAGCAAGCCCAAATAATGAACCAGGTCCAAGAGCTGATATACAAAAAAAAGTAGAAAATTCAACCTTCCAAGAACAGTGCTCAAACAGGAAAAGAATCAAATAATATATATATATTAATTTATAAGTGAGAATCAAATAATATTTTTATTGGCAAAAGATTGCAAAAAATTATTTTAAACTAGCAATTATTAACCTTCCAAGGCTGCCAGCAGTGCACTTTTAGTAAGTTCCAAGAACTCTTCCGAAGCTGCAGTCAAATTTCAGGAATTTTAAATGATAAGTCATCTTCTTGAAGAACAATTATAAAGGAATTACAATTATGTCGAAAGGATAAAATTAGGCACCAAAGGAGGTTTATCAACAAAATAAAATACCCTCAAATAAAAAATCACAAAAGGAAATACAATTATGTTAAAAGGAAAAGTCAGAAAATTAAATGAGAAGTCATCTTCCAGAAGAACAATAAAAGCATTACACACAAAAACCTAGGTGCAAAGCAGTTTTAAAAGGAATTACAACCATGTTTTACTAAGGAAAAAAATGTTTTTTCAGGTCCAGTAATGAAAAAATTTGATGGGAACAGATGTAGAGAGGGGACAACAACAACAACAAGAAGAAGAAAGAATCCTTTATACAAAATTTTTTTAACAAACAATACAGTTCACAGAATTTTACAATTGTCAACCCTGTGCCATGATGACACAGGAATTGAATAAGCAATAAGCACCCCCAAGGTCAAGTTGGCCCATTAGTCCACTTTGAATTTACACTAATTAGTATCAAGTCTAGCAATAAATGTCATATTTAAGTTTGCATTTATTCTTTTATGCTTCATTTTAGCTTTTTAAACTATTGTTATGTTTCTATAGTTTTAAAAGGCCATTTACTGAAATAAAAAAATTAATTAATTAATTAAAATTTAAGAAGAATTTTGGGCTGCTGTAGACCTAGTATTATAAACTTTTAGTGCTTTTGGCAACAATCCTTTGCCATCAAGTATAACAATTTCAGATCTGGAATATTTTTTGGGTCTGTTAACCAAGAAATTTATTCTTTTTTAGTTCCAACTTCAAACTTCGGCTATCTTTTCCTATATCGTCTCTTTTTTTTTTGTATTTTCTTTTTCTCATCCATTCTTACATGTATGACTGGTAAATTCTTGTCTCTTCGATATGTTATATTATTCTCAGCTCAGAATTAGTAAAACTTTGTGACCACCAAACAGAGGTTTCACAATCCAAAACACAAGAGGTGGAACAAGAACCTGATGTATATAGAATTTTTTTTTTTTTTTGATAAGTGTATATAGAAAGTTAGAAACACTTTGTACTGCATGCAAATGTTGGACTCCTATCTAATGGGGTTATATCAGAAAAGAAAGATATGTGCACTTTGTAGACAATGTAATGTTGATTTTCTTTAGCAGATTAAAAGTAATTATCAGAGTTTTTTGAAATATGAAAAGTCCTGTCTCCACATACCTCATTAAGAGGATAATTACTGGGTATATGGTATTCCTTTTTTTTTTTTTTTTTTTTTTTAAAGCATGGTATTCCTACATCCATTCCATGTACCACAGTGACAAATTCATTATAACTTGGTGGTATGTTGTTCAATGACTTGGTTGTTTGGCTTTATGTGTTAGCATTGAAAGAGAGGGCAAAGAAGATACGCAGATGAAAATTTTACAAGAAGACCTAGTCAAAGTATATTTCAATTGATATAACATTCATCTAATCATATATCAATCAAATTAGTATTGATGCTTTATTATTCTATCCTTTATAAGCACTCATAGGCCTTAAATATTGTAACAACATAAAATTCGAAAGCAACCACTGTCAGTTGTTGCTTAGTGGTATAACAATTTTAATTAAATCTTTCTTCCTCACCAAACCTTAACAGAAGTTTTGAGCACATAAAGCTTAATCTTAGCTTGAAATGCCTATACAAACTAATCATAAGCTACTATAACATACAAATACACATAATGTGAAAACCTCCAGCTTGAGCTAGATGCTTCAAAATTTATGTAAGAGTCACTGAAGGCTTCAGAAACAGGCTTAGTATCCATCATCCCATAAAATACATATTGCATATGAATTCTCAGTTTTGGCAGGAATTAAGTTAACATATTCTAGTTCAACAAGTGATAATAAATGCCACTTATAGTATGGAAAGCCGCGTGCATTCAGCAAGTGATCACAATCGACCCCTCGCCAGAACCAGTTGTCGGGTAATCCAAGGGACCAAGCAGTTTAACCAAATTAGTTCAAGCACTAACTTTTTATCACATTAAACTTAAAAGCCAAAAAAGCATCACATTTTTAAATTCCTAAGTCCTAAACCAAACATTTAATCCAGTATTCACACATTAAATCAAGAACACGAAAAAAATTAAAAATTAAATTTAAGTCGAAAAGCATTGCGATCATACATGACAAATCCACCGCTGCAACATAGACAGGACGAGCTTGCGTTGCTTCTTCCTCATTTTCTTCCTCTGCAAACAAAAAAAAAAAAAAAAAAAAAAAAGGAAACAAAAACCAAATTGTTAAACGCTAAGGAAAGGCTGAGTCAGTGAGCGAGTGAAGGAGGGAGTGAGTGAGTGACTCGCCAGGGAGCTCGAGATCGACGAAGGAGGACATCATCTCGGGGCAAGAATCGGGGCGAGAGTAGCGAGCGATGGCCTTGGAAGAGAGGCCATTGAGGGTTCCACAGAGGGAGCAATTCCACGACCATTGCTCGAGCTCGCAGTAGGTGTTGAAGTAGCCCCAGCAATTCTCGCACCTCGGCAACAGGTCTCCCTCCGATCCGTACTCGGGACCCTGACCGACCTCGTCCTTCTCTGCGAATGGCGTCACCGTCACGCCCCACGGAAGACCCGACCCTTCCTGCGCGCCCGGATCTATCGGGAACCGCGACACCGTCGCTCTCATCGCCATGCCTGCGCTTCTTTTCTTTTGGTATTTTCTCGGGAAACAAACGGAGAGATGCAGAGAGGAGTGTAGTGCTAGATCAGATGGAGTGGCCGTGTGGTGCTGCTGCGTACGTTAGCACTTAGCAGAGTCGCTGACCTGACCGTAGAGCGCCACATAGGAAGGACCAGTGGCGTTGCGCCACGTCATTAATGCAAAAATTCAGGGATGGGAATAACTTGCCACGTCAGAAATACCAGTCCCCAACTCCAACTCCCCACCTGAGCTGCATTTTCTTTTTCCTTTTTTTCTTTTTAATTTGCGATAATAATTACTTAGAGATTTTTATGGATATAAAAAGATAGGTACACAATCTTAGTTCACAACGCGTAGACCCATCAAAATCTGTAATTTACTTTTGTCTACTCCAAAAGGAAAAAAAAAAAAAAAAAAAAAAAAAAAAACCTTTTTTTTTTATGACTTAATTGACTAATTTGGGAATATTTAAGAAATTTTTGTCATTTTTAAGCATTGTGTAATTTATAGACACTTATGCCTTAAAGGGATTTAAGTTTTTCTTTAAAATGTTTAATTATACTAATTTTATTTATTCTCAAAAAAAAATTTATTCTAATCTTTTTTAAAATTTCACAAAATTACACTCTTCTAATCATTTTAAAATGTTTATAAAAAAAAAAATCATTTTAAAATTTTGTGGACGTATTTCTCTTTTAAAATATGACTTTTCCCCTCGAGTTTTATATAAATACAACGAGTAAGTTCATAATCTCTTTTTTTTTTTAGAAATAATTACAATATGCTGCTAACCTCTTTTTTTTTTTTAGAAATAATTACAATATGCTGCTAATCCCGCAGCTTGAACCCTTTCCCCTCTAGACCCTCCAAGCACTTTGTGCATGAGAAGGTGCCAATTCAGTTACAAGGCCTTTGGTTGTTCGTAATCTCTTATACATTGACTTTCTAACAAATGAAAAAAATACTAGTAGTGGGTCTATGTTCCCACTTATTACAACTTGTGACTTCAATACCTTGGGAAATATGTGTTGAGGTCTAAAAAAAGAGATCATAGTAAAATAAGCCCAAGAAGGAATAAAATAAGCCCAAAAAGAATGAGTTAAGCCCAGAAGGAAAAACCAAGCCAAGTCCAAAGGAATTATACGAAAGGCCCAGAGGATCCCGAAGCCCAGAAAAGAAAAGCATCCAAAAAAGATCACGGCAAAATATAAGAAGAAAGGATCCTCAGGCACCATCAATAGACGCGGATCCTTTCAGGCACAAAGAAGAAGGAAGATCGGGACAGCTCGATAGAAAGAAGACAGAGAAAAGAAAAAAAGAAAAACAAGAAAAACAAAAAGCGCGAGCGATTTCTCACGGCACAGACAGAAGAGTCCTCGGGGAACCAAGACAGGGAAGAAGGATGACAACAAACGATCTTTAAAAAAGGCAGGATGGGATTCCGCCCAAATAGGAAAGAAAAGGAAAAGCTGAAGGCACCAGAAGTGGGGATGCCGAGAAGGGCATACCTCAGCACTCCCAAAGAAGATAGCCAACAAGAAGCTTTCAAAAGAATCAGAACTGAGAGAAGGAAAGAATAAGAAGAAGCGGAAAAGGGACTTACCAAGACAACAGGGACAAGACGTGCTCTGTTCGCAGGAAAGCAAAACAGGGGAACCAATGGTTCCCCGGGACGCCCAGAAAACTCCATTATAAAAGGAGGGGATGGGTTGTGAAGAAGGCAGCGAGAAAAAAAGAAAGAAACATAAGAAAGAAGAGATTCTCTAGGAAAAACTATCAGAAAATCTGTGCAGAAAGAAAATACTAAGGGAAAAACAAATACTGCTTCCCGATATCCTGTAAAAGCAACTATGGTACATACTCGGATTCAACGAGAATCAAATTTCGCAAGTTTTGAAGGCTGAAATAGTCATTCAAGGCTGCAATTTTTGAGCTCGATTGGACCTTGTATCACGTCCTAGTGAGCTTTCTGTAATCAAACAGATAATGCCTTAATGAAATACTGTTTCATAATTCCCAGGATCCCCACAGTACTTTTTTTTTTATCGTTTTGCTAATCCTACTTTTCTTTCTTTCTGAACTTACGTTGTTAATTTTTGGCACTCCTCGATATCCTTGTTTGTCATTTTTTTTGTATGTTGTTAGGAGTATTCTCTGCATTCACTTGATTCTTAAACAGCCATTTAGCTGCGGTGAGTCAAGGCTCAGTCCACCAAATCCTTTCTTTTTCATTCAGGCTCGGGATTCTTGGGCCTGAGTATCCCGAAAAAGACACTCTCACAATATGATATTCCTAGCATTGCTCTTGTATGGATAATGAATATACTAATATTGAATAAGGCACTTAGGCACATCAAGATGGCAACAAAGAGGTCATATAAAGGGTGTCATGTTCCCTTACTCTCATTCCATCGCTTCTTTTGGGTAGTGGAAACCCACGTGGGACAAGACGGGAATTTGCTATCATCCTTACACACATGCATGATTAATCAATCAAAAAATAATTATTGAAAATATTGAGATTCTAAATTTCTTGCAATTCTATAATGTCGGCCAAAATGGCCATACACCGCTATTAGAGAAAATATGTATGAATCTACCACAGTTTGCGAAATATTTAGCAATGTACTATTTTTTTTAAACTCGATTTTGTGAAAATCGAGTTTTCCATTGTACTCGAGTTCATGAAACTCGAATACCATGAATTTTTTTTAAGTTTTTTGAAGTAACTGGAGTTTATGGAACTCAAGTTCCATGAACTCAAGTTACATGAAAACATTTTAAAAAATTTTCATGGTACTCGAGTACCGTGGAAAACTCAATTTCCACAAAATCGAGTTTTAAAAAAGTGGTAGATTACTAAATATTTCACAAACAGTAGTAAATTGCAAAATATTTTCAAAAAAAGTGGTATTTGGCCATTTTTAATGTCTCTATTTTCCTATTATGATCTTTTTTATTTTCCTATTATGATCTTATTATAATAAATTAGGTATGTAACATATCATTCACAATAGAAGAGAATTATATAAAACAACAAAAGGTTATATCTAATTTCATATGAATCTGTATTAATGATGGTAGTTTATGAACCAAATATGTCGTTAAGGAGTTCAAATCTTCTGTCTCATTTTTTTTGCTCCACCCTATACTCTACCAATAAAAACTTGCCACGTGTTCACATAATTAATTAAATATTATCATTATTGACTTATTAATATTACCGAATTGCACTCTTGGTCTATTATTATTGGTTTTCTTATTCACTATTTGTGTTGTTATACTATCATATTTGATCAATCTTCATTTAATTCATCATATTGGTTAGTAGTAGACTTTTTGTTACAGCAACCACACAAACTTGGAAGTGATACTTGGTCTAAGACCTAGGACCAAAAATTCTCTTGACTTAGTAACCATAAGAAAATTATCCACCAGTTCCCTCGTGTCACACGTTCCATAGTGACCGCTTTATCCTTGGTTATACGGTAGGGGAAACCACTCATTTAATGTGATAATGCCCACAACCATCTCAATTATAATACCCAACAGAGACCCAAATTTCTTCAAAAAAAAATCTTCAAATCTAGGCTTGAAACCAACTGCACTACGGTTTAAGCTCATGTTGGTATCTAACAAATAGAGTATACACCCTCTATGCATCGCTGTGCAGATACATTATTGGCCCGCCCTCTCAAGACAACTCTAGCAAAATTCCCAAGCCACCTGATTGCTTGGACTCTCCCCCAAAAGACCACCAACTCATGACTCATACATCCTCCAATAGCAATGGAACCAGAGCAGGGGGGCTGGTAGTCATGGGGAAAATGCGCAAAACGATTATCCTGATAAACTAGAGATACAAAGCAGCATTACAGATGTAATTATGGGATCTTAGAAAGAAGATTTCACCATGGAATGGACCTTGAGATAAATATAATAATAACCAAATCATATTAGTTCTAAGCCACATTAGAAGTAATAATAAGAGACACGTCAATTACGGAAGTAATTGAGATTATGATTTTAGATAGAGTAGAATAGAGGAAAAGAATATATATGGAAAAACCTAATTAATTTGTTGAGTATCCATAGCCAACCCCAAAATTTTAGCACTAAGACTTTGTTTGTTGTAGTTCTAAGTCAGCTTGCCAAGATAAAAATTGATTCCAAGTTCCAACCACTGCTCTAAATGTTCAAGTGAACGCAAAATCCCAAATCACGAGGGAGGAAAAAAAAAAAAACAAACCTGATATTTAAATTGGTATAAGGTGATAACAAATACCAGGATAAACTCATCAATATTTTCCCCACAAAAGACGGGGGAGGGGAAAAAAAAGATTCTTCTCTTGTGGGAGAAGAGGCAAACCCTACAATAATTTAAACTACTTAACATGACTAATGGTGCAGTACGGATTTTAATCATGAACAAAAAATCTGTGCTCATACGGCACAAAACGAGCAAAATGTAGCTACCAGAACATAATAAGAGACACTAGTTCCTTGAACACAGAAAACTGTTATGTCGCTCACTCTTCATGTTCAAGTATTGGTGGACCTGGTGTAGATCTGCTGGCTTGCATGAGCAGATACCAGCCTAATGGAACCTCTTGCCATCAGATCCTTGATTGCCCGGCGTGCCAATGATCCATTGATCTGATAATGGTCAAGAAAAGGAAATCAACTTCATTAGCATGCCAAAAGATATTCAATCAAACAAAAGAACAACTTCTTGGATAAAGAGTAGAGGGACACACAATTCGCAAGTATTAAACAACAGATAAAATGCATCTTTATTTAAATTGTTACAAGAGTGATGTCCATAATATCGCCCAAGAAAAATGTCCAATAAGGCGATAGCCAATAGATTAGCTTAAATTCTTAGAAGATGTGACTGATCATGCTATAATGATCTTCGTTCTATTTCCTGTCTACCTTGAACATCCAAACATGGGGGAGAATCACTGTATTTTCTAGTTTGTTTCATTCCCTGTTTTATATATTTAACTAATCACTATGCCCTCTATGCCAGCCCTTAGTTACAAATTAAGTTAGCATTAACAGAGAGTAGTATTAATGATAAAATATAATTTACTGTGTATTAAGTTAAATTTCAAACTAGCAAATGTGTTGGTGTTGGTGTTGGTCAAAACAAATCCAAGTGACAGCCAGACATTAGGTAAAAAGAGAGACAACTTTCAAAAGCAAATAAATGTATATTTTGATGCTCTATGTACTCCTCTTATTCATCTTGTACTCAACTAAGCATCAATAAAATATTCTTATTACTTCCATTTTCTTTCTTTATTTTATGAGCACTTTTTAGGGTAAACAAGAATGATCCCATTACTAGTAATGAAGGTGAAAGGATGTCAGCTATGTTAGACTGATACCAAGTTGTCAAAACATATTATATCATAAAGGAGGAACATGATTTGTTCAGTAAGGAACTAGGAGCAAGCAGACACTTGGAAGTGATATATGGGTTCTCTATATAGTATACTCACGTCGGGTTCCCATCATACATGTCCTAATAGCTCAATCAGTAAAAGTGTGGGTCATCTTGAGAAGCAATGATTTTAATCCTCCAAGTAATAATTTGCAATTGGAAAATGTCAATGATAATTATTGTAATCCAACTAACTTCTCTTTCAAGACCAACTACACAAGCATTTCTCATTCGCATAACATTAAGGGTGTAACCACATAAAATATGAAGAAACTGATACAGAAAGAGTCAAGTTCAGACTATACCCTCAATCTGTCGGACAAGATGGAAGGTGTGATAAGCTTGTACTTTGGAGCTTCCACAAGGAGCTTGTCATAGGTTCCCTGATCAAACAAAACCATGTTGTTCACCTTCTCCTTTTGCTTTCCCTTGCTCCATTTCTGTATACATCACCAAATAGTATTAGTATTCAAAGCCAAACCCACATTACCTATTCCTACGATCTATAATTTGAACCACCATACAAAGTTAAAAATTTTTAAAAAATCAAATTCTGAATCCAAAGACATTATCAAACCTTCTTCTTCTGCTTTCCTCCGCCGGATTTGGCTGGCTTCGAGGACGGAGGAGGAGCCTTTTCCTTCTTAGGTGCCTATTAGAATAACAAAAAATAAATAAATCTTCATAGCACAAAAATCATATTAACTCTGCACTAAATACTACATGTATTATCCCCTGTTTGGAATCTAAACAAATAAATTGGTGCAAAAAAACAATACCCAATACTTTCAATCTTGAAATTGAGACAGAGCCTATAAGACTATTCAGCTTCATTAAATATCACAATAGATAAATCTGCGTTTGGCACTTGAGAAAAAGTACAAAAAGAAAACAGAACACAGACTCTGGATTTCAATTTAAGTTCACTAATATCAGATCTAGCAAGAATAAAGCAAAAAAGCAAAACCCAGAAAGCAATATGCAACAAAACCTCGACATATTCACATCTCGGAAGTTCCAATATTTTCTATTGTTTTTCCTCAAACATTCTCAGAAACCAAACAAATGCAATAAGAGAGTAACGAAAGGAAGGAGTTGAAGAAGCGTTGTGTGAGCTTACCATGTTGCTCGAGGGTCAGAGTGGAGCAGAGGCACCGTTTGGCGAAGAAGAAGGTGTGAGGGTCAGAGCTTGCTAGGGTTTTGAAAAAGCCTAAAGCAAGGAAAGAAATACTAGGGTTTTTGAGAATCGAAGCCTTTAGGGCTGCTATCTCCTACGGTCGTTTCCACGCGATTCGGTTTTTCATTGTTTGGACAACAGGTTTATCCAAAGCTTGTTATGGATGGGTTTATGTTCTTGTTACGGAAATACGGCAATTTGTGAAATTTTCTGGTCTTGTTCTCTTGGACTTTTGGACGTCGGGCCGGGTCAAATATGGTCCACTGTCTCAATTTGCATTTACTAAGTAACATTACAAACATAACAATTTTCACTATATTTTTCACAATAGTTGAGTTAACAAATTTTTATAGTTTCTCAATTAAGCCTATTATTTTATCGTTACCCTTCATAACTTGCCACCTTGGCAATTTGTGACTATAGACTTTTTTTTTTTTGATAAGCTTCAATCTATTGCTAAAAAAAAAAAAGAACTAGGAACACAGTTTGGACTCTTCCATACAAACAGCTAAAATCGCTGGAGGAAGATAATCCTTGAAGTAAAGAAAAGACAAAAAGGAGCATAAAGCAAATTTAGCAGCTACATGTGCTGCAGAATTACAACACCTTCTAACCCAAACAAAAGAACAATTAGCCAAAGACTTTGCTAACACAGCCACGTTAGAGATGATGGTTCGGATGGACCACTCCAGATCAGTCTTAAGCAGAGATAGATAATCCGTACAGGTCTTAGAGTCCCCTTCGATTGAAACATAGCTCCACCCTTCCTTTAAAGCAATCTGGACAGCCCATAGGATCGCTTCAGCTTCAGCTTGGAGCAGTGAACGGAGGGAGATGGTTTTGGCCCAAACACCACAGACGGCGCTAGAACATTCCCTTGCAACAACTACTACGGCTGCCTTAGAGCTCGATAAGGCCGCATCAACATTGAGTTTAATGCAACCAGGTGGGGGTGGAGCCCAACGTGTCGGATCATGAGGCATCGGTTGGGAAGGGGATAAAGGGCATGTAACCATGTATTCTTGACATCTTCTTTGAATCCACTGAATAGAAACATGCAGTTCCAGCGGAGACTTCGAGTGCAGAACAGAATTTCTGAGGTACCAGATTTCCTCTAATGTTGAGGCCATGGTTAGAGAGACCTTCCATTGCTCCCAGGAGTTACATAACACATTTGGGGGGTTGAGAACCATGTTTACAATATCTTCAGTGGACACTACAGCAACTTCCTCTGCTTTAAAACCCTAACACGCTGCGAACCATAGTGCTTTGGCAATAGGGCAGTGAAGGAAAAGGTGGCATGGGTTCTCTTCAGACTCATTACAAAGCACGCAAGATGTCTCAACACTGTTCATGCACTTGAAAAGATTGTCTCTGGTGGGAAGGGCATTGACACATAATCTCCAAAGGAACATTTTTAACCTTTCCGGAGCTTTTAGGTTCCAGAGCTTCTTCCATTTTACTGTAGATCTCACTGGTGAGTTGAACTGAGGGTTTGAAGCAATGTAAGCTGATTTAACTGAGAAAACCCCCTTTGAGTCCAACACCTAAACTAACTCATCTGCATTGGATGTAATAGGAATTGGGATAGCTAGGATAGCTTGAGCGGAAGGTTTGTCAAACATTTGGCGTATCAGCTCGGCTTTCCAACAATGCAGCTCGTTGTGAATAAGCTGGGCCACCTTCATAGGGAATTTGGGTACAGCTTCATCCCTTGGGCTCGGAATGAACCCATGGATCCAAGGGACCCAAGGGTCTTTCCAAACATCCACTGAAGACCCATCTCCAATAGCATAACAAGCACCTCTGCTGACAATGTGTTTTGCCTTTTCAATGGCCCTCCAGGTTGGGGAGGCTGATTTAGGAGGATCAGACCTCAGCCAGTCCTCCTTAACTTTGTACCTTGCACGTAGAATTTGCATGCATAAACTATAGACTTATTGTTTATGATCGGGTTGAAGTCAAAATCACTCAATTTAAATAGATGACTATTTTTGGATATGTGCATCAATCCACTTAATTAACTCAAATTGTCCAACTTTTTTTGCCCCATACCAACCCACAAGGATATGATATTAATATTTAAGCGGATTGGATAGGTTCAACTGTTAAAGCAACGGATTGGATTGGGTGGCAAGTTTAGTGTTTTTTTTTTTTTAACCACCAATATCTCTTATCAATTTTATGTTTTTTTTTTTTTTTTTTTTTTGTTAACCCGATGATTTGATGATAGTATGGAAAATAAATTATGCTTTCCTAACGTATTTGTAAGCTGACTTAAGGATATGAATATGGTAATGGTACTTATTCAGTAAAAAAAAATTGGTACTCATACTCTTTTTTTTTTTTTTTTTTAATAGAAAAACAAAGTACCCATAGCTTAAGACAAGTGTTTTTTGATCTACATGAAAGTGGGTTACTTTTTATAATTTTATTCAATGGCTTAAGGGATTTATAGAAAAAACAACTTCTTAAGTTTATCCATCAATAATAAAATAATTTTCTATGTTTAATTTATAACATAAAACAAAAACTAGCTTACCTAACAGGCCCAATCCACCAAATTGAATAACCCAAATTTCCAACCGACCTGCCGTTTATGAAGTTTGGTGAGTCGACGAGGATTTGGCCCATGATGGATTGGTTTAAATTTTGCCCCTCAACCCGTCCAATCTAGCTTGCAAACAACCCTACTATTTTTTATTCCTAAAAGTTGTTTGCACATGTTCAACTGTTCAAGTCAAATAGCAACTCTTCTATATTTTTTCCCCTAAATATTAAAAATAGATTATTTGGTTAATTAGTAACATATAAATGATAAATTATCAAATATCCTAATTAACTGGATGTCTCTCACGAGATTCATATAATTTGTGATTACACAAAATAATTAATACCAACAAATTACAACCAAAATGCGAAAAAATACTAAATATTTATAAACCATAGTTGTGAGTTGTCAAAACATGAACTATATTGTGAAATAATTTTTTACTAGCTTATAATAATCCTTATATCTGCATGAGTGTAATTGAGAACAATCAAAATACATACATACATACGTACGTACATACTTACACATTAAATTAAAGTATGATAAATTCAAATTGAGTCCTTACATAATTTTTAATTTAGATACATGAATTTGCATTTAAATATAATTGACACAAAATTATAGTATAAGGGAAATGACACTTGGTATGAAATTGAAATAATTATATATATATATTATATATAAAAACTAAAGACACTTGGCACAAATTTTGAGTGCAATTAGAACCAAAATTAGATTATTAATTGAGCTTCCACTTTAATATATTATATATTATCATGAATACTCCTTAAAATTTAAGAAAATTATATTTTAAACCATATAATATAAAAGTAATAACTTAGATAGATAGTGAGGTTTTAAAAATTAACAACTTAAACCCAATACTATTCTAAAAAAAAAAAAAAAACACCCAATACTAACAAATTATCACAATATTAAAAATACAATTTACAACCATTCAAATTAAAGAACTTTAACAAATTACAACAGCAATAAAAACATAATCTTAAAATATTAACATACAGTTTGTAGGTTAGCATGTCGAATCCTTAACCTAACGAGTCGTTATTTAAAAAAGTCAAATAACTTATTAAAAATTTTTGTTGTGACATATCCACTTGATTGGAGTAAGATAGATTCCAGTTAGCTCAATTAATAAAGTCTCCGATAGTTGAATAAGAGATCCGAGATTCAATCCGTGCATACACCAAAAATCGATTGATATTTTCGTCTGATAATAAAGAGCTATCATTATGAGCGGATTGAAACTCTCTCAAATCTTTTTTTTTTTTTTTTAATGCATAAAAATTAAGCTAAAATGTAAATTAGCACAGGTTCGAACTTCCAACGAATCAATCCTTATCTTAAATCAGACGGCAAATAACTTCCAGCCACTCTCAGGTACTAACTACAGACCGGGGCCATTTCATTTATCAAAATAAAAACCACAAAACCAAAACCACACTCTTCTACACACCTCTCTCTCTCTCTCTCTGTCTTTCAATCTGCGAATTGCTTGGTGAGCCATCTCTCTCTCTCCCTCTTTCTCTCTCTCAGATCTCTCTTTCTCACATTTTCTGTAATATTTTCCCTATGTAATTGGTTTGGTCCTTATTTTTGTTTTCACAGTTATTTCCTTATAGACATCTTTAGCTGGAAATTCCATTGACTATCCGATTCATACTTAGCATTTCTAGCCCCTTCCATTGTATATACAGTACTCAGATGGACTTGAATATGTACAGGTTTTCGAAATTTGATTGTGGAGAAGTGACCGGTGTTGTGATTTCTGAAATTAATTGTTAGGGTTTTTTTTTTTTTTTTTTTTTAACCGTTGGGAAAAAAATTACTTTTATGCACATGGAATTTCTAAAGATTCTTTGAAAAATCATATTCCATGGAAATGGGTATCTATGTGTGTGTGTTTCAATGGAATGTGTCCTGTGAAATGAAGACGAAACTTATTGTTATAACAGTAAAAAAGTCGCATTTCTTATATTGAATGTGGTTGTGAACTTGTAATCATAATGCTATACACGAAAGCGAAGTTTGCTAATTGACCCACTTGAATTAAGAACTGGTTTGAGAATGGCAAATGGGTTTTATTTCAAATGGCACCGCTTTCCCTTGTAAGAGTAAGGTGGAGAGTGAGGTGACAATGAATCATGGGTTGCATTTGGGCAGGTGGGTCTTTCTGTTTGTTAATGACCATCTACTGTGGGATGTACCAAATGTACAAGGAGCTATCAACGAGTTATAAAATTTAAACGTGCAGTCGAAGCACAATCATACAATAATGTCCACAAGAGTCTGGTTTAGTTTTATTATTTGATCGTGTGAGCAAAGTTGTGTTGGGTTTATGGTATTATTTTATCACCCATTATCTCATTTACAGGGAAAATAATCCAATTGCAATGGCGACAAGGATAGCTACAAGATTTGTGTCTCGAAGGTTTTCCAGTAGTGGCAAAGTGCTTAGCGAGGAGGAAAAAGCTGCAGAAAATATTTACATTAAGGTAATCTAGGAAGCCCCATATTTTATTTTTGAAAGACAAGGATGTTATCAAGGTGCAGAGGGAATTATGTATATGTTTATGCTATTTCTTTCCTTAGTTTGAACCTATTTTTCTCATTTTATCATATTTTGATATACTCTTTTATTTTGCCTTCCTCTTGTTGTATCTTGTTTATTGGAATTCTGTTTTATTTGGCCATTTTAAATCCAAGAACTGGGTTTTGGTATTTATAGAAAAAAAGTGATTTGTCTTGAGTATGGTTGAGTATTCCAGCTGAAACTAATGTGGTCAGTTGGTTGGGGCAAGGCGCCATTTGGAATATATAACAGTTGAAAAAAACTAATTTATGTTTTCCCCCTTTTTCTGTGAGCTGAGGTGGTGAGAGTGAGACTACAATGATCAGTTTAATGCCTTACTACTTTAGGCTTTAGCAGAGATCCATGCTAATCCTTGCAATGGGTATTGAAAGTCAGTTAATCAATTTGGCCAAATGATATAGTTTTGGATTATAGTTTGGTTGTGTACTGACTCTCCTCCATTTTTGGAACAAGTGTTCTATATTTAATATGCAAATGCTATTTTATTTAGTATTATTATTATTTTTAATGTGCATGTGTAATAACACAACTTATTCATTTATAAAATCTCTTTTATTTTCTCTTGCTTGTGTTGATTATGATAGTAAATTTGGGCATGAACAGGATAGTTTTCAAGATACTTGTCTTGAAGAGGACAGGAACTGTTTGGAAATTTATATAGTAGCCCTAAACTAAATTTGAGAAATTGATTGAGAACTAAGTTTATTCCCCTGTACTATGGGATATGGATTTGTAAATGAGAAGGGGAAAGAAAACCGAAAAATGTTGCTGAAAAATCTGATATACACATGGAAACACCAGTTGGAAGTTGTTAGGATTTATATAATTAGTAAAATAAATTGAGAATACTTGTTTTGAAGATTAAACTTATACTTTTTACAAATTTATAATCATAGTGCGTCAAAATGGTGGTGAATTCCAGATGGAGAAGTGTAATAGATCTTGATTTTCTAAACAATGCCTAGGTTTATTATTATATTAGTTGTTGATTTTTCTGTTTATAATTATAACCACCATAAGATTTTTTTTTGAGTATCTCAGTTTTATCTATGTTACAACATGTGTGCTTGTTACTGTGCATGTGTGGACAAAGAAACAATGGGAGGAAAAGAATGAAGTGGGGAGTGGGTGCCAATTATCTAGAAAATCATTATCAAGCCCATGTAGACATAAATTTTGCTGGGAATTGTTAGCGCTAGATTTACTGGGTTTCCTCCCCCATTGATTAACGGATGATAATCTAATTGTTCTTTACTTAAAGATCTTGAAAACATCCTTTTGGCGGAGAGGAATGCCTTGTCATTGAAAAGAGATAATGAGATCGTTGTGAAGTTCATTTGGTGGGAGTTGTGTTGTTCCTTTGAGCATTGATTAAGCAAAGGTTTTGAGTAGAAATTATGACTAAATCAGAGGTCCCAGTATTAAATTAGAGACGATGGTTGATATTGGCAATTTAGAAAGTCTGGGATTTCTGTTAAACTTCTCTAGCACAGTTGTATCTGACTTTGGATAAAAATCTCTCTATATGTTTGCCATAATGAGTGATCTGATTATATCTTCCAATCACAACTCACAACGGAGTATCTGCTTGTTTATCATGTCTGTAGTGCTTTTGTGTCTGTGTTTTGACAAATCTTTTCGTAATAATGCAGAAAGTCGAGCAAGAGAAATTGGAGAAGCTTGCGCGGAAGGTATGAACAAGTATACTTTGTCTGTCTGCATCTGTGTGTTTAGACTTTGGTGAATTTATGCACTGCATGATTATATTAAAGATCTTGATTTTCACCTTAAGCTTATATAATCGTACTTGATACTTAGGATCTTGCTTGATGTGGCTTGTTTAAAAAAAAGTAGATATGATTATAAAACAGGGGTTCACAGTGTATGCAGTTGTGTTTTAAACTGTCTTTACTCTCTCTTAAATGGTTAAATAGTTTCTTAGTTTGCTATGTATTAGTTGCTTTTTGAGCTACTGTTCCAAAACTCGGTTGATTTGTTTGGTTTGTCTGTGTTCAGTACTTTGGTTAATTGACTAGGACTTGAAAGTCAAAACTTGACTGAACTCCATAGACTAGACGGAACCGTGTCAGCTTAATATATCATGTATCCATTGCAGTTAAAATTAATTTTGATGGTCTCATCCAGCAAAAAAAATGGCATTTTTGATTGTCTCAAATTGAATTGGGTTATTGAGTTAGCTCAAAAATTTTTTTTTTTTCAACTTCCATATTAACTCAAATTTCATGCTGAAGCCTCTAGGAATGTGGTAAAAATTAGATATTCCATTTTCTCTCTGGGAACTTAGTTTGCTTGATATCCTTATGTAGTTATCCCTGGAAAAAAGTAATGCTTAATGAGTTGATGTTCTCAGGGCCCTAAACCAGAAGAAAAACCTGCCACAAGCTCAGGAGGATCAGCCACAGATGCCAAACCAACCAGCTCATCCTCAGCATCTGGAGCATCAACTGAAAAAGTATCCACTGACAAGTACCGGAACTATGCAGTTCTAGCTGGTACTATCACGGTTTTCGCTTCTCTTGGATGGTACCTTAAAGGTACTGCAAAGAAGCCAGAAGTCCAGGACTGAGGTTACTGTGCTTTGACATGAACAGTTAAAAAAGATGATAAGTAGTTTTCTTTACACTACTGGATCTTTGGCAAGAGTTTAATAAAGATACATCAACTTCACTGTGCCCCCTCTCTGTATTTGTTGCATCAGATTATAACTGCGTTTTATGTGCTTTTATAATTCTTGAGTTTGGCACGGGTTCATGGTGACCCTGTTTCGGAGAATATTTACAATGTGGAGGCACTATTCAATTTTTTTTTTTTGACAGCGCAATTATTTTAATATTGTCAATTCTATGACATGGGATGGCAGGTGATGGTTATCATTGTTATTAGCAGATGAGAATGAAATACAAGCTTCAGCGAAATTTTGTTTCGTTAATGAATCAACTTCAGCATGAGAACTGAATACTAGTTGTTCGTTAATTAGTAATTTGTTTGTGTTCCTTGAATAGAAGCAAAGTACCAACCTCGAAAAGACTATACAAAATTGATCCTAGCTAGCACAAAATTGATCCTTATGTCCTGTGGACAGGAAGTTATTTTGGTTACACTGAGTAGAGCTTTCATGGCTAATCAGCCCTTATCTTTTCTTACTTTTATTTTTTTGAGAAGATTATCCTTTCTTGCTTAATAACGAAAAAAAAAAAAAAAAAAAAAATTTAGAAAAGATCATACATTCATTTACTGAAATCTAAATCATTATAAATGTAGTGATTTATAATGAATTATATCACTTAATCTTTATCAAAATCATGTGACAATGTTAACTTCATTTATAAAAGTAGTTAATCACTACTTTACATCCTTGTTCCGTTGTCTGCTCTCTGCTTATTGTATTGGTTGGTGTTGATGCTTATCCCTCATCTCTTCTCTTCCAATAGATGATGGGTCGACAGTTCACTTATGGATAATATGACTCGACCCATCAATTACTCTTTCTTGTTCATTTCAAAAAGGGTATATTTACTTAATTTGAGACAAATTAGAGGACATGTGAAAGATAAGAAAAAAGAGAAAGACTATATATAGGACGTGTACATTGACTTTTTAAGTAAGACTATATTTGAGTTTACCAAAAAAAGTAGACTATATTTGAGCATTTCAAAATGATATTGATGATCAACAATATGTAATTGACAGGGTACAATAAAACCTAGTTCATTATATTGATGGTGTGTGTATGTATATACATATATACTTGTAAGGACCATAAAAAGAAACGTCCAAGCCCACTTAGAAGAGTGGTACCTTGTCCTTCAAATCAAGCTCAAACAATAAATTTTTTAAGAGAGTGGGTTTCTAACTCAAGTGCAATGTAAAGATAATTCCAAGATTGGATCCAAAGTATCAGATAGGTATACTTAGAACAACAATTGAGGAAAAAACCTTCCTTGGGCGGGTCCGAGGATCAATCTCTCATTAATAAGTTAAGCTCATATCATTTTACAAGGTAATACTTAGTTCTCTCTTATTTCTTCTTTTCTTGGAAAATGTTCATGCCTTTTTTTTTTGGTGTTCCCTTTCTTATATAGTTCCTTCCCTCGCATCCCAGCCCTCCACTTGTATGTCTCATGGCATTTCTTAGGATACTTGTTCCTTCAAGACCCTTCTGAAGGTGGTAGAGGGAGTTGCTAACTGTGAAGTTACTGTTAAGGGGTTATTTCCCCATTAATGCAGTTGATTAGGTTGGTGCAGAGTATTGAATGCGGAGGTGAGAGGTGTCTTCTTCAGGAAACTTCCTCCCACCACTCCTGTAGGTCTTGTACCCTCTCATCGCTATTCCCTCCCGTTGCTATCCCCTCCTTTATCCTTGGGCCTTTAAGGGATGCCAGTCGTCCCTTGGTTCTCTTATTCTCTTCGGCTAGGCGCAATCCTGGGAGTCTGCTTGCCCATCTTTACCTGGATTGGATAGATTCATCCTCGGCTTGGACTCCTTGGATCGATCTCCCCCCACAATACTTATGCTAGGTTTAAAAGTTCAAGGAAATACATTCCCCTTCTTACTATCTACTTATTATATCCTTTTGAGGTCATTCAATGAAATTGGAAAGATTCCTATAAAAGAAAATTTGTATAAAAAGAAATGGAAATAATGTGTTAGGGTTTTTGAAAATTATAGTAGGAGGTTGATCTAAAAAAAAATTATAGTAGGAGGCAATTAAAAAAATACTATCAAATATATGTGATTAAATACCGACCTATGATTTCTGTTTCATGATTATTATTTTTTATTATTAGGTCACATCAATCGATTTTTGGTATAAACCAGGTTAAAATTTAAAATACCTTATTTAACAAAAAAAAAAAAAACTTTACTACATTTTTTGGGAGAGAATTGTCATTATAGTTGGACTAATAATATATGGATATATCAAAGAAAAAAAAAACGTATGGAATAAATGGAAATAAAATGCTCCAATTATGAACCCATCCAATTTGTTTCCATTTATAGCTGGATGCAGTGCACCGCTCATGACATTTTTATTATTTTAAAATGAAGACTGCGCATCATATTCATTCCCATCATAAGAAAAAAAAAAAAAAAGGAAGAACTGTGTATCATCACTTAAATAGTCTCACTTGGTGCGCCCAATAGTCCTCCGTGTGACTAACGAAAGAAAGAAAGAATTGCAGAGTGAGAATGGAAAAAGGGAGAAAAGTAGTAGTCTCAGCTCTGCAGTTTTCTTGCACCGACGATGTCTCTACTAATGTCGCCACTGCCGAAAGGTCCTCTCTTCTCTTCATAATCTTGTTTTTACAAACCTTCTCTCATTCTTAATCTTGCTCTTTACTTTCTCAATCAATTGGTTAAACGTGTGTTGTTGCTGCTAATTTAGGAACAGTTCTTGAAATTGTTCTTACTGAGTTAAAGCTTTTGTAGCATATGGGTCTGAATTTCATGTAATCTATAGCTGACAAGCCACTTGGGTCCTTTTATTTTTTCACTTTTGTAGTTGTCGTATGTTGGGTTGCTGCATATAAATGTTTATGTTTGTTTACTTTTGATATTGGGGATGTACCTTGAAAAAGTGTTAGACTATGATTTTCTTTAATTCTTTGCGTATTTTTTACTACTCAACTTGATTTAAAAAGTGGGTTCTAGGTAAAGTATCTGATAGTTGAATAAGAAATCTGAATTTAATCCTGCTATACCAAAAATTGATTAGTGTCTTGGTACGATAATAAATGACTATTATCAGAGCGGACATCATAGGTTGAAACTCTCTAAAAAAAAATAAAAACTTGATTTAAAAAAAAAAAAAATTTTGCCAGCTTATTGTGAGGACTTATAACAAAAGTCGACTTGGGTATTTTCAATTTTATGATTTTTTTCATGAAAGGGTGTTGTGCAAATCACCAAATCCCCTTCATCATGAGATTGGAACTTCCAATGTAAATAAAGAGCCAAGAAACTATGAATCGACTAATTGTTTGGATACGGGCTTGAATGATTGGTTTGTGTTGTCAAGATTTTGTTTTTGCAATGGTTTTTAGGAACTTGATCAATGTTGTGCCATTTGTTTTCATGCCATACCAAATTGAGAGCTTGGTTGGTGCTTAGAAACTTTATACATATGATATTTTACAGGACTACTTTTTTCCATTTGGATGCTACTATGTACTTCTACCAGCTTTTTCCTTCATGTTATTGACTACAAGTCATAAAGCTCTATGCTGGTTTGATCTTTTTATGCAGGCTGGTTAGAGCTGCTCATGCAAAGGGTGCAAACATTATACTTATACAGGTATGTATGGTTGGAACTCGTGATATCAACTTTTGTAGCGTATGGCTCCTTTAGAAATATTACTTTTTAGAAAGTATGTGTTTGATACATCTTCTGAAGTACTCCATAATTTTGTTCTTTGTTCTTATGACTACTTTATGCTTCTTCAAAATATTTATTTCTGTTCAACTACAAAATGTCTTCTTCCTTTCCAACCATTAAAATTTGTAATGAGAAATTGGAAAGTATGCATGTTATTGACACTAGAGGACCTTGGAGCCTGTGTAAAAGACTATTAAGACACTCAAATTTATTCTTACTAGAATTGTAATATATGTATGGATTAATGGAGTCTAAATCAGTTTTCCTGATGCCAAATAAAGTTTTGGTGTAGATTCCAAGCATCTGAACTGATCATCTATCAGCATTCTAAACTGACTTGAGGTTGTGAAAAAGCTGTCTGGGAGGGATATTGAAATAGTGCAAATGCCATTTTAAGTACTCTTGGTTTAATCATCTTAAAGCTATGGGCATAATTAACTTTTGCCAAATTCAACTTCTTGGACCGTATAGGTCTTGCATAGTGCCTAAGGATGCCACCTAGTATGGCGGTGAAGCCTTACTGGTGAGGCACAGTGACCCTGGATAAAATCCTTCTTCATGCTAACCAACCACCGCTTAACGTTATATATGAAGCTGAAGGCCTTCTATAGTGCCTAACTACAAAGGCGACTTCTAAATATGTTTGCAATATAAATTGTTCATGAGAGCATAAGATGAGACACATTGATATACAATTATAATGCATTAATTCTGTAAAATTATGTATTGGGTGATATCTCTTTGTCTGTTGGTTACTGCTGGTAAGTATCTGATACATAGTGAGACACATTATGATATTGGGGAACATTTCTTAGGTTGAGTTGGACTGGGGTCTGCCTGCCATGCTTTACTGAGATCGGTAAAACTTTGTTACACTGTCATCTTAGCAACTTTTGATGTGATTGTCAAATAATCTATTATCTCATTTATTAATTTGTATTTTTCATATGATGAATGACATTGAATCAAGTTTAATTATATATGCTTAAAATTGTCTTCTACTTTGAAAGGGAATTGAAAATATATGCTTAAAGATATATATTTTTGATTGTTAAGTTACACACTTAGTGAGTTATGAACCCACAAACTCACCTACCATCCCGTTATTGTAGTAAGAGGAAGTGCCATTTGGGCTAGTGCTCATTGGCTTATTTTATTTTTTAAATGTGAGCAGCTAAAAAATAACCAGAAATGTTAATTTTCAGATAAGTGTCAAATATTATTCATATTTAATGCCAATGAGCTCTAGTTCAAATGGCACCTCCTACTTTTGTATGAGCAAGGTGGAGGGTGAGGTCGTGGTTCAAAAACCATTAGGCGTGCATGTATAATATCAATATTTGGTTTTTTGGATGAATGGATGATTTTATTCCAATACTGAGACAAGTACAATGAGTATGCACATATCACATATGCGTTAACACAGAGCAAACAAAATCAGCTCACTACCTCCACATCACTGCAAACTATCTGAATACAACATTACAACTAGTTCAAGGAAGAATTCCTTACTGCGGAATATGAAGTACCCCACATACTGCACAGAACACTATTTCTGATGGTATGCAGAAACCTCTTTTCTCTTATTGCTCCAAGTAAAGAAGTTCCCAATGAAACTATGATCCATTACTTCAATGTTGTATAGGCACTCCCCAAACTCATTTTCATAATTTGAAAGACTTTCACTACTGGACTTTTCTGCAGTACTCCTCACCACATTAAATTCCCCTATAAGTAGCCATGGATTGCCTTCATACTGCTGCTTAAAAGAAACCAGAAATTTCCAAAGCTGTCTCTAGTCAATACCTTTATTAGAGGCATAAATAAAAGAGCAAAGCCAATTATGATCACCATGCCTTATCTTACAATACAATTAACCGCCTGTTCAGATTGTGAAATAGCTTGCGCTGACACTCTATTGCGATTCCAAAACACCCAAATTCTTCTAGAAGAATGGCTAATTATAATTGATTATGAAATCCCATCCTGCAGCATTGTGTCCTTAATTCTTGCTGTATCTCCTCCTCTCTTTTGTTTCAACCTTCTACCAAGCAAGCATAAACTAGAGACCTTTCTTCTAACATTGCCCTAATTCCCTCTTCTTGATAGAGTCATTCAGTCCCTTTATATTCCAAACTAGGATAATCATTGCAAAGGGTTCTTGTATCATCTTTATTTTTCTCAAGTATACAGTGTTCATCATTGTGAACACGATTTACTTTTTTTATTTCAATAAAACTTCTATTACCTATAATAAGGGTCATGTCAAGGAGAGCATCCCCTCATTGAGATTTCTCCCATTTCTACTATTTTCTTTTTCCCTCTATCACCATTACTTGGTTGATGACCTGAAGGAGTGGTTCAATAATTTGCTGGATAGTGAGTGAAGACAGACCCCCATTCTTGCTGTTAGGACTTACAAGTTGTCCACTTTTCCACACCTTCCAGGATCTATAACAGCAAAAGAATTTGCTTTCATTTTCTCTTTTCTCACTTCATCCTTTCTAATGCTTTGAGACTTGGGACTCGGTGTATTGGTAGCATCTTTTTCTAGCCCTGTGCCATATAGTTTCCACGGTTATTCATCCCATCATTAGCCTTAGGAATATTTGGTACTCACATCTTTTGTATTCTTCAATATACAAGCATTGGACGAGTGACCAAATGACTTACAATGAGAAAATTTCAGAGGCCTCCATGGATATTCAATTCCAACCTCCTGAAATTCTTAGTCAACATCACCTTCCACAAATACCCTTGCATACCCAATCCTTTCCTGGTATTCAGTTACACTGTCTGCGTAAAATGGTTCCCTACTCCACTTGCTACATGTCTTAAGCAAGTAGGAGTCCAAATGTCCAATACTTGAGTCAACAGGAATATTTTTTTGATAGGTAAAATTCTTATCTACGATGGAATTTTAGACAGACAGAGTTTTGAGACTACATGGCTTAGTCATCTCTCTCTCTCTCTCTCGTTTTCTGAGGCCATGTCTACCTTGAATTAGCCATAATCGAGGCAATGGCTATTACAAGTTTTGAGACTTGTTACAATAAAGCCTTCTTTTGGCATTTATAGCTCTTACCTGTAAAAGGGTAATATTTGATGCTTAATATAAACAAAGAAATTATGGATGGTGTTGCAAGTAAAGTATTGTTTGCAAATAAATACACGCCATGCAGATGGTAAGTTAAACTTGATAAGTCATAATTGATTGTGTTTGACACTATTTCTTCAACTCAGTTATAATTCTCACTGTGGATAGTGTATAAGCTTTGGCCTCTTGGATCTTTTTTTCAGGAACTTTTTGAGGGTTACTACTTCTGTCAGGCACAAAGAGAGGATTACTTTCAGCGAGCTAAGCCTTATAAGGGTCATCCAACAATTCTGAGGTAAAGTAGCAGAAATCCTCTATTATTTGCTTGGCTAGCTGCATGCTCACATATTGTCCTGGCACCATGTAAATGTCCTATGATCTCAACTTCATACACATTTTGTACAGTGGAACTTATTTTGTACCTTTATGTGATGCTGTGCAGGATGCAGAATCTTGCAAAAGAGTTGGGCGTGGTGATACCAGTTAGCTTCTTTGAAGAGGCTAATAATGCCCATTATAATTCAGTAGCCATAGTTGATGCTGATGGAACAGATCTTGGACTTTATAGAAAGTCCCATATCCCAGATGGACCAGGCATGCGAGATGCAGGATTATTCCCTACATCAAGTCTTATATAAGTATTTTTTTTATGCTAATATATAATAATTTTTTCCTGCAGGCTACCAAGAAAAATTCTATTTCAATCCAGGAGACACTGGCTTTAAGGTGGGTGCTTAGTATTCCCTTTGTCCCAGAGTAATAGTACCACTTGAAAAGGGAAATGTGGAGTATTAATTAGGGATGGGGGGGAGTATAATCTAAACTTATATCTAATTCTTGGGTAGTTTCTATTCTGTTGGTGATTGTGGTAGCAGTGCAACTTACAATAATCCTGATGCTTTTGGTAAACAGGTTTTTCAGACTAAGTTTGCAACGATTGGAATTGGTAAGAAGTTTAGATGCTCTAATTTTTAAAGCTCTGTTTTTAATTATTTTGGGCATGTTTGTAATTATAGAGCCATGCAAAGACACCTTTATTTTGTTCACTTTAGGCTTCAGATTTGCTATTTAACCATGCTAATCGCAAACAATACAGCAAATTCTTTTGTTCTAATAATTCATCTGTGACAGAATTCAGGATAGGGGAAAACTAAAGTTACTATTGCCTATTAATTTCAGCAATTTGTTGGGATCAGTGGTTTCCAGAGGCAGCCCGAGCTATGGTTCTTCAAGGTGCAGAGATATTGTTTTATCCTACTGCTATTGGTTCTGAACCTCAGGATCAGGGTCTTGATTCTCGTGATCACTGGAAGCGGGTAATGCAAGGGCATGCTGGGGCAAATTTGGTAAGTTCTTTGGCCTAGTAGAATACCAACTTTAGAATTTAGTTGGTTCTAGGTTGGTCTATTTGTCTGGTCCTCATTCCAGTACCTGCCTCGTTAGAGATTAAATAATCTAAAAATGACCATAAAACAATACTTATGGATAGATTATGCATTTCAAAGCAAATGTGTCTTTTGTTGAGCAAATAATCTATTTGCTGTTGTTGTTGTTGTTGTAGATGATTTCTGTTGAGGGATTTTGGTGATTGTGCAGATCACAATTGATAAATATGGTGTTTGTTATTGAAATGCAACCACACAAGGGATTTAATCTATTTTGGATGAATTCAGGTACCTCTAGTAGCTTCAAATCGCATAGGAAAGGAGATAATTGAGACAGAGCATGGAAAAAGTGAGATTACATTCTACGGGAACTCTTTTATAGCAGGTATTCCATTTATTTGTCTGATGATATTAGCAAAGTTGAGATTACCTCCAAGTTATTGGGCTGTGTCCATGGATATGTAGCTAATACAAAATATATGTGAATCTATACTGATCACAGGACCTACTGGAGAAATTATTTCAGCTGCTGATGATAAAGAGGAGGCTTTGCTGCTTGCAGAATTTGATCTGGATAAGATCAAGTCCAAGAGAAAAGGCTGGGGAGTATTTCGTGATCGACGTCCAGAATTATACAAAGTGCTTCTGACTTTAGACGGAAACAGCCCCACACTGTGAGATCATCCTGTTAGTGTCTTGTTCGTGAGGTAATTAATAAAATTGCTTTAATAGCTTTCACAGCTGTGTATTATTTTCAAGCATTATGATTTGGGGGTGGGTGAAGGAAGTGGAGGAGGGGGGTGGGGGGTTGTTGGAGAGCAGAACAGCTAGATAACTTCAATGCCAAAATAAATCAAAGTGAGCAACAATATCTGGTTGAACTTCACATCTGAAATATGGTTTATTGAACATTGTTATTCTGGCTTTGTAATTTTTGTTTTCTTTATTGTTGATTAATACCATTATCATGTCGCATTGCTATGTACTGCATCTTACATTTAAATTTTAATCACTAGAGGATGCTCACTTGGGAAAGTTGACGCTATTATTGATCAAAATGTTTTTGGAACACCTAAGCCCAAGTTTCCTCTCACGTGGTTTGACATTGTAATCCTAGCCTTTTGCCCTCGTGATATTTTAAAGAATAGTCATTTTCTCTAGTATCCTATTAGCACTCTGGTCAGTTACGATATGCAGTGTTTGTTGACTTTGTGTTTATATATTGGTTAGATATGATCTAAAACTTATAAAATAAAATATTAAAAAAAAATTTAAAAGGGAAGGAAAAAGATGTGAATATAACTTAAACCATATCTGCCAAGAGCCTTGTTACTTGTAACTCAACTAACATTTCTTGGTGTTTCTAACAAAGACGTAACTTAAACCATATCCATTTTTACTACCTAAAGCCAACGCTTAAACCATATCTATTTTTACTACCTAAAGCCAACGCCCAGGGAATGGTGTTCCAGTCCAGTTCATTCTTGAAGTTCTTAAATTCATTTTTATTTGAACTCTGATCATATTGTTCAACTCTTTCAACAAAATAATTTATCAATGTATGAAATCAAGAACAGTAGCCTGAAATAGTCGTTAGTGTGTTACAGAGTGTAAATTGTGGCTACAATGGTGCATTCAACCTAGCAGATACACCTGACCTATAGTTTTTTTTTTTTTTTTTTCCTTTTCCTTGTTTTGATAGTTGAGTTTGGCCACATGAAGTGGGAAGAAAGCCTATAGTTGCAATCACGCTCAAGTGATGGGCTGAGCTGTTTCATAGCAGCAGAGTCATAGAGTTTCTCATTCTATCAGCGACATGTAGTGCTTCTGTGAAATAGTACATATAGCTCTAAAAAGTAAAATCAAGAAAGCCATAGATTTTATATTCTTCCAAAGAATTGGCACTTATCAGTAAAAGAAATCTTCCAACAAATTGGGACCTGTCTTGCCACGTGTTTGGTGGAAAAAATTATGTTGTTCACGTCAGATCTCTCTTTGATGTACCCAAAGCATCTCAAGAAGACTTTATTTTTATCTTTTATAAAGAGCATCTTTAGAGTGAGTTTCTTGTTCCCTTGGCCTCCCATTTATGATAAGCTTTGCTTGAATCTGTTCTTGGCCATAAAAGGGACTGGGGCCATGAACTTCAATCATTAAAGGAGTTATTTTATTATGATGCTCTCTGTCTCTAGATTTTTACTGGCTATAATCATAATTGGTTGTTTAATGTATCATTTTTCTGAAACTAACCATCAATTAGATGAATTTCAAAGGTTTATCAATAACGATTTATCCACAAATTATATTTGAGACTTTGGTGAGTCCACTCTAATATATGCTCATTTTGTGGTGTATAATTCAGGTTTGGACTATATTCACTGTTAGTTGACTGCTTGACTCTATAGGTACTTTTCATTTGTTCCAGAATGTTACATTGTGAAAAAAAAAAAAAAAAAAAAAAAAAAAAAACTTGAAATTGGCATTATATTCATTCATGTCATGATCATAGGTAGGCTCCCTATGGATTTGGGTCATTGCTGATGTTTTTTGTTCCTCTTCATTCATCTTTAATTTGGGTGTCACTTTCATAATTTGAACATCACCCTGGTCATTGGTATTGATTTAATTATAGGTTTTTGCTGCGTTTTCTTCCCCCTTTTTCTTTTTTCTTTTTCAATCAACATCCTGAGTCATATACATAAAGTGTTGCAACCAACCTTAATTCCCAGCTTGCAGGGGAAGGTGTGGGAAGTCTCAAGTTAAAACTTTCATTTTTTTTTTTTTTTTGGCTTGAAGGTGAACTTCAATATTTGTTCTTCACCGGTTTCTTAATAGGCCTTCTCTGAGCATCTTGGGCCATCTTATCCAGGTCATAGATCTTGTGTAAGCTTTTGAAAACTGAGCATGATGGTTTTTTTTTTTTTGGCTACAACTGAATATGATATTGTCACCACCTAGAAATTCCCAAATTTTGCTTATCTACTATTGCTTCTCATTGTCCCTTGCGTTAATTTTGTTCTGTTGTGCATTTTTGCTTTTCTATTTGCATCTCAATTAAATTCAGTATTTATTTAGGCTTCATAAAACATCATTATATAGGCAATTATTTTTATATATAACATGTAGAGCAATTTATTTTTGATAATTTGATAGCAACAACGAGGGAGGGGAGATTTAAGCCTTGATGTTTTTGTGGAAACACTAAAAGGTGTAGGCTACAAGACTTCTGGCGCAACACATATAGCGATTATTAGAGCTTTTGATTGGGTAGAAAAGTGCAAAAATAAAAACGGTGAAGGGAAAGAAAATGATATATTCAAGGGAAAAAAAAGATATATTCTCTTGTTTGGTTGTTTCGTAGAGTAGAAAAGTGAAAGGGAAAAAGGAAAGGGATATTATTTTATATCTAGGTCCACCATTCATATATTCCAAAATTAAAGGAAATTAAGAGAATATCTTACATAGATGATTTGACAATTTTATTCATTGATTTTATTTAAAACAATTCAATACAAAGATATAATAGTCCTTTCGGGGATATACTGGTGGACTCCAGTGGTACACGAGGTTTATGAGTTATCTCATCTCATCGGTTGGAAGTGAAAAGTCTGGCCAAGAGGGATAATCTGCTTCCTTATAGCCAAAAAAAGAAAAAGAAAAAGAAAAATAAATATATAATAGAAAATTTCTGTCCATTTTTCTAACCTTCATTGTTCCTGCCGAACATTTCTAACCAAAAAATATTGGTCTCTTCTTCTTTTTCATTTTTTTCAACCTCGCATTCTCTTTCCTATCCTCTTACCAACCAAATTCTTAAGATTTGATGAAACTGGGCTCCATTGCTGTCCCCTATAAATTAATGGTTCCTGGCTTCATTTGCCTTGGATGCTAGGTAAAAGAAACCAATCGTTTACTCATTTTAATTAAGGTTAACGCAACATGTGCTATTATGGTACACGAGACACAGTCAAGAAATCTAAATACCGTTTGGCCATTTGCCCAAGTATATACGGTAGTATATGGAAGTCTTTAGATTATGGTGATCTGTGAGACACGGGTTCGAAAAAAATACATGAGGTTGTCCTTTCCTTTTAAGTGCTTTCTTGGTTTGATACGGTCTAAATATTTTGACATGTACCTTTTTAGGTAAACAAATTGCAAATACAATGCACTATGATTTGATTATAATAGATTAGCATTTTAAGCTCTTTATCTTTACTTGGAAGTCTAGTGGAGAAATGATTCAAGTTACGGAGTTAGTAGTAGCAGTATATTGTAACTATCTCAAAAAATAAATAAACTCGGTTTTTTATTTTTTGGCCATATATAGCTACTTAAAATGTGGCTAATATTGCTTGAAATTTTTGGCCATATATAGCCATATATAATGCGGCTCATATTGCTTGAAATAGACTGTCTCTCATAAACAAAGCCGGCAATATCGCTACAAGACACCTGGCAAAAATTTGTTTTATAGTAATGCTACAGCCACAAACTATTTTACAACATTTTTACAAACTATTGATGTAACAAATTCTTATTAGTTCTAATATGGGTCTACCACTAACATTACATAAAAGATGGTGATTATAAATTTTCATAGTTTGATATGCTAAGTGTAAGTGCCTATAATTTAGGATAGTTTTCTGCAATTAACTCATAGAAAAACACCTAGAATTTATTTTGTATAACCTGAAATTAAATTTGCAGAAAGTAGAAAGCATCTTTTGGTTTTAAAAACACCTTCAGCAGGGAAATTTAGATAGACAGCGGAAATTTATTTTTTTTTTTTTTTTTTTTTTTGTACCTTGGATGACTGATAATTTCATTGAAAAAAAAAAAGAGAGAGTAGAGGAAGAAGAAGAAGAGGAAGAAGCAGAAGAAAGGAAAATTGCCCACGTAAATGCAAAGCTGGGTTCATGTTTTTCTTTCCTCTAATTATTAGCAAAATTAAAAATTCTAACTGGCATCTACAAGACTAATTAAGAGTTGAAACCAGCAAACTCCAACCTGCAATTACGAAATTGCCTGAGACTTCATATATGCTTGTGCTGACTTCAAGCTCAGCCTGCCTTATCTCCTTCTTTTCCTCCATTGCTTACACATCCTCGTTTTCCTTCCCATCTTTTTCATCATCATCATTGTCATTTTCTTCATCTTCCTCTTCCTCTTCCTCTTCTTCTTCTTCTAGAATCTCATCATTTGGCTGAACAAAGTTCAACTTGAGGCGACCGTCTTCTCTAAATGCATGCAGAAACTCCTGGGTGGGAATCCTCATTTCCTTGAGAACGAACCTACCATCTTCTCTATAGGACTTAAAGAAAACCCAAGGCTTCCCACTCTTGCCTATACAAGAAATAGGTGGTGGGAATGCTCCACAACTACTTGTCTTTGACCTCCTAAATTCACCACCATGATTTTCATTGCATGCCAAGTGATGCTGCTTTGTCATCAAGCCTCCAACAACTTTCTCTTCTTGCTCAACTTGACACTCTTGATTTTTCTCATTCCTAAACTCTTCGACATCATCGGAGCTTTCAAAGCCAAGACCTTCAGTGCACAACTGCAGGCTATCAACGTTCATTGATGAAAAGCTGTCACTGCTTTTGTGGCTACTAGTATACCTGTTTCTTGGGGTCGTGGTGTCTGAATTGGAATCCCATGATGCGTTCCTCTTGTTCTCTTCTTTCTCATCAATGGTATCAAGCTTTTCGATAGATGATGATGATGATGATGTGGGAGGGCTTGGGAAGCTGGATGGTTCAGGATTCTCTTTGAAATGAAGTTCACCAAAGATCTCGGTGAAGGATGGTGACTCCTCAATATTGGGAATCTGGTTCCATGAGAGGGATTCAAGTAGTGTTGGATTTTCAGGCAATGGCTTCTCAAAGATGTGTTGGAGGCTTCCACAGGCAGCCATGGCTTTTTTTGGCTCCTTGGTTATTTGTAGGATATTTAAGAGACTAAGAGAGAAAAAAGAAAAAAAAAAGTGAGGAGTTCTTGATGGTTGAGCTTGAGAGAGAGAGAGAGAGCGAGAAGGAAGCACGAGATTAGGATGGGTTGAACCGTTGAAGAGATCAAGAGATGGTGCTATTAATTTGGGGTGTTGATATGCAACACGGATTGCTTACCCCCCCTCCCCCCCCCCCCCCCAAAAAAAAAAAAGAAATTAAAACGAAATAAATAAAAATGGAGCAAGAATGGATGGTTTTGGAGATTGGTCAAGATTTGGTGGTTACAATTGAATGTAAACTATTACTCTAAAAAAAAAAAGTTAACAGATGTTACCTACTATTTATGAGTGGTGCATATAATTTTTTTTCCCCAATTCTTTTATGATTGAAATTTTTTTGCCACAATTTGATGACATATGTGATTATAATGAGTGAACCATTGGTTGCACATGAACCTATTATGTTTTCTTCATCACTCATCGTTACACGTCATCAAGTTGCAATTAGAAGAAAAGGCTATCCATTACTACTACAATTACAAATTAATCTACGATTTTACACATAATTATTATAATATACACGTAATTATTATAACATATAATTTTTAATTGAGTTTAAATTCTTCATTAAAATCTTGTCACAATAAAAATAAAATACTATTAATTATTAACAGAATTACCTATTAATAACTACCTAATGATTGAATTTATATTTAAACAATAAATAAAATAATATTAATAGCTACGTTAATGATTAAATTTTTATTTCGTTAAATTTTTCTATGCATTGCATGGGTTATTGACTAATATATATAACCAAAGACGTTTGACATTTGGTTAACCTTATAATATTGTGTCACATAAGGTTAATATCTATTTGTTATTATTATCTATTTGTTATTGTTTTTATAAAATAGTTTAAACTAAATGACTACATTAAACTCATTAGCTTCGTATTAATTATTGAGGCACACAACCACACTCATTCATATATAAACTTATACACTTTGCGCCTATTTAACCAGTCAAATGCTTGGACAATCACTAATTTTACAATTTTTTTCTTAAATTTTACTAACTTTATATATATATAAAAAAGTTATTATAACATGATAACAATACACACACATGTAACAAACCATCTCTATTTCCTAATTATTAAATTATATAAATTTATATTGTACACACAAATGTCCACACACATCATAATTCACAAAAATAGCATTATAACAAAAAGTAATACACACTATCAATATTAGACACACTCACACACATAATATAAATTTATAAAAAAGAGTGATACTTACGATTCACAAACACTGACTCTTTACTCTTAGAGTTAGAAATACTTGTAATAAGGGTGTGCAAAATTTAAGTTAGGGTGTGCAAAAATATTTTTAAAAATAAATTAAAGTATTAAACTAACAAAAAACAAAATTTATATATATATATATATATATATATATATATTTTTTTTTTTTTTAAGTCAGGAGTTCATTTGAACCCCCTGAATATAGAATAGCGTCGCCCCTGGTGAGTTTAGATTTGACCCGTATGCTTGAGTGTGAGCTTGACATCCCAACTCCCAAGGCTTTGTTTGTATATCTTGACTAGGTTCAAATGACTTGGTTCCCAAGGTTTTGTCGTCCACGAATAAAAAATGTACCTTTTTTTTTTTTTTGGTGAACAAAAAATGGGTAGAGGGGGGTGATTAGTGTGGCTTCCCTACTTGGGCGTAACCATAGTAGCACCCTACCCGCTCCCGGACGAGACCCCATACTCTCGGTTTGTGAGAAACTCACTTATTATTCTTTTAGACCGTTTGGGATGAAGATGGGATATAAGGAGCACCAACACACAGCTAGTTGTTGAGGCTCGAACCCAAGTCCTGAGACTTGTCAGCTCGGTATCTTACCAACTAGGCCATCCGAATGTTGGTAAAAAAAAAAAAAAAAAAAAATCTTTACTGTCTTGATAAGATGATAAATCACATTCATAATGTAATAAACGTCATATGGTTTTTAATTTATATTCTGCTTATTTCAAATAGAAAACCTTACACAAAGATAATATTCTGTATTTTTCTAAATTTGTTAGTATTTATTAAAAAAAAAAGTCAAAAGAAAACCATCTATTTACTTCCTATATTTAACTTAGAAGAAGATAGAGTTGTTTTTCACTAAATTTTTCTGAGAAACAGCTCTATTACACACGAAGCAAACAAAAAAAAAAAAGAAAAAAAGAAAAAAAATGGAATTTTATAATTGAGTTAACACCAGCGAGCTGCAGCCAGTTGTTTCTGCATGAGTGATCAGTGATGCCCTCATTTTCACTTCCAGAAGCACAAGGAATATTCGAGCTGATACTCTATACATGTTTTCCTCCTTTTGTGAGAAAATTGTTGAGTGCTATCCGACTATCCGTCTATTTCAATGTCCTATCTAAACAATCCTTCGATGCAGACTAGCACAACCTCTTATTATTTTTAGTTTATCACGTAGCTCCTTAGTTGTGTGATTATCTTTCCTCGTTATCTTTATGGGCTTTTCCATAATTGTATTCATTTCTTTGTTTCGATTTCGTGGTCCCAACTCATTGGATCACACATTTTTAGACAATGCCTTTTTCCCACAAAATTTAACAAAAGCCAAGATCTTTATTACATGTTTGAGGTACTTTATTGGACTCCACAAAAGCACACTTCCATAAATAAGTTGATGGTATAGTCATTTTAGCATATACAAGTTTTGACACGCATTATAAATAAGTTGATGGTATATATAGTGATTCTAAAATATTCAAGTTTTGACAAACATCTAATTAAAAAAAGAAAAAGAAAAAGGCGATATTAAGAGCCTTACAAACATCTAATTAAAAAAAGAAAAAGAAAAAGGCGATATTAAGAGCCTTGCAGATCAATGACATTGTCCGTCTTCCAATGAGATTTTGGGTTCAAATCCTCCGCTCGTAAATGTACATAAGCGAAAAAAAGAGACCAGGGGTAAGCACCTAAACCCACAAGGAATAAAAGATTGGTCACAGATTGAAAAGCAAACACAGGAAATCACATCAATGGAACTCCAGTAACAATGTTAGCAAGATTCTACAGAAGGGTCATCCATGAAATCAGATCAGGTTAAGCAAATCACCAAGCAGCAGAGACAATATACACGAACAATTCACAAACTTTTCTTCAACTTCCAAATCAAACAAACTTACATTTAAAATACAGTATCATACAATGAATTAGGCCCAACTGCTCTTGAGCTTTCCTTCACCTCCAGGCTTCGATCCGCTCTATCCTTGAATCTATGCGACTCAGATTGCTGATTCCCTTAGTCTTGTCAACTGGCCCTGTTTCTGGAACTAGAGGTTGCTGAACACATTTTTTAGTTGGCCCCCATTTGAAATTTGAATTACTTGATTGACCAGTCCTGCTCTTTTCAGTAGTACCTTGAATTCCAGCTATTTCACCATCAACTTCACCGGCCTCTATTTTGCTAATGTAAGTGTCAACTCCAATCAGAGTCCCACAAGAACCACGCTCATCAGAATTTAGTTTCTCAGAAGATGTCAATGGACTGCCTGCTTCTCCACTAGCAAGATCATTGTTTTCATTAGTGTCAAAGAAAATTTCTGGAACAGGTTCTTCAGCAACAAATGCTTGCTCTGGCTCTTCATTTTCTAGGGCAGTATCTTCCAAGCAGGTTTGGGAAGGGCTCTGGTGTCCATTCTCATCAGAAGGCTCTAAACAGGAAGCAGAGTAAAGCTTCACTGCAGAATCTTTTCTTTCTCGGAGTGTTTTTAAGATTAGGGTCTTGAGGAAGTTCATCACTTGGACTGCATACATCAAGGCAGTCAAAGGATCTGCCATCTGCAACAAAACAAGTCAAATCATTACAGCAAATCATTGGATAAATCTGCGATCTGCAGTGCCATCAAATTTTTTCAGTTTAAATGGAAGGTTATAACTTGGCCCCCCCAAAAAAAGAACACGAAAATCAAAGGTGATAATGAGTTGAAAAAAGAAAAAGAAAAAAAAGGGTGGGGTTGTCATTTTGGCACATGATTTTACTAGTCAGCATGTAGCATACAGATATCACCAACTCTAAAATGAAGGTGCTCATTTAAATGCAATTCAAAACATGCTTCAAGATTTGGTCCAATATAACACAACTGACTGATATAAAGGGACGCCCAAATGATATCATTTAGCAAGAAAGAAATATATAGACTGCAATTGACTTAAACATGCCATGAATTTCTGAACTTCAAGAAGTTGAAACTATTTTAACTAACCTGAGTCATGTTTGGTGCAAAAACCATAGCAATGTTGCGTGCATCCATCTTGTTCAGATGTTCCTGTTGAACAACATCAGTCATCAGGTTGATGGCCCAATCCAATAGAGCACCTTCAGTTGGGGGTAGACGCCTCACAAGTTCAACATAATCCTCTTCTGTCTGGCATTGCATTACCTGCTCAGGTGATAAAGGATCCAGAACCCCAGTTGGGAGTTCCCTAAACCAAGCCTAAAAGATCAAATATTCATCAAGTCAATGTATTGATATCATTACTTATAGGGCTTCATTCTTACTCATTAATTATAGGAGCATGTAGTAACTTGACTATTTCTTCAATAGAATCAATCTAGAATAGGCCAAACTTTTCCACAGTGATCAGTAATTGCAACTTGACTAATTTTTGCTTTGATTTTAACATCCCTTAGATTTACAATAATTGCAAGTTTATTAAACAGATGAATAAGACTGGTAAAAATCAAAATTTTCTCCCATTCTTCCACCATGTACAGATTTAGAGGTCCCTCAATCTCTTGAACTGTTTAGGTAATATGTCAAAGAAGAAGAAATCATCATTAGAAGGTCCAAACTTACCCTTTATATAACATTTTATTCGTCAAAGAAGAAGAAGAAATCTTAACACTTACTTCTTCTGGTTTTCTGGCATATTCTATTGGAGTGCCTTTACCAACCAAATACATAAAGTGAAAAGACACGACTTGTGGCACATAAAAACAGCCATAGCAGATCAAGAGTCACTGTGAATGTAGACATGTAACCACAATACAATATTTTTTTTGACTCATATGATCCTTTCTTTTTCTTGACATTTGACAGTATACTTGAAACTGATTAAGGATGGCAGTATTGGAGCAGAACATTGACATAGTGTTATTCCAAAATTTTGTAAATAGTGTAAGTCTTGTTTATGATTATGCTTATTAAGATCAACTCACTTTCACATACTCTTCACAAACAAATATACAGCAAACATGATGCCTAAAAATGATGTACCTTGATAGCAATGTTATATTTAATCAGCTTTGATAAAATAACAACAGCATACCTTGATAAGCCCTGCCAAACAATGTACATCAATGCCTTCTGGTACCACTCCTGTGTTCAATTGGTCCCTGACATACTCCTCTTGACTGTTGTCTGCAGCAATTCTGAAAACCCCTTCTGCCTACATGTGTAAAATCAACAGTTTGAAGATTTATAGTCTCCAAAGAACTTTCAGACCAAAACCAATACCAATAAACTCAACATAATTTGACATGCAAAGATATATAAATAGAAAAAAGCCGCTCAGACAAGTCAAACCACTCAACTCTACAAAACTTTCTTTCAATTCCAAACTATTGCTCTTGGTTCAGAATTTTTAGAGTCATGATGTTCAAGAGGCAGAGGAGAAGAAAATGAACAAGGAGAATTACCTGCAAGCCTCCGAGAGCATACAAGTGTTTTTGCATTAGCAAGAGAATTGTTGGCACGCTATTCCCTCGAGAGTCATACGACAATTGCATGGATTCTGTGGAAACTCCAAAGACGGTAGTACTACATTTAAGGGGGAAAATAAAGGAAAAATCAAATGAATAGCAGAGGCAAGATCATACTAGTTAAACAATTAGGTAGAAACTGACAAGAAGATGTGCAAAAATTAACAAGCTTTAAAGCCTTCAAGGAACAAAGTTAAACTATATAAAGTGATGCAGATGTCGCTAGTGTGTAGGTTCTGAACCTCAGGAGAATTTCAATAAATCCTTCTCAGATGATGCTAACTTTATTTCCATTTATGTTATCTAACCAAATAACCATTAAATCCCATTCTTAATGATCATTCAGAATCCAACATTTTAACAAAATGAAATACATGTTTATACATGGAAAATACTGATTAAGTGGGATGCTTGTAAAATGGATAAAAAAATGCAAGTCCAGGAAATATGGATACTGGTATGTAGTAGGAAGAACCTTTTTTACGTGATTGAATATGTGTGTATGTATGTATTCATAAGTACATGAATAAGCCAGGAACAAAGGCCTGATTGCCAAAGCTCATTAAAATAAGGCAAAGGAAGAAACTATTAATCATCCCTAAATTGATGACTATTCCATTATAGGACTTAAAATAAGAGATTTTATACCAACATAATTTTATATCTACTTGAGTTAAAATTAAAGCTAATCTCAGCCGCCCTTAGGAAGGGATAGCACATCATATGCGAGATCAGGAGTCTCGCCATTTGCTTTAAAATCGAGAGGGTGCTGTTGATAATCTCCTGATACGATGATTTTTAGATTTTAATTTTTTTAATCTATCCAAATAAAATTGTTTCCACATATATCATCCACGAAAATCACCAAAACTAGTGTTAAATGTAAAACAAACACAACAATTTTGCAATTGCAATAACCAATAAGAAACCAAAAAAGCCTTTTTTTTTTTGGTTCTGTTTTGTTCTAACTACAAGTTGGATTCAATCTAGCTGCAGTTTGACAAATTGGATAGACCAATAACTAAAAATAGGTCACAACCAATAGGACATCCAAGAATAGAAACCAGCAAAGCAACCAATACAAATAACAAACTTAAAATCTCAAGAATTGCATTGCACAAACAAATACAACACCCAAAATGGAAACCCCCCCCCCCCCGTTTGACAGACCAAATTCGCAATTTCAAGATTGCATTGCCACCAAAAAGAAAAGAATAGAAAAGTACACAGCACATGAGCAAATTGAAAAATCAAGAATTTGAATAAACCATTAAAACTTTAAAAAAGAAAAAAAATACACAAAAATGAATAAAAATCAACAAGTTCACAAATTTAATAACCAAAATAGCACCAAAATCATGAAAACTTAAATCCCACATTCACATTCTCACAAAAAAAGAAAGAAGAAGATGAAAAAAAAAAAAAAGAACCTTGCACTGGGAGGCCTTCTGGGTACCTCAGGTTCAAACTCCACAGGCAAACCCAAGAAGCCATTGAACCTATCAAAGGTAACATGCGCCACATGGCGCACATTAGTGGGCCACCCGATCTCCATAGCACAAAGCTCCCTTCTATCACTCTTGCAAGCAATCAACGATTTTCTGAAAAGGGCCACCAGCAATGCCAACAAAGAAAGCTGATCTCTTGTCTGACTCTCACACTCTTCTTCCTCTTCCTCTTCCTCTTCTTCTTCTTCCTCAAACACCGACACTATAGAATCTCCGTCCTCTGCTACATGCGAAGAGAATGACTCACATTCACAAAGGTTGTAGTTGTTGTTGTTGTTAATGTTGTTGTTGTTGTTATTGTTGTCCTCATTCTGAGGTTGCTTTGCAAATGATAAAGGAGAAAAAGAAGAGGAAGAAGACGAGGAAGAAACTCTTGTAGGAGAAGAAGAAGAAGAAGAGAAATGGGTTGGCGAATGGTTGGGATTGAGGACCTCAGTCATGGTTGGCAATGAAAACAACCTTTTTCTTGAATTATAAAAAACACCCACTAATAAAAAAATCGCTTTCTTGCTTTGAGAAACAAGAAAAAAAAAATTATTACACTAAAAAAGAAATATACAAAGATTCTGAGAGGTTTGAGAGAGACAGAAAGATTGAAAAGAAAGAAGATTTTTCAGAAGGAGATTTGGGTTGGAGTTGGACTAAAGCAAAAGGGTTTGAACAATGTGGGACGTGAGAATCATTATCTCTCTATATATATTTTTTTTCAATTTTTTCTTTTTCTTTGTTTTGGGGTTTTGGGGAGTTGAACAAGCAAAGACAGAGAGTATCTGTGAAATTGAGAAAGAGAAAGAAAGAGAGAGAGAGAGAGAGAGAAAGAGATGTATTTTTTTTTTGGTTAAGAAAGAGATGTATTTGGTGGGAAATTAATTGAGTAACTAATACAGTATTAATGGAGTATTTACTACTATATATATATTGTACCATATGTTTATGTATTTGAGTTGTCAGCTTCAGTTAGAAGGTTAGTAGTTAGTACTATTTCATCAAAAAAGAAGATTAGTGCTATTATTCATTGCGTATTGGTTTTGGTAGGTTTTAAATACAGCTCACATCACAACGCACAATGCACAAGGACCTCTCTTTATCTTTGGAGCATTTTCAGGAGGGGGGGTTTTCTCTCTTGAACTGTAATTTACAGCTTTGGTTACTGCCTTACTGGTAAGTTCTATTAATTTTGACTCTCATAAATAGAAAGTTTAATTGTAGTTTGTTTTTTTTGGGTTTTTCTTTTTTAGATGTGAGATAAAATTTTATTTTAGTATAATCTAAATGTATGTTTGTGCAGCTTTTTTTTTATAGAGATTTAAATATCGGTTCTTACTTCACACCCTACAAATATTTATACTTGTAGATTGACTATCATTCTAAAAGTGCGCAATGCTCAAAGTTTTATTATAGTTGAAGACGGACACAATAGTTCCCGTACTAAATTTCATAATTTCTGAGCAGATAAGTTATTATTGATTTTATCTCTCTCTCTATATATAGAATTGGTGTGCTAATATGGATTATGAAGAGGAATTATAACTGGTCTTTGATACTGAATTTGAGGTCATGTTTGAACAAAGGGAAGGGAGTAAATTTCTGATAGAAACCTTTTCATAACTATTAAAGAGTAGTCCAAACAAATAGCAGAACAAAATAAGAAAAAGAATTGAAAACCAAGTTTAAACTCCCTGAACTTGATAGTAACATTTTCTGTACTTTTTTTTTTTTTTTGTTGAGAAAAAACATTTTCTGTACTTTAATACCTAATAATTCAACATACTTGACTTTGTTTCAATTGATTGACAAGGGTACAATATTAGATGATAGCATGGTCTCTTGCAATTTATGACCCTTGTTAGGTGGCATATTAGTAGTCAAATTAAATTTTTGCTAAAGAAAAAAAAAAGTGTAGGGATGACCAGTTTGTAAAAGACCCCAAATGTGACCATAACAACACTTGCACATTGAAAAACCAATGCCTAAACTTAAACCAAGGATGAAGGGTTGCAGGCAAGATGAAACCTAAATTTTTGATTGGGGCAAAGCATAAATAAATAAATAAAAATTAGAATTCAAGAATGAAACATATACTAATTCAAGACTAAATATAAAAATAAAACTAATATTCTTTCATAGCTACCACAATATAAACAAAAGAAAAGACAGAATAATAGTTCTCAATATATGTCAAAATCAATCATTTATCAAAATGCAAATTTGTATTCTTTTAAATTCCCAAAAATATTCTATAAATTGATTATGTACTAAATTTCACAATAATTTTACTTTCAATATACAAAATCAAATAGTACTTTTAGAAAATCATTTTAATTTTTTTTAATTGTTGTAGTTTTGACAAAATTTTTAAATTAAAATGCAAGTCTTGACCAAAATCTTTGTAGCTCAATTGACACTTGTTGTTATTTCCAATAAAAATGTCTAGTATTCAAATTCTCTCTTCCCCACCTATTAAATTATTAAAAAGTATAATAAAATTGTGTTGTCTTGTAGTTATAGTTGAAACAAGACAAGCGTACAGCTACAATAATTCTATAAACAAATTGGTAGGTTATTGATATTTTAATCTTTATGAACCACCTTGACACAATTAAGAAAGATATTATGAAAAAAAAAATGATATGTGTTTTTCACATCGATTTATTACCATTCTATCAACTTTTTTAAAATACTAATTGTGGGGTCCAATTTTGTGACCCTGACCCATTTTTACATTGGGGCCCAAGGCCCGAGCCGAGAAAGGGTATAGCCGAGGATAGGTAATAAAAGTCCAAGCAATTTTGAGACACAGCCGAGGATGATTCTGTCCTCGGCATATCCGAGGTCCCCCTAGAAGGAAGGGCAAAAACGGTATAGGAACAGTTTGGAAAAAAAATCTAAAATATCTATGTCAATAGAGAAGAAGACGCTGGATAGTACAACGACCAAGGACAAAGGTAAAGCTGCCATTACTGCCATTCAATACTCTGCACCTGACAGAGCCATACTCTTCAGCTTTTACAACCACACCCAACCACTCTAGGTATGGGCAGACAGGACAAGTCTTAAGTCCTAGGAAATTGAGCTTATACGTGGACGTTGGTGAGAGGATAAATGCCCGTATAAAAGGATAAGAGAGGCAGTGTGAGAGGGGGGGGGGACAACCCGTCCTCCCAACCATGGTGTCCTAGAAACAAGGAGAATAAGAAGAGTATAGAGCTCCCCAGACTCCTCGGACGAGATACACTGACCGGAGCTAACCCAAAACCACCGTCCGGTGACCAAGGGCCAGCCTTTTAAACCCACGCTCTACAAATGATATTGTTTAGGTCTTTTTACGTACGAACCCAATATCATTTTGGGTCGTTACAAATTGTGTCCTTACAATTGGCGCCGTCTGTGGGGAGGCTTGTGTGTTGGCACAGGCGGTAGGTTGAGACAGTCCCCTTGTCATTTCCAATAGCCGGTTGTAGTGTTCTAGCGTAAAGTTCCACTAGGGGCTACGTTCCTTTACTAAGGGCTGCGCTTCATAGCGTCAACAGCATGAATGGTTCTAGGGGCTTGGCCGAGGAGGTAATTCCCCTAAACCAAGGTCCCACACCATAGCCGAGGGGTTAACTCCAGAACCAAGGTATTGCATGGTCCTCGGACTCAAACCTATAGGGAAACCAACTACTTAAAAAATCAAGTTTTGGACAGAACCAAGGTATTGCATGGTCCTCGGACTCAAACCTATGGAAAAGTCAGCTACTTAAGAAGAATTCTAAGTCGCTCAGTTCTCGGACCAAATACCAGAAAATGTTAAGGTTATGAAAGTTATTAGGAAGATGGCGAAACGCCTTATTACTCAGCGACCTGCAGGGGTTGTTCATTTTGGGTTATATATCCTCAAATGATTACTTCCTACACGGCATTGAGCATTCAACCATCATCTCGTTCAAATTTGGGGTATACAACCCATTTTCAGGTCGGTCTTATTGTACACGATACCTCTAATAAGTTCATAATAACATCTTTTTTCTTGGTAAGGGATTTCGGCCCTAAATATTGTTTTCTCAGGTCGGCGTTATTATGCCAGACAGCTTTAATAAGCTCATCATAATATCTTTTTCTTTTCTTCTTAGTAAGGATTTCCGCCCTAAATATCATTTGTTCAAATCGGCATTATTATGCCGGATAGTTTCAATAAGCACAGAGCAAGGTCCTTTTATTAACTGGGATTTCGGCACTAAGCATCGTTCAGAGTATAAAAATAAAAAAGAAGCCACAGGGTAGTACGTCTATTCACGGCATAACCATTTCAAAAAGAAGAGATAGAATATACGAAATAAAGCAATGCTGACTTTTATTAATATAAAGAGGTATTACAGCGTACAATGAAGGGCTTAAACAAGCCTATATAGAAAACGAATTACAAAAGCAATAAAAAACAAAACAAACAAACAGCCAGAAGTATTTTTAAGCTCTGCTTCCAAGTCTTTCCAAATTCTGCTCCAGTAGCACCCATATTGAGAGGAGGACCTTCCTTGGTGGAAGAGGAGAAGAAGAGGAAGAAGGAAAAGCACCAGGATGGATCTGGTGATGGGAAAGAAGAAGAAGGGGAGGCAAAAGGAGGCACCGGTGAAGGAAGAGAGGAAGAAGCAGGGATACTTTGTCCCTGCGTCAATCCTGACTCCTAACACTCTGGTGCCATGTTAGCTATGCTCATAAGAGAGCGGCTGGTACTGATAATGGGTGACCCCAGCTCAGTCGCACCAAAAGTTTGATGCGACGAGCCCCTGCTTCGGATTTTGGCTGAAGGAAGGATGAGAGGTATCTTGAGTCTCTGCCATCCCTGCCCTGACCGAGCCATCTTAAGTTTCGGAGGGACAGAACGCTTCTGAGAAGGATGTGATCTTTTCATCCCCACTTCTTCTTCAAATGTGTCACACTATGAGCTTTGGCTATACTGATAAGGAAGACTTTGAGCACAGCTTGAGGGTTGAGGTTTTAGGAAGGTTAAAGAGTCTTTACGCGAAGGGAATACCCTCTCGTTTGGCTTCTTATATGGAAGATGAATTTAGTGGCATTTAATTTGTACATATCTCCAAGAAGATCTGCAAGTAAGGTAGCGTCTGTTCAACTCCCCAATGTCATCTGTAACTGTCAGATTTGATTGGCCTCGTAAAGGCAATTTATTAAAGACGTGCCTCGTACACTGAAACGACGGGAGCGCATCATGTGTAAATCTAGAAGAATGTCTCGTAACCCGGCGCATTTCTTAAGTAGATAAAGAGACACCAACATTAATGAAGGGCAGAGCAAAACGAGCCGTAATAAAGGCTTGGCATTACCAAAACTCTCCTCTCCGACCAAGAGGCCGGATAGCAGGATTTTGAGGGGCTATTGTGGGGTCCAATAATTTGTGGCTTTGGCCTATTTTTATATTGGGGCCCAAGGCCCGAGCCGAGGAAGGATATAGCCGAGGATAGGTAATAAAAGTCCAAGCAGTTTTGAGAAACAGCCGAGGATGATTCTGTCCTCGGCATATCCAAGATCCCCCTGGAAGGAAGGTCAAAAAGGGTATGGGAACAGTTTGGAAAAAAAATCTAAAATATCTATGTCAATAGAGAAGAAGACACTGGATAGTACAACGACCAAGGACAAAGGTAAAACTGCCATTACTGCCATTCAATACTCTGCACCTGACAGAGCCATACTCTTCAGTTTTTACAACCACTCTAGGTATGGGCTGACAGGACAAGTCTTAAGTCCTAGGAAATTGAGCTTATACATGGACGCTGGTGAGAGGATAAATGCCCGTATAAAAGGATAAGAGAGGCAGTGTGAGAGGGGGGGGGGGGGGACAACCCGTCCTCCCAACCATGGTGTCCTAGAAACAAGGAGAATAAGAAGAGTATAGAGCTCCCCAGACTCCTCGGACGAGATTCACTGACCGGAGCTAACCCAAAACCACCGTCCGGTGACCAAGGTCCAGCCTTTCAAACCCATGCTCTACAAATGATATTGTTTGGGCCTTTTTACGTGCGAATCCAATATCATTTTGGGTCGTTACAAATTGTGTCCTTACACTAATAAAAATATATTGATAAAAAATAAAATGCATGCGTGCATGAACATACATGTAAAAGCAATAAACTACATTATTATAGAAATAAAAGAATAATTTTACTTGAAAATCCTTAATCTCTTATTTCTTGTTTTGCTTTTAATTTTCTATTGATTAAGAAAATACTTATTTTGATTACTAGAGGATTTTATCATGATAAAACATTAACAAAAAAAAAAAAACATAGATAATGATTTTTTAAAGAATGTTTTGAGTAAAAAAGTTTTTATTATTTTTATTTTGTTATTTAAGTAGGGCCATAAGTTATAGACTAGCTAATCATTTTTTTTTCTTTATTTCTTTTAATTTGTCCTTAGCCTCTTTGGCCCAATTGAATTTTTAGGAAGACAAAATTTAATTATTCATTGTTAGAAAAATAATTGGGGAGAATGGGGGTGTTGGGTGAGGGGGCCATTGGTCCCAATATGGGTCTGACTTTAGTTGCAGGCATAGCCAAATTAATAATTCTCACCACAACTCTGTACTTGGATGAGAAAATTGATATTTATTATGTAGAATATCTAAAATAATGGATTACAAAATTTTAAATCCCATTAATTATTTATTTTATTATTTGGATATAAAATACATAACAAGGAAAGTATCAATCCCACCACTGGCACCAGCCTTACATTCAAAACCATACAATAAAAGTGTGGTGTTGGTATGAGTATGACTCTTGTTTTATTGGGTGTGAGTGTGACCCCAATTGTTTTATTAGGATTAGTACCCTAGTTGTCTCTTTGGGAGGCTTTTAACAAATAATGTAATTTAAGATAAAATTAGTAAATGAAGATTTAATCACTCTAATAGGCAGAATTTTGTCATAACATATTTCAAACAAGACATTTATAAAGAAAGAATTTAAAATTTGTTATGCACCTAAATTACATCTGTAATTTCTTCCTAAGTGGTATAAATATTGAAAATTGGAAACTATAATTATATTTTTCAAGACAAATATTATTTTAATAATTATATATGTAGTGTTTTTTTTCCTCTCTAAAATAACAAGGCGACATAATAAAATATTGATATTCTTCTCAATATAGGCGAACCTTATGGGGTCCTTGACTCTCCTAAAAATTTATAACATTTCTATATCTGTCTACCATTAAAAAAAAAAAAAAAGTGTTATAAATTTGTTTGAAATTGAGTTTTAAGAAAATCGTTGGAGTTGATTGAAGAGCTACCGTCTTAAGGTTTTATTATTACTTTTCTAAATTTGTACTCAATATTATTGTAAGGACCAGATTTTGATCCCTAGCCCAAAAGATGGATGGACTTAAGCCAAAAAAACTCAAAACAATGAATTTATAGAGAGTGGGTTAGAAAACTAGGCTAAAATGAAATGGACAACCAATAAAGTAGATTCAAATGATAAGAACAGGTAGCTAGCTTGATTTAAACTAGAGAAAATCGTACTCGGCACAGTCCGAGGAGATCAGTTCTTATATATTTATCACAAGTTTGATTACAAAGTTGGTTTCTGATTGCCACAGTGTTTCTCTCTTGATTTCTCGATCTCCTTCTTTCATTGCCTTCTTCCCCTTTTATACCCTTTTCTTCTTTTATCCTTACCCTCCACGTGCAACTTAGATTGTTGGTCTTTGATCCTTGTCCCACCAGCACCTTCCTGAAATCTTCATGTAGCAACTGTAAGGCTGAAAACCACTGTTCAGGTATTACTTTCACATTAATGCGACCAGAGAGTTAGCTGTAGAGTATTTAATGTGATGGTAATAGTTTTTTCCTTAGATATTTTAGGACTTCCCTTTGTCCTTTGTTTATGTGACGCTTACCCGTGCCAATAGAATTTCTTGGAACATTCCCCCGGACGGTAGACCACCTCCACGGACCTCGGCTTGGGCTGGCCAAGGAGGCATTCATCCTCGGCTCAGCCTCCTAGGCCATTATGGTCAAAGTTGACCTCTTCATTTACTAACATGGGTTCCCCTGACAATGTTTACCCTCCTCAGACGACTCCTTATCCTCGGCTTGGGCCTCAGGCCTAATATAAACATAGATAATGAGCTCTTGGGCTCAATACCCCTACAATCATGATTATGAAATTTCATTCCTGTATTTTTTTCATATTTGTTTTTTTAATAATATTTCTATATTTGTTGTAAATTTGTTTTAAAAAAATCCAATTTAAGTATTTTGTAAAATAATCAGAATGAAATAGTTTCACTAAAAATGTGTTAATAAAGATGTTTATAGGAAAATTATTATAAATTATGATATTTGAACATGATCTATTGTTTTACATTGACATTATTGTAGACACTTGCATCTGCCTTCCCTAATAGTGAAGTCTTTCCTTCTCCATGTTTTTATAGTGATTCGTACACATACTTAACACCATCAAACTTGACAAATGTGAATTGTGATTACATTATTGAATTTTATTGATTCAATGGACAAGTCAAAGTGGAACATCTAATATTTTTTTTATTGAATTAATATTTTCAAAATCTCACTATTAGATTAAAATTTCTCTATATTTTTAATATGCATGTCAAATTTTGTGCAGATATAATATTATTCACTATTTTCTACTATACAACTAGGGTAATACTAGAATTAGCTTTTATTTTGAAATCAACTAAAGCATATTATCACCTTACAAAAGTATCTAAACCTAATTATTAGGTTTCATCTTCATTTGTATATAGAACAATTGGGTCGATAAGCTTTAGGAGGACTCTAGCTTTTTTTATTTTATTTTGAGGCCGAAAAAGTAGTAACCTAACATAATAGTATAGAAGAGTCGAAAAATGGACTAAGTTTTGTTTTGGTACATGGTTTTTCTATATTAGAAATTGTAATTAAAATGCTATTGTCAAACCTATTTCAATTAGCTTCTCAGCTACTGAAAATATTCAACAAAGTGGGTGTTTAATGTTTAGATAGGTTGTCACAACTCTCACAAAGTCTAAAGTCTAATAATTGATTGTTAGAATCAAAACTATAAACACCAAATCAGCATTTATATGTCAAAGTCTAAGAGTGATAATTTGTAAAAAACAAACAAATAGGAACATATGTAAATCTTAAGCTGAATCATGAACCTGAGCAGCACTCCTTGGCACCTAAATCATTGTTGTCTTAACGCGTGAGACAGAATTTTTTTTGCACTAATTTGGTGCTAATGATTTGAATCAAAATTTGATATAATTATATATTTTGCATTGCAATTTTTTTCCCTTTGGAGTGACTCTTTCTTTGCTTTAATGACAAAAAATTAATCCTTATGTTTTTGAAATAATAGTGTGCAGGTGGAGCCCAATCAAATGAAGTTGCCGTCTGATTAATTATTAGTCACGGCAATGATAGACCAATAGACTATATTTATGTTTCAAAGTCAACAAATTCTTTATACATATCCAACAGTTGCTTTCAAATTGTGCACTTGGAGGAAACTTGGAAAATGAGATACTTAGAACTGAAAAAGGAAAAGAAAAAGACTTTCTGTTTCTATTTTGTTTTCTTCTTTTCGTTTCTTAGGTTGTAAATAATAAAGTACCTTCACTTTTCTTCTTTTCAATTCCTTTCTTTATGCTTTTTTATTTTTTATAATTTTTTTAAAGATAATTTCAACTTATATATGGGGTTCATTTATGATAATTGTTATTTATTATTAGACTAAAACATCAATTAGTTTTTATTGTAAACAAGGATTGAACTCTACAGTTGTGTTTGACATTGGCTTAAAAAATCAGCTTTTTTTAATATGCAGTTTATTTTTGGTACTATTTATAGGTCTTATTACACTTTTTGGTATTATTCATGAGTTTCTGTACTATTTTAGCTTCATTTTAACTTTATTTATAATATTTTTAATAAAAAAAAATTTAATTTTAACTAAATATATTATTCTCAAACGGACTCTATATCTCATGTTCGACGAGATTTATAAAAAGAAAACTTTACTTTTAAAATTCTTTGGTTTTGCACCTCTTACAATTTATTATTTGATGGTATTGCATTTGGATCTTATGGTAGGTGGCTACGATGCTACATTCCTACTGTAATATATCAAACTCTCAGTGTGGGCCCATCCCACCATTTTTTCAGCACATATAACTTGATCCTTTCTGGGTATAAAAGTAGGAGTGTTTGTTACACAAGGAGCCCAACAACTCCCGCCTTTTGTCTATTCCAAAAAAAATATATACAATTTACAAAAATACAGAACCTTCTTTTTCTTTTTTTTTTGGTTAAACACCTTCATGAATCATGACCCAAAATAATTGGTGTTCATGAGGTGGTGCTTGGCTTGCTTAACCAAGACACATGAAATTTATAGTTTAAAGAAACTTGATAAAGACAACTAAGAGCGTGAGAATGGCGGCGAGGGAATTGTTTTTTTGTTTTGTTTTATTTGTTTCATTAGTTACCCAAATGCGGGTTTACCCCTCCTTTTGTATCTTATTTTCAAATAACGTGTATTTTTGTAACATGGGAATCAATTCAATTAAATAGGTTAGCTTGGCTGGTTGAATTATGCCTATTAATGTGCAATTCAATTGTCAGGATTTGCCAAACTCTAACAAGTAAATTTTTTTTAGTTATGATATTAACTATGTATGGTATAAGAATAAGTAAAAAAAGTAGCTTGTTAATAAACATGAACTTGTAACTTAAATGGACACCTCTTTTTGTAACTCATTTCCAAGTAACGCGTATTTATGTTACATGAGAATTAATTCATTAAATAGGCTAGCTTGGCTGGCTGGGTTATGCCTATGAATGGGCAATTCGATTGCCAGGCTTTGCCAAATTTTAACAAATAATTTTTTTTAGTTATGATTACTATATATGGTAATTGAATAAGTAAAATAAGTAGTTTGTAAATAAACTTGAACTTGTTTGACAAGAAAATGAATCAAGCTTGTACATGTAATCTAATTTGTTGAGTGTACAAAATATATTTAAATGAACTATCTTAAGCTTTTAATACTCATTTTAACTTGACTCCTTTATGACCCTAGATTTAATTGACGTAAATTGGAGAATTTAATACATTTAAGAAAATCACTCCTTTGATTAGGTTAAATTAGGTCCCAACTATGCTACATTTTCGGATTTTCACATCCAAAATGTTTGTCCTACACCAAACTGCATGTAGTTTGCAGGTCAAGGGCTAAGACAAGGGGGCTCTACATAAATACTTGCTTCCTTTACCAATTACCTGTTATTAGACATCTCCCCTATCATCTCCTCACACCCCCCCCCCCCCCTTCCCCCTATCCCTTGATCACTGATAATGCCTTTAATCAACGAAGCACAAGAATCTTGATCTACAAATAGTTCCCATGCATCCTCTTGGTCCATGTCATCTTGTATATATTTGGACTTCCTTATGGTAATGAAGGCCTAAGTTTACACTACTCATAAGTGTGGAATGCACTCCATGTGAGAAAGATGTTATATGCAACCTTTATTATATAAAATATCACATTCACATTCTTCAAATTACTTATTTTAAGCATCGAATCCATCCTCATGTAAAAGGAATATGGTATGTAACCATTACACAAGATTCCACCTCATTTCAAAGTTCAAGCCCCCTTAAACCATTTTCCCCCTCCTTATAAAATCTCCTCTCTTCACGTTCCCTTCCCCTTATTATCCTCTCCTTGCGTCTATTCAATCAAATTGTAAGTAAGGTATACAGAGGTGATGACATTTTTTTTTGGTAATACAATAAAAGAAGATTAACTCCAAATTATATGCATAAAGGTTTAAGCTACTTCCTTTGCCAATATAGTAAAAGGTGACTAGCTTCATCACATACAGAGGTGATGACATTTTTTTTTGGTAATACAATAAAAGAAGATTAACTCCAGATTATATGCATAAAGGTTTAAGCTACTTCCTTTGCCAATATAGTAAAAGGTGACTAGCTTCATCACATGTGCTTCATGCGTGCAATAAGGCTTTTTTTGGATTTAGTATCATAATTTTAATTTGAGACGTTTCTCTCTTCTATTTAATTAAACCACACACATAGTGATTTTTATTTTGGATATTGAAAATACATTCATTAAAATGGAAAAAAAAAAAAAAAAAAAAGAGGCAGTTCAAACAAGTGTGAAGAGAAAACAATTCAAACACCAACATAAATAAATAATATATTTTATATATAATTTTTATTTTGAGAATTTAATTTATAAGTGGATAAAGCAATTTGAAAATCAACAGGAAAGTGACCCTCTTTTTTAGGTAATGAGAGTTAGAGTTGTATTTTTACTAGATTGTCCTTTAGTTTTGTTTCTATTTAAACATAGGGGTGTAGGGGCATTTTTGAACAAAAACAAATGAGGATCCCAAATATGGAAAACCCCTTTAAATAGTAGTATAGATGGCATGATACATATAGACACTAACTTAATAGATCTAGGCAAAAAATTTATTTAACAAGTGGATAAGCAAAATCAAAACAATATAGAATGTTGGATAAATTACATTTTAAAACCTAAAATTAAAGGATGGTTCCGAACTTTTAAATCAAACTTTTTACTCTACAAAATATATCAATTTAAATCATAGACTGATTACGAATAATAATTTTAATAGCAAATATGTAAATAAAATGATAACGTAGTACTTTGGAATGAATATACATGACACATTGTTGAAATCACATACTTGAGAGTGAATATGCATGACACATTGTTGAAATCAAACACCATCGTTTTGTTTGAGCATTTTTTTTTCATTAACAATGACCTTGTAGGTGGGCAAAAAGGTCGGCCCATTCCCAGACCAATTTAGGCCCATTTAGGGTTAGGTTGGCCCAAGATAGACCCACACTAACTAGGTGAGTATTGAGATGTTTTAAGTGATGGACCCCACCTTGGTAGATCACTCCAACAAATGTCCATTGTAGTCGAGGACATAAATTAATGCCTTTAGGGACCACTGGTCGAACACAAGATTCGGTGTCAAGTACAAGTTACTAGAAAATCATTTCAACAGCAGGGCAATGGTTCCCATCTCTAGTACATGATTAGACACGTAAGAACAATAATCAAGACTCGAGAAACCATCCAAACTCCATGAGTGAAGGGACCCATGTACATGCTTGATATTCTCTCATCATGACAGATCTACTAAGGCAAGGGTATAAAAAGGAAGGGAGGGTCAAGAAAAGGGGGTAGAACCTAATCTAGGGAAGGGAAACACGAGAGAAAAGAGTGAGGGTAGAATGCAATCTAGGGGATAAAAAAGTCCAACTCGAATTTCAAAAAGGGTAACTTGGTTGCCTGATAGTATCCTTGGCTAGCCAAGTTTCCTAGCAGGTCATTATTAAAATACCACCTAAATTGCTTATTGGATATCTCATTGTGGGCTGAACTCAATTTAGAATAAAAATTAATTTGGAGGTCCAGGCCCAATTATTGCAAGGTTGTTAGGATTGAATAAAACATTTTAAAAAGTGTAACATTAATTTGAAACTTTTGGTAATTTGTTCTAATAATGTTGTTTGTATTTTTTATAAATACGTGTGAGTGAAAAAGTGTATGAAAATACGTATAATGTTCTTTACAAACTGAAAACTGTTATTTAAGTACACGTAGCAAACACCAATTTTAATTTCAAAAACCCCTAATTTCATCGTCTAAAATGACAAAGCGAGTACTCCAGAAAATATTTAAAAAAAAAAAAAAAAGTTCACCAAAAACATTAAAAAATATTATTATTCATTCATGTTACATTCTTTTCTTATATAATACAAAACGCGCGTTTCAACTTTTTCAAGTAAGAGAGACTTCCATCTCAGCCGTAGTTTTCTGATCATTCACATCAAGAAAAACAGGATCAACGGTGACCCGACTGTCCACGCGGACCATGAACTTGTGGTGCCACCACAACACCTTCGCGGTACCACCGATCTCCACAGTCGCGTCCAGCACCATCTCGCGCCTCGCCACGTCAGTCAAGAACTTGACGGCGTGGTGAGCGAGCTCCACGCCGTCGAGCCGAGCCGGGAGGCGAAGCAGCTGGCAAGACTGCGGACCCTGGGATCCGGCTTGGACCTCGGCGGAGCCGAGCAGGGAGCCGTCGTAGAAGATGGACATGGTGGTGGAGGAGTAGTGGATGGGCACGATGTTGGGGTTGGTGACGTGGACGGTGAGGATGAGCTCGAGGTCGAGGACTGGGAGGTTGAGCTTGAATGAGGTGAGGCTGATTGATATCACGTGGAAAGTCGGGTCTTTCGGCTTTGCCGAAATCAGCGCCGACGCTGCCGCCGCCGACGCCGCTCCGATTATGGCTGAGCTCCAGCTCCATTTTACCTTTTTGCCCATCATTTTTACACCAAATTACTCTCCTTCTCCTTCTTTTTAGGCAGAAACGGTGCTGCTGATCGTTTCTTGGGAGTTCAGAAATGAGGACATAGAGAGCTGGGAGTAGAGTGGGTTGGATTGTTTTAATTGACAATAATGCCCTCGGTGTATTTTTGTAGGTTAGCTACATTAGAGGTTAGTGTTGGTCATTTGACTGGGATAAAAGATCAAAGCAATGTGGACAGGTGTCGGCAGTGGTTCAAGTATAATTACTTGTCTGAACTCTTAAGCCCTGGTTATTATATCCGCACACGTTTTGATATAATTTGCATACTCTTTCAAGGTGTGATTGGATAATATTACTTACACCCAGATTCACCATTGGATTTTAGAAAAAAGAGTAATTGAATCATTGCTTGTTATTTGTGTAATTTGTGTTAAAGTGTGTGTTTCTAAACTTTTTGGTTGCTAATTGGAGTTTGGATTGTAATTGAAGTCGAGGTAGGGTCTTCCCTATGTCTGGGGTGATTTTTTTTTTTTTTTTGAACACGCGTCGGGCTTTGATTTGTTTCGAGTCAGAACGATCTTAAGAGGAGTCAAGTACAGAACTCATGCCAATGCAATGGGTCATCCATGGACCGTTAGAGCATTTGCAGCAGTGGAGCTAAAAAGCTATAATGCTATTTTAGCTCCACAAATATTGCAAAACAAGCTCACAGCAGTGGAGCCAAAGCCAAATATTTTGGCTGATTTGCTACAGTGCACATCTATATATAGATGTGCACTGTAGCGCTCATCTAAAAAAAAATAATAATATTTTAACCAGCAACCGATTAAAATAATCGCTCATCCCATTTTTTTTTTCATTCTTTTATTTCTCTATCTCATTCCGTTCAGTCACATTTTCACTTCTCCCTCAATCTCCTTCTCCCTCACTCTCATCTCCCAAATCACTCATCACCGTCGCCGCCACAGACCAGCCCAGCCCTCGCCGTCCCAGCCCAGCCCAGCCCAGCCCAGCCCACGCCGTCCCTCGCCGTCCCTCACTTATCTCCCTCACTCCTCTCTCTCACCCATCGCACTCATCTCTCTCACCCATCGCCGTCCCAGACCAGTCCTCACCAACGCCGTCCCTCGCCGTCCCTCACTTATCTCCCTCACTCCTCTCTCTCACCCATCGCACTCATCTCTCTCACCCATCGCCGTCCCAGACCAGCCCTCGCCAACGCCGTCGCCGTCCAAGCCCAGCCCACGCCGTCGCCGTCGCCGTCCCAGCCGATCCACTTCAGGTCAGTGCTCTCTCTTTTCTTTTGTAGTGAATATTTTCATAGCTTAATTTTTCTGGGTTATTGTGATTTTGTGGAATTTTCCGTTATTTTGTGGTCTTTGTATTGAGAATTTTCCGTTTGCTCTCTGTATTATGTGATTTTCCGTTATTTTGTTGCGTAAATTCTGTGCTCTCTGTATTGGGAATTTTCTGTTTGCAGGAATTGGTTGTGTGGATTATGTGGTCTCTGTATTGGAAATTTTGTGTTTTGGAAATTTTCCGTTATTTTGTTGTGTGGATTCTGTGCACTCTGTATTGGGAATTTTCTGTTTGCAGGGAATTGGTTGTGTGGATTATGTGGGCTCTGAATTGAGAATTTTCTATTTGCAGAAATTTCTTGTCTGGATTATGTGATTTCTGTAATTTGTGCGGGAAAGTTTTTATGTTTTTTTGTTAGTGTAATTTGTTGTGTTGTGATTTCTGTAATTTGTTAGTGGAATTTTCTGTTTGTTAGTGTAATTTTTACGTATGGGTGGTCTCTGTATGGGTGGTCTCTGTAAATTGTTGTGTTGCACAAAACCTGATCTCTGTAAATTGTTGTATGTGGGTTTAGTATGAGTCGGTTGAACTTGTGTGAGTGTGTGAGTTTTATTGTAATTTGGTTTGAGTTATGTATGTGAGCAAATCTATGGACTACATTGTTCTTGCTATAATATGTATTTTATTTTATATGTTTTCTTATAAATCTATAGACTACATTATAAAGTTCCTTCATTTTATAGTTCACATTGTTCCAAGGTTGCTTCCGGATAATTGAGATGATAATACGTTATCATGATAATTGAAAATTTGTTTTAGTAAAAAAAAAATATTAGAGTATAATTTGGGGTTAAAAAAAAATATAACACTAGACGATTATTTGCTATCATGCGGCGGCGGCGGCGGAAAAAAAAGTCGTCGGTGGCGGTGGTGGTGGTGGCGGCGACGACGGCGGTGGAAAAAAAGTCGTCGGTGGCGGCGGCGGCGGTGACGGTGGCGACGCCGGTGGCGGTGGCGGTTGAAGGTGGTTGTGGTTGTTGTTTATTATATAAGATATATTATTTTATTGTAGTGGATATATTATTTTATTGTAATGGATATATTATTTTATTGTGATGTTTATATTATTTTATTGTGTGGAAAGCTAAAATAGATCCACTGCTGCAGCATGTATGTAGGTAAAATAGATAAAGTAACTTTTGGTGGAGCTAAAAAGCTAAATTTTTAGCTCCACTGCTGTGGATGCTCTTACTATTGTGGTTTCCCTCGAACAATTAAATGATATAATTAATAAGTGAAATAAGATAAAAGGTGGTGTAGTTATGACATTAAACTTTAGTTGAAAAATAATATAACAGCAGAAGAGTTTGTTATGTAGAGATTTATATGCATTTACAAGTTAGATCATGTCAAAGGATGTGTGGAAAAACATGGATTCACTTCTAAGTTCTAACAATGCTAGAAAAATAGGATCAGCGTGTTTAGTAAGATTGAGATTAAAAGTAATATGCTTTACAAAGTTAAAATGACATATTTAATCACGTAACGTAAGTGCTAAGTAAAGTTTATAATAAAATTAAAGGCATCTAGTAAAATTATGATCAAATATGTTTAATTAAATTCGATTAAGTATGTTCAGCAAGTAATAGAAAAAATCCATCATTTCTATCGAATAGATTTAGCCAAATAATGTAAAGAGATTAGCAAAGCTAAGTCTTTTTTTTTTTGAGAAAGGCAAAATTCAACAATGACAAAAAAAAAAAAAAAAAAAATCTTCATCATAATTCAATAGGAAATTTCTATCAATGTCAAATAAGTGAGATTAACTGTACTGCAATGTAAACATCTAACGGTAACATAAACTTCAACAGTAATTGTGACATTGATGGAATTTTTTATTTTTTTTGGGTTGATGACATTGATGGAAATTTAAATCTAATAAGTGTTTATGTAATTTTATTGTTGAAAAATAAATGGGTTATAAATCCTTGTTTGGGCCCTTAATTTTATGCCCAATAATTTTTTAAATGTTTTCTAGCTAACTATGAAACAAAGCCGACAAATGACCATAGGCAGATATTTTTATTGAGAATGTTTCTCAAGTTCTCAAAAAAAAAAACCTTTCGCAGGTGATTCAGCAAAAAAAAAAAAAAAAAAAACCTTTCGCAGGTGGATGAAAGAGAGCCACACCAGGCACCTCAATACGAAAGAAAAATTAAAATACAGGCCAAGGAAAGTTGTAAACTTCTCGATTATATATCCTATCATTCTTTTCTTTCTTTCGAATTGACCTATTAGTAGGGGTGTCAATTTGGGTTAGCGTGTCGGGTTTGTGTCGTGTCAAAGTAGGGGTATTCGACTAAATGGCTCAACCCTATCCTGACCCATTTAATAATCGTGTTATGATCCTTCAACCCTAACCCGACCTGTTAATAAAGCGGGTTGACCTGACCCAACCCATTTGACATGCTTAATAAATGAGTCGTGTTGGGTTGACATGAATGTAACATAACCCATTTTAACCTGCATAATATTAAATATAATATCCATCTAGAAATAATTTCTTTTACATCCCAAAAGTCGTGCATACACTTCAAGTCTTCAACCCACATTTAAAATAATATAGTTCAACAAAAATATAACATTCATCTAGAAATAAGTTCTTTACACTCCAAAAGAAGTGCATACACTTCAACCTAAATTCAAAATAACATAGTTTAACAAAAATAAAATAACATAGCTCAACAAAACTATAATATCCTTGGAACTCACAAAATGCTAAGTATCAATATTGAAAGAATTTGAGCAAACAATAGACTAAAGTTTATAGAACAAAAACATTATGTAGAAAAAATTATTGCAGAATTTTGAAACATAAAGAAAACGGTTTTCTTTAATTCTAAAACTCACTAAACACATGAGAGAGAGAGAGAGAGAGAGAGAGAGAGAGAGCAATAACTAGTTTGAAACTTTGAATCTGAAAATTGGGCATGAGACTGTATGATAATAAAGTGAGTAGTACGGATGAAATAAAAAAAAAAAAATTAGATATTTATAAGATGGTTTAGAGATTTAGGGTTTGAAGGGCTTAGAGATATAGGTTTTGTAAAGTTTCAATTTCCAATTATATCTGTAGGGACACGATTTATTTAACGGCCCAAGAATGACGTTGGGCTCGTATGCAAAGGGCTCCAATAATATGATTTGTAGAGAGTGGGCTTGAAAGGCATGACCTTGGGCACAGGTGGACGGTTTAATCGTGGCGTCTATGGAAGTTCTTATATGGGCGGGCTTGGCTAGACTAGCTAAGCCCTCCATTAGTACGGGTTGTATGACTTAAGCCCTTGGACGCTGTCCAAGGAGCCTTATATCCTTCCCTTTCTCCCTTTTACCGAAGGAGGGAGTCCCCTTTTTCTTCTGGGGGGTTTTTCCTTTTATACTAGTGTTTGTTTCCCCCTTTAGAGTCCACGTGTAAGTTTCACTTTTCTGGGGTACAGACCTGTCCTGTCAACCCATACCTAGAGTGGTTTGGGGTCGTCGGGAAAGTTAAAGAGTATGGTTTAGAGTATGGACTTGTCAGATACAGGGTTTTGTATTATGATGTTGGCAGCTTTTTCCCTTGTCCTGCCCCTACACTCAGTTTGCCCCTTTCTTCAGGCATTTCTTGAGGTGCCGAGTAAGAGGTCGTCCTCGGCAATGGCTCTCCTCGGCTTGGGCCCTGGGCCTAATGTAGAGTGGGCCTGGGCCACGAGTTCTCTGGCCCGTAATGCATGCGTGGTGACCGTCCGAGAACGATGAATACTAAATATTTCATCCGAGAGGGTAGCCGAGCAGCGAGGGACTTTAACGGTGTTTTGACAACGTATGGCCCTATATTGCAGTTGCACCAATTCCCTTGGTACTGAGAATCTGAGGGTAGGCTGGGGAATCCATGCAGTCCTGGGATTAGCCCAACTATCAAATGGGGAATTCTTTTTCGGGGTAGATTCTAAGGGCCATCTAACGTCCAGGTTGTGTCCAAACCCCGTATTGTCTCTTCTAAGTAGTTGGTTTCCCCAGAGGCTTGAGTCCGAGGACCATACAAGGCCTTGGTTCTGTCCAAAACTTGTAATTTTTCTTCCAAGTAGTTGGTTTCCCCAGAGGCTTGAGTCCGAGGACCATACAAGGCCTTGGTTTTGTCCAAAACTTGTAGTTTTTCTTCTAAGTAGTTGGTTTCCCCAGAGGCTTGAGTCCGAGGACCATACAAGGCCTTAGTTCTGTCCAAAACTTGTAGTTTTTCTTCCAAGTAGTTGGTTTCCCCAGAGGCTTGAGTCCGAGGACCATACAAGGCCTTGGTTCTGTCCAAAACTTGTAGTTTTTCTTCTAAGTAGTTGGTTTCCCTAGAGGCTTGAGTCCGAGGACCATACAAGGCCTTGGTTCTGTCCAAAACTTGTAGTTTTTCTTCTAAGTAGTTGGTTTCCCCAGAGGCTTGAGTCCGAGGACCATACAAGGCCTTGGTTCTGTCCAAAACTTGTAGTTTTTCTTCCAAGTAGTTGGTTTCCCCAGAGGCTTGAGTCCGAGGACCATGCAAGGCCTTGGTTCTGTCCAAAACTTGTAGTTTTTCTTCCAAGTAGTTGGTTTCCCCAGAGGCTTGAGTTCGAGGACCATACAAGGCCTTGGTTCTGTCCAAAACTTGTAGTTTTTCTTCTAAGTAGTTGGTTTCCTCAGAGGCTTGAGTCCGAGGACCATACAAAGCCTTGGTTCTGTCCAAAACTTGTAGTTTTTCTTCCAAATAGTTGGTTTCCCCAGAGGCTTGAGTCCGAGGACCATACAAGGCCTTGGTTCTGTCCAAAACTTGTAATTCTTCTTCTAAGTAGTTGGTTTCCCCAGAGGTTTGAGTCCGAGGACCATACAAGGCCTTAGTTCTGTCCAAAACTTGTATTTTTTACTTATTTATTGATTTAATTTCCAAAGGTTAGCCCCTTGACCCAGGTGGGGAGGGGTTAGCTTGATGTTGGAAGCTCTTAGAATTGCCCGTGCCCTTGGCACTGCCAGGCATAGCTCCTAGTGGGAACTTGTGTTGGAACAACAACAACATGTCACTGGAATATGAAGGCACCCTTGCAGACCCTTGCTTGACAAAGGCTCAACTCCGCCGCCGCCTGAGCCAACGCGCAAGCCTTTCCCACAGACGGCGCCAATTGTAGGGACACGATTTATTTAACGGCCCAAGTATGACGTTGGGCTCGTATGCAAAGGGCCCCAACAATATGATTTGTAAAGAGTGGGCTTGAAAGACATGACCTTGGGCACAGGTGGACGGTTTAATCGTGGCGTCTATGGAAGTTCTTATATGGGCGGGCTTGGCTACACTAGCTAAGCCCTCCATTAGTACGGGTTGTATGACTTAAGCCCTTGGACGCTATCCGAGGAGCCTTATATCCTTCCCTTTCTCCCTTTTACCGGGGGAGGGAGTCCTCTTTTTCTTCTGGGGGGTTTTTCCTTTTATACTAGTGTTTGTTTCCCCCTTTAGAGTCCACGTGTAAGTTTCACTTTTCTGGGGTGCAGACCTGTTCTGTCAACCCATACCTAGAGTGGTTTGGGGTCGTTGGGAAAGTTAAAGGGCATGGTTTAGAGTATGGACTTGTCAGATACAGGGTTTTGTATTATGATGTTGACAGCTTTTTCCCTTGCCCTGCCCCTACACTCAGTTTGCCCCTTTCTTCAGGCATTTCGTGAGGTGCCGAGCAAGAGGTCGTCCTCGGCAATGGCTCTCCTCGGCTTGGGCCCTGGGCTTAATGTAGAGTGGGCCTGGGCCACGAGTTCTCTGGCCCCACAATATCCTTTGTAAGTTTTTGTAATTACTCACTTTTCTTTTTAAATTTAAAATATATGTTGGATATAAAAGGTATTTGACAAATCTAAAATAAAATGAATATTTATTTGTTATACGAATTAAATGAGTTAAGTTAAGTGGGTCATTTCGAGTTGACACAAATAAATTGGCGTGTCAAACGTGTCTATTGTGAGTTACGCGGGTTGACCCGCTTATAACACGTTTCTTATCGTGTTGTTTTCGGGACGACTCGTTTATAACCCAAACCCATTAAGGCCCAACTCTAACCCACAAAAACCCGTGTCGGGTTCATAAGTTGGGTCAAACATTGACACCCCTACCTATTAGTACTGTAAGGACCCAAAGATTTGTGGCCCAAGCCCACTTAGAATAATGAGTTGTGCCCTTTCAAACCTGGTCCAAATCAATAAAATTTGTAAGAGGAGGGAAAGAACAACAACAATGGGCTCTGCCCGAGGACAGCTACAAGGTTGTGTTTATATTCAGAAACAAATGAGTATAAGTTTCTATACATGTGCTCTTAAGGAGATTGGGTTTGTATAAAAGTGGTATTGTTCACTGTCTTCTCCCAATGCTGTTTCTTCTGTTTCTTTTCTCTCTTTTTTCCGATCCCCTTTTCAATGTTCTCTCCTTTCCTTATATACTTCTACCTTCATCACATCTTCACCATTGATTTCTACCTAACCTTCCTCCTTTTTTGACACTTGTTACCTTTCACATCTGAAGCAGATGGTGGAAGGAACCTACTTAGCTGTGACTTACACTGTTCAGGTTACTTCCTCATCAATGTGGCTGAAAAAGCTATTGTCTACCATTTAATGTGGATGCTACAGGCTATATCAGGCCTAAAGCTTCCCTACTGCCCATTGACTTCCACTCTCTTTAGATCCTAGCTTCCACTTAGAATACCACAGAGTATCATGATTCATTTCTTCTCCTCCTCGGGCAACTTCTTTCCTTGGGCCCGTGGCTTGCAGCAGTTACACGTCAATGTTGTGACCTTCCAAATTCATCCTTAGTCCTCGGGCTAATGCTGCGATCCTCCAATTTCCTCCTCGGTCCTCGGGTATCCACAAGTACTATTGGCTAAGCTTATTTTTTGATTTATTTTGTTTATTTTGCTTTGTATAACTTTTTGAAGGCTTACTTTTTGACAACCACAACTTATATTAATATTAAATAATTATTCAACTACATAATTTTAACACTATCTTTTACGTGTGAGTTCAGACTCCCTTTTGATAGGTGAGACTCAATGCATGAGATTATGTTAAATTACTGATTTGCCTAAAAGCTTAAGCTATTAGAAGATAATAAATTTAATTATTTAACTATATAATTTTAACAATTTAACAGCTCCAACTAAGTCATTTTCCCATGAAGCCCATTGAGAAGTCATCAAATGGGGCAAAAGCATCAACCTCGATACACATACACCTATGGGCGGCTAATGCAAAAAGAACAGCATTGAAAAGAGTAAAAGATACGGTTTCTAAATTTCTAAGTGAAACGGTAAAGAAGTTCAAGGCAGATGAAGTCAAATTATCACAAGTTGTATGAAAAATAGAGACCGTTTATGTAACAATTGTGGTTTGTCTAAGCATATATGGTGAAGGATTTTGAGAATTTGTTCTATTATTTGAAAGCCAGCATGTTGGGATAGGGAGTTTCTACAAATTTTATATACTTTAAAGGGGAAATTTTCTCTTTTAGTTTTGTTAAACTGGCTTGGCCTGCACATTCATATCATCTTTGGATTGAAATAAAAAGAAGATTGCATAATATAAAAGTGTTGTACATGAATAAGTATTAATTGTTGATATCAGAGATAGGTAGCTTCATTTGAGAATGTATATGGATTCTTCACGATGAATAGAAGATTTGCTAAGTCACGGAATTTTCTTTTAGCATAGTTGATGTTAGGTGAAATTGTTTGTTACTGGTTGTGGTTGATCAGATTTTGCAGCTTCGGACTTAGAGCATGTTTGGATCCACGGCTGTGTTTTTTACTCTGCGTTTTTGTTCTTTTTTTTTTTTTTTTGGTTTTCACGCGTTTTTGGAGTATTGCGGTTACTGTTTATTGAACAGTAACCGCAAATCTTGACTTTCTGCGGTGAACAGTGCACATGTGCACTGTTTACGGACCCATAAATTTCATTTTTTATCAATTTTTTCATTAAAAATGGGTCCCATAGCACTATTCACACATTTAAAAATTATTTTGCTATAGTGTTTTCAGTTTTCAGTTTTCAGTTTCAGCAAAATAAGTTCTATCCAAACACACACTTAATTTGTATTGAGTTCGTGATCTAATAATTAATTATTGCTGCCTGTTGAAAACGCGTGCTAAAACTAAAATTATTAAGGAGTCAGATGATCTGAACTTTAACCTCATCCATGATTTTCTTTGATTTTATTGATTCTCATTCCAATATAGAAATATTAACCAAGTCGGCACCTCATACATATTTTACATTAATATATCACCCACTAATTGAATATTTCCTTATATGTACATGTTTTGTCACAACCTAGAACACCTTGTAATTGGAAAAAGAAACCCCACCTAAATGCAAGTCATGCAAACCATCAAGTTTTTGTACTAGGTTAATACTCCATAGTCCATATCTTCTTCCCTACAAATAGGAAAGAAAGATGTCCTTTATTTCATGCGCATTTTTTGTAGTTCTACTTTTAAGTGAATGAAGATCATGAAAATGTCTACCACATCTGCCATAGCACTATGCCTTGGGTTCATCTTGAGGAGCTTCACAGGCCAGAGTTATGGTCAACTTCAAGTAGGATTTTACAGGGGAAAATGTTTGGTAGATGTTAAGGCAACTGTAGCCCAAGTTGTCGCGGCAAAATTCAATGAGGACCTGACTATTGCGTAGGGGCGGCTTAATGTATTTGGGGGCCTAAGGCGAAAATTGATTATCTTATTTTACATGCAAAATTACTACTTGTGGGGCCAGGGAACTTATGATCCGGCCCACGCTCTACTAGGGCCCAGGGCCCATGCCGAGGAGGGTATTTGCCGAGGACGAATGGGGAAAGGCCGAAATGCCGAGGACACAGCTGAGGATGACCCCGTCCTCGGCACTCCAAGACTTCAAAGGGAAGAGCAACATCTCGTTGAAGGCTGCCCCCAAAAAGCCCCCTAAAGGAGATGCAAGTAGAATAGGACCCACGTTGGGGTACGGTACGAAACTGGTTCAGGGTAAATACATCCCCTCCGCATTAAATGCACCCGTCAATGTCCTAACCATATTAATGAGAAAAGACGCCTGGACAGGGTGACTTCGATCATAACAACTAACAAAAAGCAAGGTGGGACAGCTGATGGGACGGGTACTGAAGTAGGCACCTGCCTGATCAACAAGTGGAGGGCTAAGATCAACCAAGAAGGGCTATATAATGTGAAGGTTAATGCACCAAGAAAGGGGCTGGGAAAAAAGGCCAAGAACCAGAACCTCCCAGACCGCCTTAAGTAGAAGGACTCCTCGAGCGAACACAGTTTAATTCTGTATAAATATCACGACTAACCACTGTCCTGTGACCAAGGTCTAGCCTTTCAAACCCACGCTTGATAAATGATATTGTTTGGGCCTCTTTACGTGAGAACCTAGTACTATTTTGGGTCGCTACAAATTAAGCCCTCACAATTGGCGCCCACTGTGGGGCGGCTTGTGTGTTGGCACAGGCGGTAGGTCGAGACAGTCCCCTTATCATTTCCAACAGCCGGTTGTAGTGTTCTAGCGTAAAGTTCCACTAGGGGCTACGTTCCTTTATTAGGGGCTGCGCTTCATAGCGTCAAAAGTACGGATGGTTCTAGGGGCTTGGCCGAGGAGGTAATTCCCCTAAACCAAGGTCCCACGCCATAGCCGAGGGGTTAACTCCCCCAACTACTTAAAAATCAAGTTTTGGACAGAACCAAGGTATTGCATGGTCCTCGAACTCAAACCTATGGGGAAACCAACTACTTAAAAATTAAGTTTTGGACAGAACCAAGGTATTGCATGGTCCTCGGACTCAAACCTATGGGGAAACCAACTATTTAAAAATCAAGTTTTGGACAGAACCAAGGTATTGCATGGTCTTCGGACTCAAACCTATGGGGAAACCAACTACTTAAAAATCAAGTTTTGGACAGAACCAATGTATTGCATGGTCTTCGAACTCAAACCTATGGGGAAACCAACTACTTAAAAATCAAGTTTTGGACAGAACCAAGGTATTGCATGGTCCTCGGACTCAAACCTATGGGGAAACCAACTGCTTAAAGGAAATTTGGACGCCAAGTTGGTCCTAATGGCACATATGACATTTCAGGTGATGCCTATGTACCCGCTGAAATAGGTCCAGACACGAGTTCAATACCCTATGGGGGTGGGCATGCTAGTATTCTGAAACAGGATCCTAAACATGTCATATGTGCAACCATGCATACATGTTACGATAATTAGTTCAGAAATCATAAACAGTAGTAAGTATTGACGAGGGCAACTAACAAGTAACCAAAAGGAAAAAGGAAGAAAAGAATTTCATATATGTGGTCAACAAGTTCAAACTACCAGCAGACTACAAAGTTTTGTCAATAAATAAAAAAAAAAAAGAAAAAAAAAAAGGAAACTAGTTAATCATTAAACTAAAAACAAATACGGAGCCTGGCCGGGGTTTCTACTTCTTCAATTCTGCGTCGACCACATCTTGGGAAGGCGGAATGGGATCAGCTTCGACGCCCTGGAGGACAGTCCCTTCTGGGGAAGACTGAGCAGGATCGGTGTTGGTGCTCTTGGGGACCATAGCGAGGGGAATTGCCTGTAGGGGCTAGGCAAGTATGGCTAGCTCTTCGGCATTAGGGATCTGAGCGCCGACCACAGGCTCAGCATCCTCTTTGGGTACCTCGAGATCCATACGCTCAGATGCTTCTATCACATCCTGAAGCTCTCCCCCTTTAAGCGGCTCGCCAGGAGAGGCGCCGACCTATACAGCTTCCGAATGAGTGACCTCTCCCTCATATTGGTCGCTCACAGCCTCGGAGCTGGTGGAGGTGGCCTCACGAATGGCTGTAGGGTAGAATATGTTCTCCGCTTTCCACAAATCAGACGAAGCATCCACCCCAGCTCGCTTCAAGGCCTCTTCCCAAACCTGGGAGCAGTAAAGCCTGCATACTTCGGGAATTTGGGTTTTAAGGGAGGCTTGGGTGTCAGCTACCCCCGCGTTGTAACCCTCATCCTCGGCCGTTTCCTTGGCAGCCTTAGCCTCGTTTCTGGCAAATTCAGCCTTCTGCTTGGCCCTCATGGCTTCGTCTGGGGCATACTCCGCCACACCTTTGTCATTCTCTGCCAAGATCAGTCTTTTCTTTAAATCACTGATCTGCTCCTTGACTATTCGCAACTGATCCTCGGCTTCGAGCAGACGTTTTGTCTGTTCCTCGACTTGTTTTTGGGCGCCAGCAAAACCCGCCGAGGCGCTATCCCTATCTCGGATAGCTTCCGTTAAGGCAACCTTGGCCTTGGTGAGGTCGTCCTCGGAAGCTTTGAGAGTCCGCGTGGCCTCTAAGCGCTTGGAGCGTTCATTCTCGGCCGCCTTACTCTGCTTGTTCACTTCCTCCTCCATCCTATAGGTGGCCTGGAGAGCCTGTCAAGTGAGATAAATACATCGTGAATGACAGACCGGGAGCAAGAGTTAATAAAGTTTTAGGTTTCAAGAGCCTTATCATGCCCAAGTACCTCTTCGTACTGAGGAAAACCTTCTGCATCCTCATTTTCTTCAACTCATCCACGTCGGTGGGAAGTAGCATGGTTCTCCCTAATGCGTTTGCTACATAACCACCCTCGCCATCTCCAAGGTCCCTCATGGACGCGGTTTCCAGCAGTGGCCCCCTGTGGAGCATTGGGGCGGGAAGCCAGGCGCTTGGCAAGGATTGGGCCTCGATCCCCTTTCCCTTGCCTTGGGCAGATTGGGCTTCGGTCTCTTTACCCTTGCTTTGGTGCCCAATCTTCAGTTGTTTCGCATGCGGGGCTTCCTCCCTCTTCTTAGAAGGTTGGGATTTTCCCCATCCATGGTTTCCTTGCCCTTGGGACTCCTCTTTCTCTTTGAATCAGTGGTCTCCGGCCGAGGAGGCAGAGCTGGTTGGGGAGGAGCAGGAAGTTTGTGGCGGGGGGATTGTGGCTATGACTTTGTGGAGGATGACCTAGTCTGGATAGTCTGGGGCTGAGGTGGTGGAGACGGAGCATTGGATTGCGGCGTTCCCTGCGCACCCTTCCCCGGTTGACCCTCGAGGAGGTCGAATAAGCTGGTCAGGGACTTTCTCTTAAGTCCCATCTCGGCTTGGGAAGATGTGCCTACTGATGACAATTCCGCCTCGAACAAGGCTGGGTCACCTATATCACTAGAAGGATCCTCGGATTGGTCGACTTGGTCAAATACCCCAAATCCCTCCTCGGACTGATCTACCTCGCCTTCGTCCTCCGCTCCTTGATGAGATGAGGAGAGGTCCACCAGTGGGATGCCCTCTAGGACAGATGATCCTTCGGAAATTAAAAATCCTGACTCGACCACGGTAATTTTTGGAAGCCAAGGACGGCTGGCGCTGATCATGTGCCTAGGGTCGGCAAATGACTTCTGAAGGGGAGCGTACCCTAATATTTTGTGAGCGGCTCGGACTTGACCATCTCCGTCATTTACGAAAACTGCCGCTTGTAGAACAGTCTCCAAGTCCACCCGGTTAACTAGGTGAAAATGCCGTTGAAAAACGTGTGGATCTGCAAAAAAAAAAAAAATACATACGCATGGTTAGTTACCGAACCACATCAGATTAGAATGGCGTAAAGGGTCGGCACCCTTCCATTCCCTATACCCCACCTGGTTCTCCTTCTACTATGGGGCACGGATTGCCATCATGCCATTCACCGGAGACGATAAGGAAATCCTTGTTTAATCCCTTGTTGGAATCAGGGAGGCATTGAATTAGTCGAACCCTCTCGTCTCTCGTCTTCATGTAGTAGGATTTCCCCTTCAAATTTTGGAGATTATAGCACCAATTCACGTCATGGTGGGTCAGTTTTAGCCCCATCTTTTCGTTTAAAGCATCCACACAACCCAGAATCCTAAACATGTTGCCGGTGCACTAGGTGGGGGCTAATCGGAAGTGCCTGAGGTAACCCTTCGTTACCGGCCCCGTAGGGATTCTCATGCCCCCCTCTACAATGGTGAGGACGGGAATTACCACCTCGCCTGTTTCCCTCAGATAGTACCACTCCCCCATCTGACAATGCCTCAAACTTACGTTGGGAGGAATCTTGTAATCGGCGATGAACTTTTTCATCACCTCCTTAGTATCGGCTAATTTCCTCAGTCTCAATTTAGCCATCTCTACGATTTACTAAACAAACTCAACCAGCGACGGGAGAAGAAAGGGAACCAAAGAAAAATAAACCCAGAAAAGAGGAAAGACGCTTCGGACAGGCTTTTTGTGCTGGAGATAGACTTGAGTTTGGGCGAAAGTTCAGATGAACCCAAGGTATACGCGCTAGAACTCTTAAGTGCAAAACTGAAGAGACAAATCCGTTCCAAAAATCATTTATGCCTCCTATTGAGAGTAACTGCACAAATTTTCCTGCCCATAAAGGCTAAGGAATCCCCACCGTTAGATCTCCATTATGCCGTAGAATGTGGGAAACACAGAGCCGCCCGCATTTAATGAGGCCACGCCTCACCTTCCAAAGTCTCCAGGAACATGTCTCGGGCAGACGAAAAGTCTCGGGAACCGATAGGTGATAAAGATTGACAGGCATTGACAGATGTCTGATGTCATCAAAACTCTCCTATCCATCAGAGGAGCCGGATAGCAGGATTTTGAGGGGCTATTGTGGGGCCAAGGAATTTATGATCCGGCCCACGCTCTACTAGTGCCCAAGGCCCATGCCGAGGAGGGTATTTGCCAAGGACGAATGGGGAAAGGCCGAAATGCCGGGGACACAGCCGAGGATGACCCCATCCTCGGCACTCCAAGACTTCAAAGGGAAGAGCAACATCTCGTTGAAGGCTGCCCCCAAAAAGCCCCCTGAAGGAGATGCGAGTAGAATGGGACCCACGTGGGGGTACGGTGCGAAACTGGTTCAAGGTAAATACGTCCCCTCCGCATTAAATGCACCCGCCAACGTCCTAACCATATTAATGAGAAAAGACGCCTGGACAGGGCGACTTCGATCATCGCAACTAACAAAAAGTAAGGTGGGACAGCTGATGGGACGGGTACTGAAGTAGGCACCTGCCTGATCAACAAGTGGAGGGCTAAGATCAACCAAGAAGGGCTATATAATGTGAAGGTTAATGCACCAAGAAAGGGGCTGGGAAAAAAGGCCAAGAACCAGAGCCTCCCAGACCGCCTCAAGTAGAAGGACTCCTCGAGCGAATACGGTTTAATTCTGTATAAACATCACGACTAACCACTGTCCTGTGACCAAGGCCTAGCCTTTCAAACCCACGCTCTACAAATGATATTGTTTGGGCCTCTTTACGTGAGAACCTAGTACCATTTTGGGTCGCTACAAATTGAGCCCTCACACTACTAATTAACAAAAACTATGTAGAATTTTTTCTTTTTTTAGAAATTTTATAAACAGAAAAAATTTGACAAAATTTTTCATTCTTGTTGATATGATAGATTAATAATAGTAAGTAAAAAGTGGTATTAGTGGTGGATTTAGATGAGAACTAGTGAAATTTTGCTAATTAAACTCTTATTATTATTCTTATTTTTTTTAGAAGTACAACATTCACAATATTTTTTTACAATAAATCCTGGGTTTTAAGGTTTTTTTTTTTTTTTTTTTTTTTTTTTGAAAATATTACTATAATTATTTTTTTGCCATCAATAACAGGTTGTAACAACTTACTACTTAGCATAATTGTAAAAGTGTTGTAAAAAATATTGTGGACGTTGCATTTTTCTCTATTTTTTATTTGTTTTTCATCTGGTAAAAAAAAAATTATTTTATTTATTGATTATAAATAACCTTAATGGTTAAAATTTGGGGACCTTTTTTTTACTTGGGGCCTTAGACGACCGCATTTCTACTCCACTGTTCAGCTGGCACTGTTATTGCGCTAACTCTCATTCGCATGCAATTCCACGATTGCTTTGTTAAAGTGAACTCTTTTAATTTCTTTACTTTTTATATCTAGGTACCACAAAATGGTTAACATACTTGTACTCCATTTTGTTTAACATATATACCAATTAAATATATTATTTTCGGCTATAGCTGTGCGGCTTAATGGCATTCTACCTCTCATTCTGTGCGATTAGGATCGATATGTACAAAATGTTTTTTTAAAAGATGTAAAAAGTGTCATGTTATTTAAGATTTTAAATGACTTTCACATTCTGTGCAACGTCATAGAAGATATTCTCAATTTAGATTTAGCCAAAAAAAAAAAAAAATGGTGAGAAGTTCATGCTCCTTGATGCATTCTAGAAGTTAGGAAATACCACAAACCCAAAATAAAATGTTGCTAGAAATTTTGTTATTGTGGCGCGCTTCATAATAATATTGCAAATGAAAATTATTAGTTTCCATTGCATATACTATTTTATGTAAGATTTACATTATAGACTAAATAAATGTATACAACATTATACACTTTCTTGCAAATGTATACTGTATATATATATTTATTTAGTTTACAATGTAAATCTTATATAATTTAATAATTCTCCCATTGCAATTTTTTTTTTGTTTACAATTATTATTAGTTTTTAAGGGTATTTGTTTTTGTTTGCACAACATGGGCTAACACTATATTTAACATGAAAAGGGATGTGATGCATCGATTCTACTAGATGGGAACAACACCGAGAAAACTGCACCTCCAAATCTAAGTGTGACGGGCTTTGAAGTTATCGACGCAGCAAAGGATGTCGTGGAGGCCGTTTGCCCAGGAGTTGTCTCTTGCGCTGATATTAGACATCTCCCCTATCATCTCCTCACACCCCCCCTCCCCCCTATCTCTTCATCACTGATAATGCCTTTAATCAACGAAGCACAAGAATCTTGATCTACAAATAGTTCCCATGCATCCTCTTGGTCTATGTCATCTTGTATATATTTGGACTTCCTTATGGTAATGAAGGCCTATGTTTACACTACTCATAAGTGTGGAATGCACTCCATGTGAGAAAGATATTATATGCAACCTTTGTTATATAAAATATCACATTCACATTCTTCAAACGACTTACTTATTTTAAGCATGAAATCCATCCTCATGTAAAAGGAATATTGTATGTAACCGTTACACAAGATTCCACCTCACTTCAGTGTTTAGGCCCCCTTAAACTTATAAAATCTCCTCTCTTCACATTCCCTTCCCCCTATTACCCTCTCCTTGTGTCTATTCAATCAAATTGTAAGTAAGGTATACAGAGGTGATGAGATTTTTTTTTTTGTTGGTAATATCGTAAAAGAAGATTAACTCCAGATTATATGCATAAAGGTCTGAGCTGCTTCCTTTGCCAATACAGTAAAAGGTGACATGCGCTTCGCGCGTTCGATGAGGCTTTTTTTAGGTTTAGTGTCATAATTTTCCATTTATCTCAATTTGAGACGTTTCTCTCTTCTATTTGATTAAACCACACACATAGTGATTTTTATTTTGGACATAGAAAATACATTCATTAATATGAAAAAACAGGTAGTACAAATAGGTGTGAAGAGAAAAAAAATTCAAACACCAGCATAAATAAATATATTTTATATATAATTTTTATTTTGAGAATCTAATTTATAAGTGGATAAAGCAATTTGAAAATCAATAGGAAAGTGACCCTATTTTTTAGACAATAAGAGTTAGAGTTATATTTTTACTAGATTATACTTTAGGTTTGTTTCTACTTAAACATAGGGGAGTAGAGACATTTTTGAACCAAAAAAGAAATGAAGATTCCAAATATGGGAAACCCCCTTAAATAGTAGTATAGATGGCATGATACATATAGGCACTAACTTAATAGATCCAGGAGAAAAATTTATTCAACAACTGGATAAGCAAAATAGAAACAATATAGAATGATGGATAAATTACATTTTAAAACCTAAAATTAAAGGATGGTTCCAAACTTTCAAATCAAACTTTTTACTCTACAAAATGCATCAATTTAAATCATAGACTGATTACGAATAATAACTTTAATAGCAAATATGTAAATAAAATGATAACGTAGTATTTGGGAGTGAATATGCATGACACATTGTTGAAATCACCTACTTGAGAGTGAATATGCATGACACATTGTTGAAATCACACACCATTGTTTCATTTGAACATTTTTTTTTTCATTAACAATGACCTGGTAGGTGGGCAAAAAGGCCAGCCCATTCCTAAACCAATTCAAGCCCATCGAGGGTTAGGTTGGCCCAAGACAGACCCGCACGGGCCACACTACCAAGGTAAGTATTAAGATGTTTTAAGTGAAGGACCCCACCTCAGCAAAGCACTCCAACAAATATCCATTGTAGCTGAGGACATAAATTAATACCTTGGAGGAATACCCTGGCTGAACACAGGATTCAGCATCAAACACAAGTTACTAGAAAATTATTTCAACAGCAGGGCAATGGTTCCCATCTTTGGTACATGATTAGACACATTAAAATAATAACCAAGACTCAAGAAACCACCCAAACTCCATGAGTGGAGGGACCCATGTACATGCAGGATATTCTCTTATCATGACAGATCCACTGAGGCAAGGGTATAAAAAGGAAGGGAGGGTTAAGAAAAAGGGGGTGGAAACTAATCCAGGGGAAGGAAACACGAGAGAAAAGACTGAGGGTAGAACGTAATCTCGGGGATAAGAAAGTCTAGCTTGGATTTCAAAAATGGTAACTTGGTTGCATGAGAGTATCATTGGCTAGCCAAATTTCCAAGTAGCTCATTATCAAAACACCATTTGAACTGCTTCTTGGATCTCCCATTATGAGCCAGACCTAATTTAGAATACAAATTAATTGGGGGACTAAGCCCAATTAGGGCAAGGTTGTTGGGAAACAACCACCACAGACCTTATAAAATATAAATAGATTAAGTGTGCGTTTGGGTTAGGATGAAAAATGAGAATTATTTCACTATTCAGCTTATTTTTCCTATTATTTATGAGTCCCATTGCATTTTTTGGCATTATTTATGAGCCACACTGTACTATTTTAACTAACTTTTACATTTATTTACAGTATTTTCAGCAATAATTTTTCAGTTTCAGCAAAATAAGCGGTATCCAAACACACCATAAGGCTTACAGCCAATACGTTGCTGTAGGGTCACGTTTCGCGACGAACCGCAGTAGAGTTGGGTTCGCACGTGAATGGGCCCAAACAATATCATTTGTAGAGAGTGAATTCGAAAGGCTAGGCCTTAGTTACCCAGTGGTGGTTCTGGTGGTGTTCATATGTGATTTGAGAGCTTTCACCCTTGGAGCCTTTCTTCTGGAGGTAGACTGGGAGCCTTTCTTTTTTGGCCAGTCCCCCCCAGCCTCTTCTCTATATTACTTATTTTTTCTTTTATACTAGTCTGCATTCATTTTCCTTCGTCCACGTGTAGGGTCGACATTTCCAAGACTGATACTTGTCCTGTCAATTCCAACCCAAAGTTGTTGGGAGTGGTTAATAAAGTTAAAGGATAAGGCTCTGTTAGGCGCAGAGATATGCATGGGGAAGATGGTAAAGGCAGCCTTTCCTAGATATTTTAGATTTCCCTTCAAGTATGTCCCTTTACCGTTTTGCCCCTCTTCTTGGTGGATCTTTGGGTCAGCCGAGGACTGCACTGTCCTCGGCTGCTTCTCCGGGTCAATTGGGCCTTATTATTCTTGAGCTCGGGCCATGACCTTTTTCGGCTTAGGCCTTTGAACTCTCCATCAGCAAGTGAGCCTGGCCCATCAATTATTGGACCCCACAATAGCCCCTCAAAACCCTGCTGTCCGACATCATGGTTGGAGAGGGGGGTTTTGGTAATACCGAGCCTTTATTATGGCTCATTTAATTCATCCCTTGACTGGTGCTAGCGACTCTTCACCTGCCCAGGGAATGTACCGGCCTACAAGACGTTTCCCTTGATTTGCGCACGATGCGTTTATGCCGTTTGGTTATCTGAAGCGCGTCTTTAATGTCTTCTCTTTACGAGGCCTCCCAGATTCAACTGTTTTTGATGGCGTGGGGGAATGAAACGGACGTATTCATGTTTGCAGATTTCCTTGGAGATCTGAATGTATTATGTACTCTTTTCTTCGTCCCCTATATAAAGAGAGAAGACAAAAGCTTACTTTCTCATACCTGAGTCCCTCAGATTCCTCCCAGAGTCCACTTCTTCTCTCTGGTTATACCTTATTCGATAGAAAGTTCACCACAGTAGTCAGCCATGAATAAACCACTTTACTCCCAAAAACACTATGTCCTAATAAAGCTCGAGATGGCTCGGTCAGGGCAAGGATGGCGGAGACTCAAGATTCGTCTCCTCTTCCTTTTAGCCAAAATCCGAAGCAGGGATTCGTCACATCTCACTTTCGGTGTGACTGAGTCAAAGACATCCATTATCACCACCCTCCGCTCTGTCATGAGCATATCTAACATGGCACCAGTGTGTTAGGAGTCAGGACTGGGGCAGGGACTAAGTGCCCCTGCTTCTTCCTCTCTTCGTTCACTGGCGCCTCCTTCTGCCTCTCTTTCTTCTTCTTTCCACCACTAGATCCATCCTGGTGCTTTTCCTTTTCCCTCTTTTGCTCCTTTTTCTTTCTTTTCATCTCTTCCCTCTTCTTCTCCTCCTTCTTTTACTCATGTCCTCCATCTTCCTCATTCATCTCCTCCATCTTCTGCTCATGTCCTCAATCTTCCTCATTCATCTCCTCCATCCTCTTCTTCCTTTGCGCTCCTTGATGACAAGAGCTTGCTGAAGTGCTTCCATGTGTTCCAATTCTTCTTCCTTCTCCTTCATCTTTTTCTAAAGAAGGCTCTTCTCCTGATATGAGCAGTACTGAGGCAGAGATTGGAGAGACTTTGAAGGCGAGTTTAAAAGACACCTGACTGTTTACTTATCTGTATTGCGGATGCTATTGTTGCTTTGGCAGTTCATCTTTTGTATAGGCTTGTTTAAGCTCTTCTTTGTACGTTGTAATAATTTTTCACATTAATAAAAGTTGCTGTTACCTTATTTCGCATGTTATGTTTTTATGTTTTTACAAGTTTACAAACGCTGCTCGGCACCGTAATATAGCATTTGAATCAATGATAACTAAGGCTAAAATGTTTGCTAATAAAAATGTGTCACCATAACTTTAATAAAATTATTTAACATAGCAAAGCCGACCAGTGAGGAACGAAACTCACCTTAAAATTAGCCAAGATGAGGACTAAGTGCTCGATACGGTGTAGGAAGTAACTATCCGAGGACGTGTCACTCGCCAAATGGACAGTTTCCTTAGGTTAATGAAAGTTGGGTCGTTTCGCCATGTTCTTAACACACTGGCTTTAACCTTTTACAGTATTTGAGCCGAGAACCTTCCCCATTCGCGAAGTTGACGTTCCAATAGGCTTGAGTCCGAGAGCCATGCAAGGCCTAGGTTCTTTCCAAAACTTCTCGAGTACTTGGTTTCCCCATAGGCTTGAGTCCGAGGACCATGCAAGTCCTAGGTTCTGTCCAAAACTTATGTTTTTCTTTTCTTTTGCATACTTGGTTTCCCCATAGGCTTGAGTCCGAGGACCATGCAAGTCCTAGGTTCTGTCCAAAACTTTTTTGAGTTCAGATTCTCCCCTTCCTCAGGTGTTTCACGAGGCGCCGAGTAGGAGGTTGTCCTCGGCAACGGCTATTCCTCGGCGTGGGCCATTGTCCCTGGGCCCCCATGCAGAACAGGCCTGGGCCGCGAATTCACTTGGCCCACAACTTAAAGGGTATTTATGTAGTTTTTGGTTACGCAGTACTTTTTGGCGTTCCAATGTTCGAGGTGCACCTTCCAGAGACTCCTTTAATCCCCTGGTTGCAGGTGGCGTTGGAGATTGAGCCAAAGCCATCTTGTCTGTAGCGTTCCTTGGGACGCTGCGTGAATTAAATGCCACCACCTTATCTCTTTAAATAAACAGGAGAGAAAGTTACTTCACCTTCGCACCAATTCTTTAGTTTCCTCCCAAATCACAGTTCCTATACTCAGTGCTGTCCTCCCTTAGCACAACATGTTTGAGGTGAGGGTTGGGAAGAAGGAACTCTCTCCGCTACGGAAGCGCCGTGCCCTCATGAGACTCAAAATAGTGAGGTATGGGCACAGGAAGCATAAGTTCAAGAGAATACTCCATTTCGATCGAGGGGAAAAGATGTCTCTCCCTCTTTTAGCCAAAATCCGAAGCAGGTTCTGTTCATGCCAGAATTTTGGTGTGTCAGAAGAAAGATTCTCCGCCATCAGCGCCTCTGCCTTGTGGCGGGCAAATATTTAGAGAAAGCCCCTCAACTTCCAACTCCCTGCACCTTTCCTTCAGCGGTGTCAGGCTCAAGTTGGGTCTCTTTTGCTGTTTGAGTTGTGGGCATGTGAAAGCATTGAGGAAGAACAAGGTCTTGGAGCTGTAGCCAACCTCTCCTCTGATCTATTTCCTCGGCTTTATCTTATTCTCTTGTATCTTCCTTTCTTTTTGGTTATGTAGTGAGCTTTGACACAAACTGATTCCAGCTTTTCATTGTACGCTGTACTATTTCTTTGTTTTAGTAAAAAAAATGGAAATTTCTTTACTTGTTTTGAATACTGTTCCTTTGACAACACTACTTTATGAATGGGTGTGCTCCATGTGTGTGTTTCTCCTTGGCGGTATTTAAAGCAAGAACTCTTGAAACACAATCCAACTAATTCTAATTTACCGACACTATCAGGCATAATAATAATAACTCATAGTAAGTTAAACTTAGGAAACTAACCGAGATAACGGTTGAACGTTCTGTAATAAGTGCGAGAATACTGTCTGAGAACGACAAATTCTAAATAATTCATCCGAAGGAGTGACCGAGCATTGCATGACTTCGATTATGCTTTTGGAAACACGTTACTCCATTCCGTACTGGTCCCTTTAGTGTTGAGGATCTGAGGGCAAACTAGAGAATCCATGTAACGTAGTTTTTCCTTTTAAGTAGTTGGTTTCCCCAGAGGCTTGGGTCCGAGGACCATACAAGGCCTTGGTTCTGTCCAAAACTTGTATTGTTTTTGTAAGTAGTTGGTTTCCCCAGAGGCTTGGGTCCGAGAACCATACAAGGCCTTGGTTCTGTCAAAAACTTGTATTGTCTTTGTAAGTAGTTGGTTTCCCCAGAGGCTTGGGTCCGAGGACCATACAAGGCCTTGGTTCTGTCCAAAACTTGTATTGTCTTTGTAAGTAGTTGGTTTCCCCAGAGGCTTGGGTTCGAGGACCATACAAGGCCTTGGTTCTGTCCAAAACTTGTATTGTCCTTGGGTCCGAGGACCATACAAGGCCTTGGTTCTGTCCAAAACTTGTATTGTCTTTGTAAGTAGTTGGTTTTCCCAGAGGCTTGGGTCCGAGGACCATACAAGGCCTTGGTTCTGTCCAAAACTTGTATTGTCTTTGTAAGTAGTTGGTTTCCCCAGAGGCTTGGGTCCGAGGACCATACAAGGCCTTGGTTCTGTCCAAAACTTGTATTGTCTTTGTAAGTAGTTGGTTTCCCCAGAGGCTTGGGTCCGAGAACCATACAAGGCCTTGGTTCTGTCCAAAACTTGTATTCTCTTTTTAAGTAGTTGGTTTCCCCAGAGGCTTGGGTCCGAGGACCATACAAGGCCTTGGTTCTGTTCAAAACTTGTATTCTCTTTGTAAGTAGTTGGTTTCCCCAGAGGCTTGGGTCCGAGGACCATACAAGGCCTTGTATCTGTCCAAAACTTGTATTCTTCTTTATTTATTTATCTTCCGAAGGTTTAGCTCCTCGAACAAGGTGGGGGAAGCTAGCCTGATGTTTGAAGCCCCTAGACTTGCCCATGCCATCGACACTGTGAGATGTAGCCCCTAATGGGAACTTATGTTGGAATAGCAACAATGTGTCGCCGGTCATAAAGGCACCCTCATAGACCTTTGTTCGACAGAAACTCAACTTCACCACCGCTCGAGCTAACGCGCAAGCCTTCCCCACAGACGGCGCCAATTGTAGGGTCACGTTTCGCGACGAACCGCAGTAGAGTTGGGTTCGCACGTGAATGGGCCCAAACAATATCATTTGTAGAGAGTGGATTCGAAAGGCTAGGCCTTAGTTACCCAGTGGTGGTTCTGGTGGTGTTCATATGTGATTTGAGAGCTTTCACCCTTGGAGCCTTTCTTCTGGAGGTAGACTGGGAGCCTTTCTTTTTTGGCCAGTCCCCCCCAGCCTCTTCTCTATATTACTTATTTTTTCTTTTATACTAGTCTGCATTCATTTTCCTTCGTCCACGTGTAGGGTCGACATTTCCAAGACTGATACTTGTCCTGTCAATTCCAACCCAAAGTTGTTGGGAGTGGTTAATAAAGTTAAAGGATAAGGCTCTGTTAGGCGCAGAGATATGCATGGGGAAGATGGTAAAGGCAGCCTTTCCTAGATATTTTAGATTTCCCTTCAAGCATGTCCCTTTACCGTTTTGCCCCTCTTCTTGGTGGATCTTTGGGTCAGCCGAGGACTGCACTGTCCTCGGCTGCTTCTCCGGGCCAATTGGGCCTTATTATTCTTGAGCTCGGGCCATGACCTTTTTCAGCTTAGGCCTTTGAACTCTCCATCAGCAAGTGGGCCTGGCCCATCAATTATTGGACCCCACAGTTGCCTTTTGTGACTAGTTAATCTAATATAATTCGAACAAAGTTTCTCTCCAAACTAGTTTGGAGAGAAACCCTACAAACTCATCATATATATTTATATTGAGTGTGAATTTTGAAAATCTAACTATTAGATTGCATTTTCTTATTACATCCTTAATGCTTACAAAATTTCAAGAAAATCAAAGATCAATTGCTATGTCATCAAATAAATGTTATAATTTCAAGTTTTTGTAATCTAAAATTGTATATAAAAAATAAGTTAATTGATCAAACAGTAAATAATATCCGATTTGAGCGAAATTTGATATGTATGTTAAGAACATAAGAAATATGAAATTTAAAGGTTAGATTTTCAAAATTCACATCTAAAAAAGAAATATACGAGAAGTTTGAAGAGTTTCTTTCCAAACTAGTTTAGAAATAAACTTTGTTCATATAATTCAGCCTCTTAACCAAAAAAAAAAAAAAAATATATATATATATATATATATATAAAAATAGATTTATGAATTGAATTAAAACATTTTAAAAAGTGTAAGATTAATTTGAAACTTTTAAAAGTATGAGATTTTAATTTCAAAACCACTAATATCATAGTCAAAAATGACAAAGCGAGTACTCTAGAAAATATTAAAAAAAAAAGTTCACCAAAAACATTAAAAAAATATTATTATTCATTCATGTTCCATTCTTTTCTCATATAATACAAAACGTGCGTTTCAGCTTTTTCAAGTAAGAGAGACTTCCATCTCAGCCGTACTTTCCTGATCAATCACATCAAGAAAAACAGGATCAACGGTGACCCGACTGTCCACGCGGACCATGAACTTGTGGTGCCACCACAACACCTTCGCGGTACCACCGATATCCACAGCCGCGTCCAGCACCATCTCGCGCCTCGCCACGTCAGCCAAGAACTTGACGGCGTGGTGAGCGAGCTGCACGCCGTCGAGCCGAGCCGGGAGGCGGAGCGTCTGGCAAGACTGTGGACCCTGGGAGCCGGCCTGGACCTCGGCGGAGCCGAGCAGGGAGCCGTCGTAGAAGATGGACATGGTGGTGGAGGAGTAGTGGATGGGCACGATGTTGGGGTTGGTGACGTGGACGCTGAGGGTGAGCTCGACGTCGAGGACTGGCAGGTTGAGCTTGAATGAGGTGAGGCTGATTGATATCACGTGGAAAGTCGGGTCTTTCGGCTTTGCCGAAATCAGCGCCGACGCTGCCGCCGCCGAAGCCGCTCCGATTAGAGCGGAGCTCCAGCTCCATTTTACCTTTTTGCCCATCATTTTTACACCAAATTACTCTCCTTCTTTTTAGGCAGAAACGGTGCTGCTGCTCGTGTCTTGGAGTTCAGAAATGAGGACAGAGAGAGCTTCGAGTAGAGAAGGGGTGGATGGTTTGAATGACAATAATGCCCTCGGTGTATTTTTGTAGGTTAGCTACATTAGAGGTTACTGTTGGTCATTTGACTGGGATGAAACATCAAAGCAATGTGGACAGGCGTCGGCAGTCGTTCAAGTATAGATTGTTGTCTGAACTTCTGTAATGTTATTTGTATTTTTTGAAAATAGATGTAAGTAAAAAAATGTATGAAAATATATTTAATGTTGTTTAAAAATTGAAAATATGTGTTTAATGAATCTTAAGCTCGGTTCTTTTATGAACACACATTTTGATATTGACATGACTTGCATATTTGTTAATGGGCGATTGAATAATATTACTCACACACAGGTTTACCATTGGATCTTAGAAAAAAAAAGTAATTAAATCATCATTTGTTTGTGTTTAAGTTGTGTTAAAAAAAGTGTGTGTTCCTTGACTTTTTGGTTGCTAATTAGAGTTTGGATTGAACTTGGGGTCGAGGTAGGTTTTCCTATGCTACTACTGTGAGTCGATGTCTTTGCCTAGTGTGATTTTTGTTGTTTGAACACGTGTTGTGCTTTGATTTGTTTTGAGTTAGAAAAATCTTGAGAGAGGAAGACAAGCATAGAACTCATGCCAATGGGTCATATATGGACTGTTATTATTGTGCTTTCTCTTGAACAACAAAATAATATAATTAATAAGTGAAATAAGATAAAAGGTAGTGTAGTGTAGTAACTGTAGTTATGAGATAAAGTATTCAGCAGCAATATTATGTAGAGATTTATATCATTTACCGTTAGATCATGTCAACGTGGAAAAACATGGATTCACTCCTAAGTTCTTTTTTTTTTTTTTTTTTTTTGTTGATGGGAACACTTCTAAGTTCTAATAATGCTAGAAAAATAGGATCCGCGTGTTTAGTAAGACTTAGATTAAAAGTAATATGCTTTACAAATTTAAAATGACATATTTAATCACGTAAGTGCTATTCATCTAGCAAAGCTATGAAAAAATGTTAGTGAAGTCAAAGTAAACTTTAATTAAAATTAGAGCAAAGGCATCTAGTAATTATGGTCAAATTTGTTTAATGAAATCCAAGTAAGCATGTTCAGTAAGTAATAGAAAAAATCCATCATTGCTATCGAATAGATATAGCAAAATAATATAAAGAGGTTATCAAAAGCTAACTCTTGATGTTCAACAATGACAAAATAAAAATGTTCATCATAATTCAATAGGAAATTTCTATCAATGTCAAATAAGCGAGATTAACGGTACTGCAACGTAAAAAACCAACGGTAACATAAAATTCAACAGTAATTGTGACATTGACGGAAATTTAAATCAAATAAGTGTTTATGTAAACTGTTGAAAAATAAATGGGCTATTAATCCTTGTTTGGGCCCATCATTTTATGCCCAATAATTATTTAAATGTTTTCTAGCTAACTATGAAACATTTCGCGGGTGGATGAAAGAGAGCCACAACAGGTTTATAATACGAAACGACAGAAAAATAAAAATATTGGCCAAGGAAAGTTGTAAACTTCTCTATTATATATCCTATCATTCTTTTCTTTCTTCGGAATTGACCTATTAGTAATTTAGTACTATTCGCTAAGCTTCTTTTTTCATTTGTTTTTAAAGACTCACTTTTTGATAACTGAAATCTATATTGATGTTAAATATTACCGTATTCTTTTAAAAGATTGAACTATTTGGATTTTAGGAGATGGTAAATTTAATTATTTAATCATATAATTTTAACAATTTTCTTTACATATGGGTTTAAAATCTCTTTTAATAGGTAAGACTCGAAACGTTTTAAATGTGAAATAGTGTGGTGAAGACATTTGATACTATGTTAAATTACAGATTCTCTAAAAAACTTAAGTTATTAGAAAATGATAAATTTAATTATTTAATAACATAATTCTAACAATTAATAGCTCCAACTCCAACTAAGTCATTTTCCCATGAAACTGCATTGAGAAATCATCAAATGGGGCAAAAGCATCAACCTCGATACACATACACTAAAAGAATAGCATTGAAAAGAGTAAAAGATACGGTTTCTAATTAAATTTCTAAGTGAAACACTAAAGAGTTCAAGGCAGTGGAATTCAATTCTGCACAAGTTGTATGAAAAATAGTTAGTTCTGTTAAACTGGCTTGGCCTGCACATTCATATCATCTTTGGATTGAAATAAAAAGAAGATTGCATAATATGAAAATGCTGTACATAAATAAGTATTAATTGTTGATATCAGAGATAGGTAGCTTCATTTGGGAATGTATATGGATTCTTCACGTTGAATAGAAGATTAATTTGCTAAGTCTCGGAATTTTCTTTTAGTAGTTGATGTTAGGTGAAATTGTTTGTTACTGGTTGTGGTTGATCAGATTTTGCAGCTTGGGACTTAATTTGTATTGAGTTCGTGATCTAATAATTAATTATTGCTGCCTGTTGAAAACGCGTGCCAATAAAAACTAAAATTATTAAGGAGTAAGATGATCTGAACTTTAAACTCATCCATGATTTTCTTTGATTTTATTGATTCTCATTCCAATATAGAAATATTAACCAAGTCGGCACCTCTTACATATTTTACAATATATCACCCAATAATTGAATATTTGCTTATATGTACATGTTTTGTCACAACCTAGAACACCTTGTGATTGAAAAAAGAAACCCCACCTAAATGCAAGTCGTGCAAACCATCAAGTTTTTGTAGTAGGTTAGGACTCCATAGTCCATATCTTCTTCCCTACAAATAGGAAAGAAAGATGTCCTTTATTTCATGTGCATTTTTTGTAGTTCTACTTCTAAGTGAATGAAGATCATGAAAATGTCTAGCACATCTGCTATTGCACTCTGCCTTGGGTTCATCTTGATGAGCTTCACAGGCCATAGTTATGGTCAACTTCAGGTAGGATTTTATAGGGGAAAATGTTTGGTAGATGTTGAGGCAATTGTAACCCAAGTTGTCGCGGCAAAATTCAATGAGGACCCGACTATTGCGCCAGCTCTCATTCGCATGCAATTCCACGATTGCTTTGTTAAAGTGAGCTCTTTTAATTTCTTTACTTTTTATATCTAGGTACCACAAAATGGTTAACATGCATGTACTCCATTTTGTTTAACATATATACCAATTAAATATATTATTTTCAGCTATAGCTATGTGGCTTAGTGGCATTCTACCTCTCTTTTTGTGCGATTAGGATTGATATGTACAGAATTTAAAAAAAAAAAAATGTAAAAAGTGTCATCTCATTTAAAATTTTAAATGACTTCACATTCTATGCAGTGCCATAGAAGATCTTCTCAATTTAGATTTAACCCAAAAAAAAAAAATTTTGGTGAGAAGTTCATGCTCCCTAATGCATTCTAGATGTTAGGAAATACCACAAACCCAAAATAAAATGTTGCCAAAATTTTTGTTATTGTAGTGCTCTTCATAATAATATTGCAGAGGAAAATTATTAGTTTATGCAAATGTGTATAACATTGTACACTTTCGTGCGAATATATATTGTATATATTTATTTAGTTTACAATGTAAATCTTATATAAATTAATAATTCTCCCATTGCAAATTCTTTTTTTGTTTACAATTATTATTAGCTTTTATGGGTATTTGTTTTTGTTTTTTTGTTTGCACAACATGGGCTAACGCTATATTTAACATGAAAAGGGATGTGATGCATCGATTCTACTGGATGGGAACAACACCGAGAAAACTGCACCTCCAAATCTAAGTGTGAGGGGCTTTGAAGTTATCGACGCAGCAAAGGCTGCCGTGGAGGCCGTCTGCCCAGGAGTTGTCTCTTGCGCTGATATTATTTCTATGGCTACCAGGGACGTTTTTGCTTTGGTAATGAATAGATATACTCTCATCAATATATTGACTTAATTGGAACATAATTTTATCATTGTCAGCTAGCTCCATTATCATAGTAAGAACTTAAATGCCAAGCATAAATTTCAATATACAATGGCCTGTACGTAGTCTGTAGATCAAATGGTTCCTGGTGATGATATGCAACTGTGTCGACAATAACATGTGGTAATTAGATAGATAACATAATAATAAAAAAATAGAGTATGATAATATTCGATGATGCAGATTAACGAAGGATGCCGATACGATGTACAAACGGGGAGAAGAGATGGCTTGGTATCCCTTGCCCAAAACGTTGATCTTCCAAGTCCTAGGATATCAGTGAATGACTCCATTGCTGCATTCGCTAGAAAAGGACTTAGTGCTACAGACATGGTTTATCTTCTTGGTACTAAACAATATATATCTTACTACTCCTTATCTTATTATATATATTCTTATTTATGCATTGTAAAACCACTCAAGCTTTTTGTTAATATATATGCCATGTTTCATGATGTATAGGTGGTCACACTGTTGGAGTTGCACATTGTTCCCTCTTCCAAGATCGCCTTTACAATTTCCAAAACACTGGGAAACCTGACCCTACCATGAATCCATGGTTAGCCAGTCAGCTAAGACCTATCTGTCCCCAAAACTCAGCAAGCAGCAACACCGTTAATCTTGACCAGAGTTCTCAAAGTTCGTTCATCTCCAAGTCATACTACTGGCAAATCTTAATGCGTAGAGGGATTCTCCAAATTGATCAAGAGCTAGCTTTGGACCCACTAACTAGGAGCACGGTTCAAGGGATAGCTTTATTTTCCGATTTTCGATCTAAATTTGCTCAGGCCATGGTTAAGTTGGGAGCAGTTGAAGTCCTTACTGGCACACAAGGGGAAATAAGGCAATCATGCCGAGCTATTAACACAAATTAGTCGTAATGCAAAGTCATATATAAGTTCTAATATTGATTTTATGCCTTGGTTTGTTTTGTCTTAAATTGTGTTAAGTAACTGTCTCTGCTTTATTTCATTTCATTTGTTTTTTCTTTTCTCTTTGTTTCCCTGTAATTTTTTGTATGACGAGGATATTCACATGATTCTCCCGAGTCCCGATCAATAAAAAAAAATTATTTCTTATCAATTGTATTTCAAGGAGTCTACATAATTATTGAAATCTAGAAAATTCAATTGTAATTTCTTCTAAAAATGAGTTTTGGCATTTATTTATGTTGGTACTTGGTAGTTGGTAATACTTTTGTTGAACTAAGCTATAGTAGTTCATTTAAGCTAGTAAGTGCATTTCTGTTGCTTGGTGGTTAGACAAATTTGGAAATTGCAATAAATATCTTTTAGTCCTCAAGACAATTAGAGTAGAGCTTGGAGATATTACTAATTAGTGACTTAAAACTTGATGCTTTAAACCCAGCTAACATGAGCAAATATTTAGTACTCCCAATAGTACAATGATGTGGTACTCTATCATCTAATATAATAGACTAATAATAGGTCTCACTAAATAAATTTTTGGTAGGATCTATCATTCATGTGAAAAGAGAGAGGATTACATCATTGTACTTTAGAATTTGGTGCATCCAATAATTTTCCTCAATACAATTTTTATTTATTTATTTTTTATACAAGATAAAAATTCTATTTTAGCCTAATCTAAGTGTGTATATGTGTGTGAATCTCCTTTCTGGAGACTTAAACCCCAGCCTTTGCCCCCAACCCCACATGAACTCAGTACTTGTATAGTGACCATTACGCCAAGAGTGCGTAGTGGTACCTTAATACAGATTAACATACTAATGAAATGGATGTTATGAAACTTACCAAAAATGGAATGATACTCTCTATTTCACTTTAAATGAAAAGAGTACATTTTATGGTTAAATTTTATTTTTTGAATGACATTTAGAATTTTAAATGATATGGTATTTGATATATCTTGATATTCACATATACGATTGCATTGATTAATGCAACACAAATAACAATATCTTTTCATAGAAGAATTTTTCAATGCACTTATGAAGTAGGGTGAGCAAAACCCATCTCTGTCCCATCATTTATATAGTGGGAAAAATTCGTGGGGGCAGAATGGGTTAGGACGAGTTAAGTTGGGTGAAAAGGTTTTGCCATTCCCACATCGAGGTCAAAAATAGTTATTGTGGGGCCAGAGAACTTATAACCCGGCCCACTTTCCACTAGGACCTAAGGCCCGTGCCGAGGAGAGTAGTTGCCTAGGACAAGTGGTGAAAGACCAAATAGCCTAGAGACACGGCCGAGGATGACCCTGTCCTCGGCATCCCAAGACTTCAAAGGGAAGAGCGACATCTCGCCAAAGGCTACCTCCAAAATGCCCCCAGAAGAAGAGGCGAGTAGAATGGGACCCACATGGGGGTACGGAGTGGGGGTGGTTCAAGGTAAATACGTCACCTCCGCATTGAACGCGCCCACAAACGTCCTAGCCATATTAATGAGAAAAGACGTCTGAACAGTGTGGTTTCGGTTAGTGCAACTAACAAAAAGCAGGGGGAAGCGGTTAATGGGACAGGTATTTGAATATGTACCTGCCTGATAAACAGGTGGAGGGTCAGGATCAACCGAGAATGGCTATATAATGTGAAGACTTATGCGCCAAAAAGGGGGGGCTTCCAAACCATGGAGTCCTAAAAAAGGGAGAATAAGAAGGACATGAAGCTCCTTGGACGAGATCTAAGGACCAGAGCCACTCATGACGTATCGGAATAGATTATTATTAAACACGTCAGGTTCATCCTTGTGCAAATCGCTATGGAAACCCTGATTAACTACCATCCGGTGACCAAGGCCTAGCCTTTCAAGCCCACGCTTTACAAATTTTATTGTTTGGGCCTTTTAACGTACGAACCCAACATCATTTTGGGGTCGTTACGAATTGAGTCCTTACAATTGGCGCCGTCTGTGGGAAGGCTTGTGTGTTGGCACAGGCGGTGGGTCGAAAAAGTCCCCCCATCACTTCCAACAGCCCGTTATAGTGTCCTAACATAAAGTTCCATTAGGGGCTACACTTTTCCATTAGGGGCTATGCTTCGAAGCGTCAGTAGTGCGGATGGTTCTAGGGGCTTGGCCGAGGGGCTAATCCCCCCAAACCAGTGTCCCATGCCTTGGCCGAGGGGCTAATCCTCCCAACTACTTAAAAATCTAAGTTTTGGACAGAACCAAGGTATTGCATGGTCCTCGGATTCAAACCTATGGGGAAACCAACTACTTAAAGAAAATATCTAAGTTTTGGACAGAACCAAGGTATTGCATAGTCCTCGGACTCAAACCTATGGGGAAACCAACTACTTAAAAAGCTAAGTTTTGGACAGAACCAAGGTATTGCATGGTCTTCGGACCCAAACCTATGGGGAAACCAACTACTTAAAAAGCTAAGTTTTGGACAGAACCAAGGTATTGCATGGTCCTCGGACTCAAACCTATGGGGAAACCAACTACTTAAATATCTAAGTTTTGGACAGAACCAAGGTATTGCATAGTCCTCAGACTCAAACTTATGGGGAAACCAACTACTTAAAGAAAATATCTAAGTTTTGGACAGAACCAAGGTATTGCATGGTCCTCGGACTCAAACCTATGGGGAAACCAATTACTTAAAGGAAATCTGGATACCAAGTTGGTCCTAACAACACACATGACATCTCGGATGATGCCTATATCTCCACTGAAGTAGGTTCAAACACGAGTTCAATGCCCTATGGGTGCGGGTGAGCTAGCATTCCGAAACATGATCCTAAATATATCATATGCACAACCATTCATATATATTAAGATAACTAGTTCAAAAATCATAAAGTCCGTAACAATAGTAAGTATTGACGAGGGCAACTAACATGTAATCCAAAGGAAAAAGGAAGAAAAGAATTTCATATATGTGTTCAACAGGTTCAACTATAAGTAAACTACAAAGTTTTCAAAACAAAAGGGAAACTAGGTAATAATTAAACTAAAAACAAATACAGAGGTTGGCCGGGGCTTCTACTTCTTCAATTTTGTGTCGGCCACATCCTGGGAAGGCAGAGCAGGACTAGCTTCGGCGCCCTGGAGGACAACCCCTTCTGGGGAAGGCTGAGCAGGATCGGTGTCGGTGCTCTTGGGGACCTCAGCGAAGGGAATTACCTGCAGGGGCTGGGTAAGGATGGCTGGCTCCTCTACACCAGGGATCTGAGCACTGACCGTCGGCTCGGCACCTTCCTTTGGCATCTTGGGATTCAGACCTCCTGGTGCTTCTGTCGCATCAAGAGGCTCTCCTCCATCGGTCAACTCGCCGGAGTGGACGATGATCTGAGCAACTTCTGACTGAACAGCATTGGCCTCCTGTGGATCGCGCATAGCCTCGGAACTGGCGGAGGCAGTCTCGCGGATGGCTGGAGAGTAAAATATGCTCTCCGCCTTCCACAGGTCGGACGAAACCTCCACCCCAGCTTGTTTGAGGGCTTCTTCCCAAATCTGAGAGCAGTATAGCCTGCATACACCCGAGATTTGAGTTTTAAGGGAGGCCTAGGTTTCAGCTACTCCTGTCTCGTAACCCTCCTCCTTGGCCTTGTCCCTAGCAGCTTCGGCCTCATTTCTGACAAACTCAGCCTCCTGCTTAGCCCTCACGGCTTCGTCCCGGGCATACTCCGCCACGCCCTTAGCATTGTCTGCCATGATCAGTTTCTTCTTCAAGTCACTGATCTGCTCCTTAGCTATCTGCAGCTGCTCCTCGGTGACGAGTAGGCGCTTTGTGTGTTCCTCGACTTGCGTTTGGGCGCCCTTTAAACCCGCTAGGGCACTATCCCTGTCTCGAGTAGCATTCTTCAAGTCCTCCCTAACCTTCGAGAGGTCAGTCTCGGAAACTTTAAGGGTCCGCACAGCCTCTATGCGTTTGGTGCGTTCACCCTCGGCGGCCTTACTCTACTTATTAACTTCTTCCTCCATCCTATAGGTGGCCTGGAGAGCCTGTCAAGCGAGATAAATGCATCGTGAGTGACAGTCTGGAAGCAAGAGTTAATAGAGTTTTAGGTTTCAAGAGTCTTACCATACCCAAGTACCTCTTCGCGCTGAGGAAAACCTCCTGCATCCTCATGTTCTTCAACTCTTCTACATCGGTGGGAAGCAACATGGTTCTCCTAATGCGTCGGCCACATAACCGCCCTCGCCATCTCCAAGGTCCCTCATGAACGCGGTTTCTAGCAATGGCTCCCCGTGGAGCATGGGGGCGGGAAGCCAAGCACTTGGCGCGAATTGGGCTTCGGTCCCTTTCCCCTTGCCTTGGGCGGATTGGACCTCGGTCCCTTTCCTTTTACTTTGGTGCCCAATCTTTAGCTGTTTTTGGGCTCGCGAGGTCTCATCCCTCTCCTGAGAGGATTGGGATTTTCCCCCATCCATGGGCTTCTTCCCCTTGGGACTCCTCTTTCTCTTTGAGTCGGTGGGCTTCGGCCGAGGAGACAGAGCTGATTGAGGAGGAGCAGGAAGTTGGGGACGAGGAGACTGTGGCTGCGACTTAGTAGACGAGGACCTAGTCTGGATGGGCTGAGGCTGAGGCGGGGGAGTTGGAACACTGGATTGTGGTTTTCCTTGTGTACCCTTCCCTAGTTGACCCTCGATGAGGTCGAGTAAGCTGGTCGGAGGCTTTCTCTTCAGACCCATCTCAGCTCGGAAGGATGTTCCCACTGACAACAGTTCCGCTTCGGACAGGTCTGGGTCACCTAGATCACCAGAAGGATCCTCGGATGAGTCGGCTTGGTCAAATGCCCCAAATCCCTCCTCGGACTGACCCAACTCGCCTTCGTCCTCCACTGCTTGATGAGATGGGGAGGAGTCCACCAATGGGATGCCCTCTGGGACAGAAGATCTTTCGGATATTAAAAATCCTGATTCGACTACGGTAATTTTTGGAAGCTGAGGATGGTTAGCGTTGATCACGTGCCTTGGGTTGGCAAATGACTTCTGAAGGGGAGCGTACCCTAAGATTTTGTGAGCGGCTCTGACTTGACCATCCTTGTCATTTACAAAAACTGCCGCTTGAAGAACAGTCTCTAAGTCCACCCGGTTAACTAAGTGAAAGTGTCAGTGAAAGGCGTTTAGATCTACAAGAAAAAGACATGCACATGGTTAGTAACCAAACCACATCAAATTAAAATGGCGTAAAGGATCAGCACCCTTCCATTCTCTATACCCCACCTGGTTCTCCCTCCACCATGGGCCATGGAACGCCATCATGCCATTCACCGGATACGATAAGAAAGTCCTTGTTTAACCCCTTGTTGGAATCTGGGAGACATTAGATTAGTCGAACCCTCTCGTCTCTCATCTTCATGTAATAAGATTTTCCCTTCAAATTTTGGAGATTATAGCACCAATTCACGTCATGGTGGGTCAATCTTAGCCCCATCTTTTCGTTTAAGGCATCCACACAACCCAGAATCCTAAACATATTGGCGGCGCACTGGGTGGGGGCTAATCGAAAATGCCTAAGGTAACCCTTCATTACCGGCCCCATGGGGATTCTCATACCCCCCTCTACGAAGGCGAGAATAGGAATTACCACCTCACCCGCCCTTCTCAGAAGGTGCCACTCCCCCATCTTACAGTGCCTCAAACTCACGTTGGGGGGAATCCTATAATCGGCGATGAACTTTTCCATCGCCTCTTCGATATCAACCAATTTCCACAGTCTCAATTTAACCATCTCTAAGAGTTACTAAACAAACTCAACCAATGACGGGAGAAGGAGAGGAACAAGAGAAAAATAAACTCGGAAAAGAAAAAACACGAGTTAGTGAAGGCAGAAAACTTACAGAAAAGAGGAAAGGTGCCTCGGACAGGCTTTTTGTGCTGGAGATAAACTTGAATTTGGATGAAATTTTGGAGGAACCCAGGGTATATGCGCTAGAACTCTTAAGTGCAAAAGTGGAGAGACAAATCAGTTCCAAATATCATTTATACTTCCCATCGAAAGTAACTGCACGAATTTTCCCGCCCAAAAAGGCAAGGAGATCTCCACCGTTAAATCACCATCACGTCGTTGAATGTGGGAAGCACAGAGCCGCCCGCATTTAATGAGGACACGTTTCGCCTTCCAAAGGTTCCAGGAACGTGTCTCGGGCAGACGAAGAGTCTCGGGAACCGATAGGTGACAAGTATTAACAAGCTTTGACAGAGGCCTGATGTCATCAAAACCCTCCTATTCGACCGAGGATCCGGACAGCAGGATTTTGAGGGGCTATTGTGGGGCCAGAGAACTTATGACCCGGCCTACTTTCCACTAGGACCTAAGGCCCGTGCCGAGGAGAGTAGTTGCCGAGGACAAGTGGTGAAAGACCAAATAGCCTAAAGACGCGGCCGAGGATGACCCTGTCCTCGGCATCCCAAGACTTCAAAGGGAAGAGCGACATCTCGCCAAAGGCTGCCTCCAAAATGCCCCCAGAAGAGGAGGTGAGTAGAATGGGACCCACATGGGGGTATAGAGTGGGGGTGGTTCAAGGTAAATACGTCACCTCCGCATTGAACGCGCCCACAAACGTCCTAGCCATATTAATGAGAAAAGACGCCTGAACAGTGTGGCTTCGGTTAGTGCAACTAACAAAAAGCAGGGGGAGGCGGTTGATGGGACAGGTATTTGAATAGGTACCTGCCTGATAAACAGGTGGAGGGTCAGGATCAACCGATAATGGCTATATAATGTGAAGACTTATGCGCCAAAAAAGGGGGGCTTCCAAACCATGGAGTCCTAAAAAAGGGAGAATAAGAAGGACATGAAGCTCCTTGGACGAGGTCTAAGGACCGGAGCCACTCATGACGTACCGGAATAGATTATTATTAAACACGTCAGGTTCATCCTTGTGCAAATTGCTATGGAAACCCTGATTAACTACCGTCCGGTGACCAAGACCTAGCCTTTCAAGCCCACGCTCTACAAATTTTATTGTTTGGGCCTTTTAACATACGAACCCAACATCATTTTGGGGTCATTACGAATTGAGTCCTTACAGTTATCAAATGCATCGTACGTAGAAAAACTTATGAATTGACTTTAGATTACCATTGATTGAGATATTTTTAGAATTGACTTTAGATAGTAACATCTCTATAGATAGTAATCATAGGTCAAGAAATTTTTAGAATTGACTTTAGATTATCATTCGTTTCATGCTTGCCATAGGAACTAATGTGTAGAATTATTTAATTTCTTTCATTTGTTTAAATATATATATATATATATATATTTATTTATGTTTATGTCAAAAAAAGTTTGTTAGATTCATTAAAATTAACAAAAATAAATAAATCCAAGTTGATAGGCATTTAGAGGATTGCGTAAGTGAGCATTAGGCATAAAACTAGCATGAAATAAGGAGTGAAATGGTCTCTTAATAATGCCTTTATCTGGACTAAGTGTCTATTAAGAAACAACTTATCTAGCTTTTTGTTGAAAACTTTTTACTGAAAATGTGTTGAAGTATACTTGTACCTTCAAAAAAGTGGGAAAAGTGAGGTTTTTAAAAGTTGTACATAGAAAATAAAAGCTATAAGCTAAAAGTTGAAACTGATGCCAAATAGTAAATTCTAATTTCTTAACCCACTTATCCAATGACCAACATGACATACAACAATAATGGTAGCCCTTGTGGGCTCTTTTGCCTCGAGACTTAGTTCTGATTTCTTAACCCACTCACATGATGACCAACATGACCTAGTGATACATACAACAATAGTGGCAACCCTTCTGGGCTTTTTTGCCTCAATTTCGACTAACCATAAAAAAGGAACTAGATTTACGTTAATAATTTCTAGCACCCTTTTTATTGTGAGCTCAGTGTTGATGATTGAGTGTAGCATCAAGGCTGTATCACATGACACGCCGTTTTCCTCCTTAATTTCATACCATATCAAATACGAAAATTGCTAATGGGCATCATAGGAGTTTTCATGAATCTCGGTTCAGTGGTTTTGTATCTACTAAACCTAAGTTTCACAATGGTAATCATAGGACGAGCTATTTTAGAATTAGCTTTGCGTTATCATTAGTAATTAGTGTTGATGGTCAGGGTTGCCCCATTGGTGGCTCGAGGCTTTTGTGGAGTTGCATCGGGCCTCTATTACATGACCGTTTCACTATACATTGTTGAGTTATCGCTGTCTCTTATAAGAAAATTGTTGATGAGCATCAAAAGAATATTCAAGAACGTGGGTTCAATGGTTTTGAATCTACTAAACCTAAGTTGCACAATGGTAATCATAGATGATAGAACGAGCTAACTATCTTAGAATTAGCTTTGTGATATCATCTGTTTCGTGTCTACTATTGGAATGAATGTATAAAATTATTTGATTTCATTCAATTTTTTTTTTTTTTTGAAAATAGATTCACTTTAATGTATAAGTAAATGTTTTTTTTTTTTTTTTCATATGTCAAAAATACACGTTTATGTATAAGTACATGTTTATGTTTAAACTTACAAATGTTTGTTAGATTCATTAAAATTAACAAATAATTAAATGCAAGTTGATAGTTTTATGTGGATGTACCAAACAATTTCTTTTAACATGTACTAGTTGATATCCTTAGCAATGTGCGGTGCACTTCGCAAAATTTTGTAAGAAATTATCTTATGCTACATTGGGTTCATCAATATTATTATTATTATTAGTCACGGTTAATCTAAGAAGTTTTTATTTATTTATTTTTTTTATGAAAACTAATTTCAAACTAAACCCTAGTGCCTTGGCATATTTTTTATTCCAAAAGTGGCTATCCTTTGTCATGAGTTGTAGAAGTGTAATTAGACAAATATATTTACAATGTTTAAGAAATTATAGATATCAATGTAAGAGGAAAAAAAAAGTACAACTATCCTCCAAACGTCAATGTTTAATCAAATCTTGTTAAAGCTCAAAATTAAGGTTTATTTATTTATTTTATTTTAATGAGCACTGTTAGTGCAAAATTTAAAATTGGCAATACTCTCTGTTATTTTATATATGTATCCCAAACTAATATGAAAATAAAGTTTGGCAATATGCATTCATTTATCAACCAGAAACCACAATGGTTGAAAAGTGATTCCAAGAATATATATATCTATACTATTAATAACAGGATTCTCTGATTGGTTTTCTACATTTTTCGTTTTAAAATACCCTTACACAAATTCTTAAACTCTTTGAAATAGCCCTATATTTTATTTAAATAATCTTAAATTAAAAAACACAAACGGGTTAAAAGAATAATTTATTGTTCTTAAGTTTTAGGTTTTTTCTTTTATCTTCTCAATTCAGCCTAAAATTTAGGACATTATCTTTATCTCATTTTTAAACATTATTTCATGTTATCTTACATTTTTTTTTTAAAAACGCAGTTATTTATATATCACTTTTAAACATTATAACACGAAACAAAAAAAATAAATAAATAAAAAAGAGCATTATTGTACACATAAAGCACGTGCGGTGAATCTAGTGTGTGTGTGATGAATCTAGTTCATGCCCATACAGCCCATGAACTTTTATTTTGGCTAACTTACTCCATAAACTTTACACACTTGCCAAATTAACACTTCTGTTAACCTCCCGTTAAAAAACAAATAGAATTCATGTGCATCTCACCAATTATCCAAGGGTTGAACCATGTGAGGGGGAGAGAGACCTACATATGGCATAGTTGAGAGAGAGAGGGGGGAGGCGATAAGATTTTATTTTTTGGACAACATTTAAAATTGTAAATGATGTGATATTTGATACACTATAAGATTCAAATACATGGTTGATTTGATTAATTAAACCCAAACAATATTATCTTTTCATAGAAGAATTTTCCGATGCACTTATGAAGTGGGCTGAGCAAAACCCATTCCCATCGCATTACCTATATAGCGATAAAATTTCTTGTGGAGAACGGGTAAGGACTAAGGACAAGTCAAGTGGGGCAAAATTTTTTTGCCATCCTCACATCGGGGTCGAAAATAGTTTTTTTTTTTTTTTTTGGGTCACAATCTGTATCTCCCTCCCAAATGCATAGTTGAAGAAAAGGCTTTTGATGATGAATTGAAAATGGGATATTTAGTGTTTCTCCCTAGTGAATGAATTCATAAACTATCATCAGTCGGAGGGTTGAAGTTCAAGAGCTTGCTCTGTTCTTCTTCTTCTTCTTTGGCTACATGTCAAATTGTTGAGAATGGTACTTGGACCACTGTCTGACATTTCCATATAATGGAATTGGATATATCTCATCAATTGTCGCGATCTCGAGTGATTGAGCTGTTCTTAACAACTTCCTGGCATAAATGGCTTCACCGAAACAAGACCAGGCTCCAAGAGCACAAAGTTCCGCTGGAGATGATTAGAGATGCGGCTTACAAATTTCTGCAAATTTTCAAGCAGAGCCGAGACTACCCATGCAGCAGAAAACCGATAAAACCGAGACGAACACGAAGATGGATGCCTCCAAAACCAGGTGAGTATAAAATAAATTTTGATGAAGCGATGTTTAGTGAGAGCGAGGAGGCAGGGATTGGTGTTGTGGTGCGTGATTCATCAGGACAGGTCATAGCTGCTTTGGCCGTGCACAAGTCCCTTAGGAAACACAAACATATCACCTGTTTGTAGTGTCTGAGTAAAGAGCTTGTTGGTCGTATCAACAAACCCGACTTGAAGGGTACCTCGAATCAAGAAAAGGAGCTCAGAAGCACGAGGATGAGTATGGGGTGGGCTAGGGGTGCCGGCCGCGTATTCAAGGACAGCATAGGAAACACTCTGCCCGTTGAGAGCTGGGAACTGAGCCAAGCTTACTTTCGAGACGTTGAAGTTAGTGATTGGCTGGCCTCCCGTAACAAGGGTACGCAAGCCAGTGAAAGTGAAGAAACTCCCATCAACGTTGGTTACATTTGGGGGTACTATAAAATCGGAGAGGATATCAGGGTCTCCAGCGGTTGCCATTTGAATGATGACAAATGAAGAAATTAGTAGTGAGAAGAATTTCATGATGAAAGTTTTAGAGGCCACGGAAGAGAACTTGAGGTATCGAGAATGGAAAAACTAATATGGTACGTTGAATGGTGATGGCTATTGTGGTGGAATGAGATGCTTTGTTGTGATAGAATGGCCTGTATTTATAGGGTGTTGTCCGAATAGAAGCTTAAGGAGATGCCACTGTGTTTGTACTCATTCTGCAGGCCTTTTCAATGACAAAATATATACGAAAACTACAAAGTCATTATTTTTTAAGTACTCTTTTTCTTTTTCTTTCTTTTGCTGTCATTTGGCTGTTAAAAGAAAGCGAGAATGTAAAAAATTCTGCTTACTTTCTTACTTGATTTATAATACGTCAAAAGTTTAGGCTCTATTATTTTTACAACTAGGTTGTTTGGGTGCATTCAAGTAAACTGAAAGCAAAAAGGATAGCTACTTCAATTTGAAATTAGCATGGACTCTCTGAATCGCTAGAATTTGAAAAACATTTCTGGAGCTGAAGTTCATAATGACAGGGTTGGGCCTGCATTTGATATATGTATTCATTGCAGTGGTAATAGAAATCTACCCCTGCAGTCTTGCTTTTGGGCCGACTAGGACACGCTGCCAGTAAATGTGAAGAAATTTCCATCAACTGTGGTGACATTAGCCGGGACCATGAAATCAGAGAGAATGTCTAGATCTCCGACTTTTACCATATGGACAATAGCAAATGAAGAAATTAGTAGTGAGAAGAATTTCATTGTGAAAGTTTTGGAGGCCATGGAAGAGAACTTGAGGTGTAGAGAATGGAAAGGCTAATATGATACTTTGATGATGGTTATTGTGGTGGAATGAGGTGCTTGGGCTTAATAGAAGGGCCAGTATTTATAGGGTGTTGTCCGTATAGAATCTTACCGAAAGGTGACTTTGTACAGTGTACTCTTTTTGCAGGCCTTGTTGATATTGACAACTAGAGATGGAAACTATCGAAGTCCTTGTTGTAGCTGCAGTTATGTTTAGTTTTGTCATTTGGCAGTTTATATATTACGTATGATTTATGATTGGGATAATTACATTTTATCCACCTATAGTTTAAGCCAGTTTAATATTGCCTACATATAATTTTTAAAATGTCACTTTACCCACCAAAAATTAGTTCCATTATGCAGCCTTGAAACACCTCTCTCTCTCTCTCTCTCTCTCTCTCTCTTGTTAGAAAAACACTTTTAAGTCATAAAAAATTAAAGAAAAAAAATCTAAGACACTCTAGAAAAACTCTCTCACTATTATGAAATTGAGGAATGTGTTCCCAAATTCTTTCGATTGAAGCAGCAGTGGGGTTTCATCAACATAAGAATTTGGGATTTCTACTGATTATGACCAAGAATATCTCATTTGCATCGCTAACGTAGAATCGAGGTAAGTTCTTGACTTAGGGTTTGCAATTTTCCAAAACAATTGATAAATATAACATATGAAATTTGTTTATAATTTTGTAGATTTGGTTAAAAAATTTGAAATAATATCCATTTTATTTATCTCCCTTGTTTCTTTAACATCTAGAGAACATTTGAGCTTGCATGTGTTGATTGTGGCTTCTATGATGAATTGTTAATTTCCCCCATGTGCTTTGTCTCCCCTAACACCACATTTAGGGATTTTTACTCTCAATGTTCCCTTACTTTTCTGATGACTATAGTCTATGGTTCCTAACATGGTTTTTTTTTTTTTTTTTTTAATTGTGTTAATGTGGAATTCTTAGTAAGTAGATGGTTGATTTATGATTTTCATTTGAGATTTATAAAGATGGATCTTTTGAGTGGAACCCAGATCTAGTTTCTGTAGGTGGAAAAGTGAGTTTTGTTTATAATGTTAATCCTAACCTTTTGAGTTATTTTGAAATACAAGACGTGTGTTCAAGAAGGGGTAAAGAGTACTACTAGGTTTCATAACTTAATCCTTGGGGGTATTTTAGAGTAAGGGTTAAGATTGATTACTGGCGATGATGATGTGTAATATAAGGGTGTGAGATACATGTTGCATGGCCAACCGATAAGATAACATCGTACATAGAAAGTGACAAGGAGTCACTTAGTGGAAATGCTAGGTCAAAATGTAAATGATAATGGGGAAAATAGTGAGAATATGAGAGATGAAAAATCTATTTTGGATGATAATACGGATGAGATAGTTGAACATATTGATGTAGGTGTCCCAGGTGATGTAGGCGATGCGAGTGTTGGAGGAATGGACTAATGATTGGATGAATGAAGGGTTTCTAGAGAGTGTCTCATATTCGCTTTCTTTTCTGTTTTAGAAGTGTTTTTTTAGACAAAAAAGAGCTAGGTGAGTTACTTTATTTTTTTATAAGTGTTTTTTCAAACAAAAAAGAGCTAGGTGAGTTACCTAAATATCAGAACTAACTAGTGACACTTTTTCAAACCACAGCCAGTTGGGCAACATTAAACTGGCCCAAGCAACATGTGGGTAAAGTGTAACTGTTCACTTATGGTTTAAACACGCTCTGCTACTTCTTCAAGCTGGGTTCTAGAGTGCTACCAGTATACTGAATGGGAAGAACCGCAATGCTGTTATGTTATGGTTCAATTTAAAACTCCGGTTTAGAGTTTGACCAACAATTGTTACAATTCCAAAGCTGAGCTAATTTCAGGGGATGGCTTTGACCAGCACCAGAAATATCTTTGATAGGTGATCATATGGGTTTAATAATTCAGTGTTTAACAAAGTTAGGTTACGTCGTTTACGACTCTGCTTCCAGGCCAACTTTACAAAGAAGAAAATGAGGCAAATTACCATAACTAGCTGAAATAGTCAGTACAAATCAAAACAGACCAACACGTTTTTAAGGGCTCAAACATACCAATTTGGCAAGCAGTGCGAAATTTTGCAACCATAGCACAAAATTGATAACTTTGATCCCAACACCAAACGTTAATTCAAAACTTCGGAACTGTACCAGATAAAAGAAGAAAATACAAAGCACCACGTAATATATTTGCATTTAAGGATGATGAAATTATCACCAATAAGTTTCAGTCAAAATAGACAAGCTAAGCAAAGACCCTTATCCCATGCAGAGTATCGGCCACATTAATTGTTTTTTAACTCATAATTGGATTAAACTCTAGGCCTACTGGATGAAGCATGCCATAAGACTTGCCTTAGAGCATTCACATCAGCTCGTCTAAAAGATTCCGTCTATTTTACACCAAAAACCTACTTTTTCTATTTTACACCATCATTTTTACAAAACACCTACATCAGTTCATCTATTCTATCACCTCTCTTATTTAATTAATCAATTTTCTTTATTATTTTATTATTTCCCACCTAACCCGTATACCCGTTTTTAACGCGCTTTCCATCTTCCTGTATCCTATTTTCTGATTTCTCTCTCTCTCTTCTATCTCTCTTCCTCTGGGTTATCTCTCAATACCCGGTCTCTCCCTCTGGATTATCTCTCCATACCCGGTCTCTCCACTCTCCACTCACGAGCGTCTCTCTCTCTCTCCACTCACGAGACTCTGTTCTAGAGTTTCTTTTTCCGATCCACTCTCTGTCTCCGATCCGAGCAGGGAGCACGGCGCCGAGAAGAACTCCGATCCACTCTCTCTGTCTCCGATCCGAGCAGGGAGCACGGCGCCGAGAAGAACTTTCGATCCACTCTCTCTGTCTCCGATCCAAGCACGGCGAGAAGAACTCCGATCCAAGCACGTCGATCCGCCACAAGCGCCGATCCACTCTCTCTGTCTCCGATCCAAGCACGGCGAGAAGAACGCCGATCCAAGCACTCCGATCCAAGCACGCCGATCTGCCGAGAAGAACTCCGATCCACTCTCTCTGTCTCCGTTGGTGTGTCCGTGTGTGGGTGTGTTTGGTTTTGTGGTGTTTCTGGGTGATTTTGTTGTTGATTTTGTGGTTGATTTTTGATTTTTGTGGTTGATTTTTGATTTTGACTGTGGGAGTGTGTGTATAAGAGGAAGAAGCAGTTGATGATGATGGTGGTGTTGGTTGTGCAGATGAAGAGAGAGAAAAAAACGAGCGAAATTGGAAATTATTATAATAATGTATACACGAGCTACAGTAACCGTGTATATATGCACGGTTACTGTAGCTCATGGAAATTTTTAGATGATTTTACACAGGTTTACATGAGCTGATGTGGGATGTTTTTTGGCCAAAATGTGTAAAATTTGCACTGTAGATCTATTTTAGAAGACTTTAGATGGTCTGATGTGAATGCTCTTAGTCAACACCTAGAAATAAAGGGCAATCTCAGTAAGCATCGCATGTCATGATGAATGCACAACAATGAAGCATGGACTAAGCAATAGAGAAACTTAAACTAATTGGAAACATCAAGTCAAAAAATTCATTTATGTGAACACAAATTCCATAGATAATCTCACACCCTTCATTCTACATTAATAAGCTTGATATAAAGCAAAAGTCAACCATTTTCAAAAACTACAAAAATATGCCAACTAATACCCTTCCAAGATGTAGCCAGGCAACTTCATTACCAGCACCAAAGTTGAATAATGAGATGGTTGACGCAAGAAGCCAGCCTACAGTCTTCTACCTCTTCTACCACCCTTCCTTCGAGTGCTGTCACTAGGGATGGGAGTCACATCCTCTGTGAACATAAAACACAATGTAAGATTCAAGGCCACATTATGATTCCAAAGAGTTGCATGGTTCTAGAGTTTTAAAAAATTATGTTTTCCTGGGATGGATATGTATAGCCCAATCCAAGAATCTCTGAAAGCTGAAGTAAGGCAGATGCCCATCCAGACAAAAACAGAACTGGTAAAACCAATGCGGGACTTAGGTAAAACAAGCCCAAATTGGAATTAATCTAAAAAATTCATCCTCCGTTGCAATAATTTTTGCAAAAACCTTATACCAGAAACTTTCAAGATGTCCACATCTCCCAGCAGGTACTTATGGCATACAACGAAACGTAAATAAGAACGGCAATGCTTACACTTCATGAATTTCGAATAGTAAGAAATTTACCTATGCGACCAATCTTCATTCCAGAACGAGCAAGGGCCCGGAGTGCAGACTGAGCACCAGGACCAGGTGTCTTGGTTTTATTTCCTCCAGTAGCACGGAGCTTGATATGAAGAGCAGTGATGCCAAGTTCCTGCTTAGGATTGAACAAGAATTGTTCAATGTAACAAACACTATAGGGAAATTTATTATTTGGTAACAAATCCAGAAACCTATTTAGCAAGGCTCAATTCAAAATAAATTTATTATAGTATGAAGTAGTAAATTAAAAGGAACAGAAACAAAACCTTGCATCTCTGCGATACATCCTGTGCTGCAAGCATAGCCGCATAGGGTGAAGACTCATCCCTATCGGCCTTTACCTTCATACCACCTACATTTTAAAGAAATATTAATATTCACCTTTCATGAGGCACCAAGAGTGAAATTTAATCAGATGGACACAAGGAAATTATACTACACGCACATAAATGCAAACATAAAGAAATCATTTTTTTTGCTAAGATTTTAAACGAGAGAAAAAACTCACATGCTACATGTCAATTATTCTAGATGCAATCATAGATGCCCTTACTGATGTGAGAAGATCAAAAGAATTCCCAGGCATATAGAAAAACACAACCAAGCCATGCACGTCAGCATTCATGTGAAAAAGAAAAAAAAAAAAATATATATATATATATATATATATAACAAAAACAAACGAACAACTTGTAACTAAAAAATGCATGAAAGACAACACAAAAACCCAACTGCCATGCTTAGCCCAAAAATGCAACCCCCCCCCCCCCCCCCACACACAAAACAACCACAATTCCTTAGTCCCAAAATTTGGGGATCGATTCTTAAAAGACTAGTCAGGGTGAACAACATGCTCTTTTACACCAATCTATTATATCCGAAGTCATACCTCCATGATGCTTCCTTAATTGACATGTACTTTTTTACAATTTTACTACTTTTGTTAATATTTTTTTAGTGTCATATTCTGTTTACATTTGCAATTTGATTCCAAGCCAAAAAAAGGGAAGAGGGTTGCAGTAGATTGACAGACCACACAACCTCCCTCCCCTACCAAAAAAGAGTGCCCATCAATGCCCTCATAGGGGGAAAAAACTTGTCTCTAGTGGTACACAAAAATAAGGAAAAGGATCCTCTCCAATTGATATGGTTCCATTTCAATATTCAAATTAAATACTACAAATCTAAAGGTGTATGTGCTACATTATTTAAAATGATTTGACATCATATACACTATTGACATAATAAATAAAATCCTAACAGTTAAAATGCACTCTTCTCTATTTCACCTGAAATGGAGAATATTCAATTCCCAAAAATAAGAGGTGCCCACCCACAGACACATGGGGGCAGAGAGAGAGAGAACAAGAAGAAAAACTTATCCACTATGAAAGAAGTTAACTAGATACCCAAAAACATATTCTTACAAACCACCCACAACCTAGGCCTATACTGACAGCCCAAAGTGAACCCTTAATAAGTTTTCTTTGATTAAATAGGATGATTCAAATTTTAAAAAGCATCAAAATTGTCGAGAACTTATGACTAAAAATACAATTAGAGACAAATTGGCATCTGACTAAAGAATCAGAAGTAAGATAGCCATACCAGTGATGCGAACTAGTGTCTCTCTGCCAGACAGATCAGTTACATGCTGTATTTTTCAAGCAAAAAAAATACATTTATAATCAGGTTCTGAACACTGTAATTAGAGAAGCAAATATCTTCTTTACAAAAATGAATAATGATACTTACAATGAATGTATCATTAAAGGATGCAAAAATGTGAGCCACTCCAAAAACTTGTTCTCCTTCACGAGTAGCAGGCCCAAGGGTCACATTTTCTTCCTTTGGCTCCCTTTGCTTTCGCCTCGACTATGAAACCCCATCAAAATATAAGGAAAATTTGAAAATTAGTATATTATCTCTCAAAAAGCAAGATTTCAGATACCAATAAGTGTCACATTTTTTCGTTTTGGAGTGATCACTAGGAGAAGGGGAAGGGCAAATCAAACCAGAACAAAAGAGCGTATACGTGCATAACATAAGCAGTAACGATAACGCAGAACAGGAGAACAAACGCACGGCTTTAATAAGCATATACCAGAAGTACTAGAACACTTACGAAAAACGAAATCTTTTAAAGTAACATTTAAAAAGCACAGTCCAATTACTTCAATTGTTGGTCCAACTATACCACCATTTCAAATTTAGCAGTGCTTCACACATAAAATGACACAAAAAGTTCGGATGGACAAGAGTTGTCCATCCAAACAACTCCCCGTATCTAGAGACAGAGATGGCATTGAATCATATTTGTGTGAGCTTATAAACTCAGCACACCCAGATGCATCTTTTTCTCTCAATAGCTATTCCAAAAAAATTTAAAACTAAAGACAAACAGTATTTCAGATAAAACATTGAAAGACCTTGGCAATTGCGTATAAACCACCAACAATCAGAAAATGTGACAAACCCATTAACCTTTGCACAATAAAAACGTCTACTTGTAAGAACCCAATATAGCTCTACCACTTTAACGAGTATAACCCAAAATTTCATCAAGTATACAACACTGGCTAAGCATTGCAACAACAAAAAAGTATTATTATACATAAGGGTTTTGATTTTGCAGAAAAGATTAGGGATGGGATTGGATTTGCTTACCATGGCTGCTTCGTGCGGATGAAAGAGTGTGCTGAGAGTGATTGATGGGCTGAGGAGTGCGGCTTTGGCTTCGAGACGAAATGGAGAAGAAAGACACAGGTCGCGATATTGGGTTTATATATGTGAGAGAAGGTGGGGATTAGGGTTTTAAGGGTTCGGGAACTGTTTTTGTGAATTGATGCGTTGGTCCCTGCATTTTACTTGTATTGTTAAATAGCGCCCTGACTTGTGGTGTTTTTTTCATTTTAAGCCTTGGACCCTCATTATACATTTTCTTTTTCTTTTTCCAAAAAAAAAAAAAAAAAAGTATTAGAACTTGAAACTTGAAACTTGCTTTTAAAAAAAACTAATTTAAAATCCATTTAATCATATAATGTATTTCAAATGTTATATAACAAAAATTTGAGTACTAAATATTGTGGTTGTGTCAAATGATTATCTTTTCATTATAGCAAATTGTTAAACTCTATTTACGTCAAATGGCTACTTTTTATTAAAATTTTGATAAATTATATAATTCCTTTTATGGTTTATAGTGGTTTCTGATCAAATCTTAAAATTTTAAATTTCACAATTAAGTGAAAGTAATTAAATTCATATAAATTGTAACTAAATTTTATCTAAATTAAAAATAAATAAAAAAATCCTTCTAAATGAAATTGTGAGACTTTTGCTACACTATATGTGAGTTGTAATGTTATATAATAACTAGGCATATGCCATCAAAACATTCACAATAAAATTACATGTTAAATAAGTCAATGTCTTAATTCATATAATATATTATATGAATTGTGTTTTATATGATACAGTATAATTCTTCCTTAATGTTACACCATAATTTTTATTTGGTTAATGTTTAAACAAAATCCACAATTAGATTGCATGTTATATATGTACCTTAATAGGTATGTAATATTTTAATTTTTGTATCAATCGTATGTTATTTTAGTTTTTTATTGATAAACTTATGTTTTGTGAATAATTTAGTTGTTTTACTTACCCAGAAGTTTCTTTAGAAGGATCGAACACGTACCTAACAAGAGCGTGTAGGGCTGTCCCCACTCCCATCTTGGGGCGCTAAAGGGCTTAAAGGGAGCCAATCTATGGAGTCATTCTATGAATTGGATACTTCATTTAGGTAATGCCAAGTGAAAGCTACCTACCTCGCTTTGCTAAAGCTCTGCCTATATAGCATGATGCTCGTTTTTAGTGTCTTTACAAATCTGGAAATTTAAACTTTTTACAAATTAGATAGCTATTGATCTTTCGATTATGTTAACATTTTGCAAGCTTGAAAGGTAAAAGAAGACAATGAAATCTAACAAGTAATATAAAAAATATCTAAATAAAAGTTAATGAGTGGTAGCATTGAAAAAAGTTCAAAGCTCATTAATGCTTAGTGAGGGTTCCCCCCCCCCCCCCCTCTTCTTTTCTTTCATTTTCTTTTCTTGGGGATTGAAGGAGTTAATGATAATATGAAGGGTTATTTGTAAACTTAAAATGCTAGAAGACCTTGAAATTTGAAGGACTTATTATAATTTCATTAGAGTCTTATTGACATAGCCTTTTGTTGGGGAATGAAGGACCTCGATAGAGAATGGATGCTTTTATTGAAAATAATATACTCGAAAGGAAGAAGATTTTTAAAATTCCCTAATGCTAAAGTTAGTCACTAGTGTGGAAATGCATTTGGGATTGCAAATAGGTCATCAAAAAGAACTTTGTGAGTGTTTATTTTGTTTTTTTCCTTTTTTTTTTTTTTTTTTTGGTAAAGTTGTTCATATGTGTGTTTGTTTGTTTTTTTCCATTCAAAAAAATGAATTGAAAATTTTTGGTTTCCATATTGGAGATGGTTCTTCAATTAATAAATGGAATAACCTATAGGCTCAAATTCTAAAAAAAATGTTGTCATGTGCCCATTGGTTATGGGGTGTTAATGGGTCAAGTTAGCTTGGGTTTGGGGTGAACCCACCACTCAACCCAATAACTTCTGGTTTTGAACTTCTAGACCTATCGCTGATAGTTGATTCCATCAAAACTAATCACTAAAACCTTGTAAATCCTACAATTGGATCAATCAAAATCTTATCAAACACGATGGGCTATCAATGCCTCATGACACGATGGAAACTCGTGAGATATGATCGATATCTCACCAGTTTTGATGGAGAACTCCACCATATTTGGCGGATATGATAAATCTATTCTAGATCTGACAAGGTTTTTGATCTAATTTGTCCAACTAGGTCTCATACAATAAAAACAATTACTTGACTTGCCAATATCAGACGTTCTTGACACATACCTACTACCCCCTGCCACACTACTCTAATCGAGTGAGTTTCGATTTAGGTGGCTCTGGGTTAGATGGATTTCTTAGGTCCAAGTCTTTGATGGACAACTCTAGTTATAATCTAGCAAAATTTTGTTAGATGGCTAGTTTTATTTCCAAAATACAAACCAAGGGGATATGGACGAAGTTATTCAATTGTTTGACTAGACTATAATAAACTTGTAAGGACTAGGGCCCAAAGTTGCGTATTGGACCTTGGGTTTTGTCCGAGGACATAGACAAGTCCAAGGAGGAACAAATAGCTACTAAGGGGATCCCTATTGAAATCTCACAAGTGGGGTATGCATAGAAGGATATCCGAGGAGGAATACCTCCTCGGACATGGCAAGTGTAGTCCAAGTATACGCTAAATGTGCCCTGTGAACATACGAGAAGGAAGGAAACTCAAAATATCTAAGAAAAAACTGCTACTACCGTATTAAATGCATTGCAGCTACTTTTTTTACTGCATTTATGTGGAGAAGATCTTTGAACAGTGCTGCCTTGACTACCACAATTCACAGAAAGCTGAAAGGGGTGTCTGATGGGATGGGCACTTAAGTGTGGATTCAGATGATCAACAAGTGTAGGGTTAAGATGATCAGAAAGGAACTATAAAATGTGGAAGAACCCCCATGAGAAGGGGATCGGAAAAATAAAGAGAAAACGATGTAGCAATCTAAACTATCTTAGTATCTAACTGTGATCAATATATAATAATTGTGGTCTCCTCGGACTGAAAGTCCATTGACGTCAATATCTCTTATTTGTGCTTGATTGTCTTCTAATCCAATTCTAGCCATTGTCCAATTCATTAGGACCTAGTTCTTTGACTCATTCTCTACAAATTAATTGTATTGGGCTCATTGGACCAAGACTCCATACAATTTGGGCTTGGGCTCCAAATTTTTCGCCCTGCAAAACTTTATACTCAAAACTAACCTTCTTATGTCTACTTGAGAAAACCATCCAATTTTTTGATCTCGATTACCAGAGGGTAACTCAATGCAAAGTTATTCATATACATATATAAAAAGTTTTTTTTTTTTTTTTTTTTTGTCTTTTCTTATATATATATATATATATATATGGCAAATTACAATTTATCCACTGTGATTTGGTCAAAATTTAAATTGCCTGCCTCTAGTTTGAAATTTGACATTTTATCCAACTAAGGTTAGCTCAGTTAGATTTCTATAACCCTCTTCTATTAAAAACAGAGTCAAATATGTAATTTTACTCAACTTTTATGTTTCTCTCCTTCAAAAACACAAAAAAAAAAAAAAAAACATAAAAAAAAAAAACAAGATCAAATAAGAAAAAAAAAAAAAAACTATTGAAACACTTGTATCATGGAATTTCAAATCACATATAGACAACTTAAATTTTGGTCAAATCTCAGGTGGGTAAAGTGTCAAATTTTAAATTATAGGTAGGCAACTTAAATTTCAGCCAAACTACAAGTAGGTAAGTTGTAAGTTGCAAAAAAGGCAAGTTTTGAGAGAATGATTCTTCTCCTACCAAACAAGGAATTGAAAGAAGCTATATCCAACAGGAAGAAATGGCACTGGCAGAATTTCCAGATTTAGAAAGACATCCTAATCCTTGGAGGACAACAACTCTACCTAATGATTTGTTCCTCCGGACGTTTTGAAGTAGGCCTTTAGGCTAGCTATTAAAGCAGTTAAAAACTACCCAAATGTTGACTAGATATGTAAAAACCAATGGCTGTGATTTTCCAATTGATTTTTTTAAAGAAGATAACATCTCAATGTTTGCTGTAATTGGAAGACTAGTCTATGTTAATTGGAAACATCTTCAAAAGTTAAAAAGTCAATAAAGGGCTTAAACCTCTAATTTGGAAGATAGCCCAAAACATTCTTTGAATGGAGAGTATACATGCAAATTTCATGACAATAAATTACATGATCATGAAAGGGTGTGACAAATAATCAATTTGTTTGAAAGAATCATACATATAATTCTACCAACTATCCCAAAAAAAAAAAATCTCCACAATAATTTAGAAACCAAAGGGCTATGAATTTGAAAAAGTAAGAATATGCTTTAATTGAAGGATAGTTTTTTTACTATCTCTAAACATTTTGTTTATCTTTCATTGTTTTTACTCTCATAACTATCTCTCATTTTTCTCTTTCATTGTACCAAAATCACCTTTAACCTTCCCCATCTTGATTTGTCCCGCTTTCGTCTCGTTCAATTTTTTCATGGTCCAAAAAAGAAATGAGACACCCCAAATCCGACCCCACCCCATCCCATTGTGATTCGGAAGTTCCACATAAAAGATGTATTATATTATTATATAGTCCTATTTTTGTAAGCAACATGTGGAATCTATAATTTGTGTTCAATCATCTCTTCTCATAATTGTTTGGTCACTCTCAATTTGTCTTTTTAGTTTCCTAAATATGGCTGTCACAATAATTCCATGATTGAGGGAGAAAATATAAATTGTTCCCATCAAAGTATGTGTGAGAAGCAAAAAAAAAAAAAAAAAAAAAAATACAAATATAGAAAAACAATTTTAAAGACTCTCCATTCAAAGAAGTTTGAATAGAGTAGTTTGAGTAGTGTTGTTTGTAATTTTTTGAAATACGTGTGAGTGAAAAAAGTGCGTGAAAATATATAATATTATTTAAAAACTGAAAATGGGTGTTTGAAATACCCTACCAAACAGTTTTTATTTGTATCCAGAGATTCCAATTTTATTGTCCATAAATAATTTAGCATAAATAAAATTTCTCCATTGTTTTATCATACAATGCCAAAATTGCCAACCAGCCAGAGAGCATCAACCAAATCAAAGATCCTTGGGTCCCACTTCCCCTCAATAAAAGTAACCGACTTTCTCGAGAAATGCTTGAGGCACATTTTTGCACAACTTTAATTACAACTCGTTACATGACGAGTTGTAATTGGTTAGAATGTGTCCCTACATGGTCTATTAATATACTCTAACTAATCACAACTCACCATACGGCAAATTGTGACACAAAGTTACGCAAAAATATGTATCCCTAGCATTTCTCGACTTTCTCAGGCTTCACTGTTGTCACGTTTATGTCTTTTTTTTTTTTTTTTTTTTGGGTAAACTTGTCACGTTTATGTCATTGCTTACCAATTCCCATATCCGATCCCTACATTTTCCGCCACGTCACTCACGCACTTCTATATAAAATCTCTGCACATATCCTACATTTCATGTAGGATATAATTTACCCAATCAGCTGATTATTTATATGTTTCCAACACTCACTCTTCACCGCTATCTCAAAGCTACAAATTCTGCGCAAAAAAAAAAAAAAAAAAAAAAAAGCTACCATTTTCTCTACGACCCGACCGGCCGACCCGCATGGAGCTCAACGGCCCGACCCGGTTTCGACCGCGTAAATCCACATCCAGCGAACGCTTTATCGGCGCGTTTACCCACGCGCCTCACGAAAACCCTAGCTTCTCCACGACGAACACCGCGACCACATCTAACGCCGCCGTGGAGCTCAACGAAGACGATGTGTTCTGGACCGGAAGCTATTCCGAACCGGACGAAAACCAGAACCACAACCAACACCACTCGACCTCTCCTTCCACACCTCGCCACCACCACCACAACCACCACAACAGCAACAACCACCAGCTCAACTACCAGAAGAGCTTCGCTCAGCCGGAGACCAACGGTTTCGGCATCCTCGCCGCGCTTCCCGAGAACGAAACGTCTTCGCCGAGCCTCCGAAACGTTTCGCACTTTTACCACAAGGCTTCCGTGTCGTCTTCTTCCTTTTCGTCCTCCTCTTCCGCGCGCATGATTCCGGCGATTCCTAAACCGCCGGTCGACCGAATGCCGCTGCCTTCTTCGGTCAAGTACCAGTCGGCGCCGGTGAACGTGCCGGTCATGTCTCAGGCGACGCGGAGTCCGCACGAATTCGACGACGTGAACGACGACGATGACGGCGTGGACGGCGAGATGTTGCCGCCGCACGAGATTGTGGCGAGAGCTCAGTCGCCGATGCTGGCCTGTTCGGTGCTCGAAGGCGCCGGGAGGACCCTCAAAGGAAGGGATCTCCGGCGGGTTCGCAATGCAGTGTGGCGCCGAACAGGTTTTCTCGACTGATGACTTCGCTTTCCCTCCAATTTCTCTGGGGAAATGAAGAAAATTTGTCTTTTTATTTCTTTTATTTAATATTTTTTTGGGCTCATTGACAATTTCTTTGTGCAAAGTGTAAGTGTTTGGTTTAATTAAGCATGAAGAAGTATTCGATTTTAGATGGAAATTTAGGTACTTGTTGCTTTCACTTTCAGTTGTGAATGGCTTTAAATCTGTTTGTTCCTTTTGTTTTGTTTGGTAGGTGAGAAAACTATGCTTTTGAATGTTATTTTTTAAACAATGTTTGCCAATTGGGATAAAGATGGAAATTTGACCAATGGTTTTTTGGATAAAGGAATTTGATGTAGAGAGTTTGGATTTCAATCTGTAGTTTAAATGACTTGGATAGAGAGTATGAAGTGACATTTTTTCTTATTGAGATAATTTTAGGTGAGCAAAGCTACAGCATATGCGAGAAACATAAGTTACATTTTGTTAATTTGAACTATGACAAAGAAACAAAAGTGGTTCAGTGGCGATAGGCCTATAAGTTTTGTTCCAATATTTTTGGTGGAAGAGTGTGGAGCCCTTTGCTTACATATGATTAATATGCCTTCATGTAGGTGGGTGATTTGAAGGGGATGGAACCGGAGAAAATTTTAACGGTGAGACAGAACAAGGATGGCTCGAGTCGAGGATCTAGCTTCTTGCCAAGGAAAGAAAAACCTTTAGTGCAACTATGGCCAATTGGTGGAGTTGATCAAAGGTGCTTTGATTAGGTTTTTAGAGTAGCAGAGTAACAGTAGCTAGATATGACATAACTTAGTCAGTGGAATGGGGGAGCTTTCTGGATTTGGCGGGAATAATCTCCCAAAAGTAGGCTTTTGGGTTTGTTAGGCGACTTCTTTGGTTGGCTGGGCGACATGTGCTAGGATGGCTTTCTTAAAGCTCTAAGCATGGGGGGGACAATTTCAATAGCACTAAACACGATTGAAAGTTGGTGAGGCTCACTAAAAGCTAACATGAGGAGTCAGTGGCATTCAGAGCGCTCTCCTTTTGAGTGAATCCGTACTGATTGACGGTGGACAATGTCTAGTGGTAGTACACTCGTTGAGGTGATCTGGGAGGTCTCATGGAGTGTGGGCTGGAATCCACTTTGGGTTAGTGTGTTGACTTAACCATCAGAGAGCACCTATAGTCAACTCAACCCCACCAGTTGGCCTTGGTTGTGCTGAAGGCTTTTCTTTCCTTAGTAGAAAGCTAGATTCTCAGCTTGAGCCATCCTTGTTTGGTATCACCAGACAACTTTGCTGTGGTTCCATCCCCTTCAAATCATACCTACATCTCAGTTCCATTGGAAATTTGAATGTTCAAAGTTTAGCAGTAAGAATTTGGCCTTATTCAAACTTTAGTAGTAAGAATATGGCCTTGTTGATGAGCTACAGTTACAATTCATTTTTTTCTTTCTACGCTACTCCTTTTATTGTAGCATGTAAAGATTTAGGTTTAACATATATCGACCTATAATATATTAGTATTTATCTTCTTAGATGTAGATGAAGATGTCAATTACTTGCGTGTAATCTCCTAACTTAAAAAACAAGTATGTAATGTTACACAGACCTTATATTTGTTATGCCTTTTGTTTTAATCTTTTCCCCTAATCTTTTATTTTTGTAAGGGGTTATCATGTAATTTCTAGTCTCAAAAGTATGAAATACAGAAGTTTATCAATGGCCAACTCAAGTGCAGGACTCATTATAGTCACATATGCTTGCGGTTTACTTTGCTTCAATTTGAACTGAAGTTGGATTTTAGTTTGTTCATTATACCTAATTGTGCAAATGCTTGAGAGATAACAATGTACACTTCAACTGATGTGTTGTGTATCCTTAATTACTTCAGTTGTGTTTTGCCAACTTTAAAGCAGATATGCAGTTCTGGTAATGCATGACCAATCTTCCATGTGTTCATTTCATGTTTATGGTTTTTACTGAATACATATAACTCAGGTTAGCTTGACAGGAATTGAACTAGTTATACAAACTCCACTGAGAGTTTCAGGCATTCAGTGAAGAACAGTAATTTTTGGGGTAAGGGACTGCTTAGAAGAATAACCGAAAGAACGTACTGGGATGGGGGGTTTAGTTATTTATCCATTTTCGCATGTCACTGTTGTTTGGGAGATGGTTCACCAAAGGATCTTTTTGTTTCTTAATATTCCACCCAATGATTCTGCACTGCAGTTCCGTTTGCAACAGGGGTCTTCTTGAAGAGTTCTTGGTGTCTGGTAGGCTGACAATTTTTGTAAATTGTCTGGTGGCCCATGGCTGCTGCTGGCACCCCCCCCCCCAAAAAAAAGTTTGCAGTTGATGTCTTCTCGCAGTTGAGTCAATGGGAGAAGGAAGGGTGGGGGATTTGGGCTGCATTTTTGCTCATATAGCTTTCAAGATGTTATGGACTTCAATCTTGTATTTGGCTGTATCGTGTGGTTGCATTCTGGATTTGCGTGTCAACCTCATATAGAGTTGAGATTGCATTTTAGTTACTAATCACAGACTGGGATTGGTGAATTAGAATTTGTGGACTAATCGGTAGTCTTTTTGTGGAGCCTGGACCTTCATTTGTGACTGGGATGATTTCTTTTAAAAGTAAAATGAATGTGATGGTGGCTGTGTTCTCCTTTCCCATGGATAGTGGTTATATGTTTCTTTATGCTCATTCCTTTTGCATCTGATGCAAAAGCTTTTAATCCTAAGTGGAAGAAAGAGAAATTCATTTTTTTTTTGAAAGTATGAGAGTACTTGTAATTATTGATTAAGGTCTTTATCCCTTTCTGGTCTGCAATACAAAATATAATGGAACAGTTGGCACTTGGCAGAACGTTGGATTGTTGTTATACTAAAATGGGAAAAGAACATACCAGAGAAAACTTATTATGGTATTCATTGAGGTGATAAGGTTCAGGCTGAATTGGTTAACTTTGAGATTTAGTATACCAGGGAGGGCGAATACGATAACTTGTTTTGAATGAAATCTCCCGGCATAGTTGGTACTGCTAAAGGGGGGATGGTAAAGTTTTTATTTTGTTTTCCCACTATTTTTATTTATATTTTTTAGGTGTCCTTTTTTGAATCATATGTCTACAAACAATGTTTGAGGATTTGCACTGTTGGAAGATTTTTGATTTGAATTCATTTACTCCGGGGATCAATAATCCTGTAACACAAGTGTTATAATGTAGATACCATATGTGGTGGAGTGTTGGAATGTAGGGACCATTTGTTTGTGTTTTGAAGAATATTTTGGAAGGAACTACAGAGATCTCTTTGCTTAGTTGGACAGATTGGAGATTGGAATGAAGAGCTGCAATGGGATATTGATTGTACAAGAGAGAAGTGCACAAGCTATTATTTTGAAGCTTCCTGATCAGCTATATGCAGTTCATAGTGAAAGAAATGCCAGTAGCCATAGTAGTTGTACTTGCAGTGAGGAGGCTATTGTTCAGCATGTTAAAGTTTTGGTTGAACGCTCTGATTGTTTCAGTATTAGTGTTTTTTGAAAAATTATTCATTTTCTAAAGAGTATTTTCTAGAAAATTGTCTCATTTTCCAGTGTTTGGTAACGATCTTGAAAATGAGCTTGAGAATGTTTTCTGGTATTTAGTATTCAATTTTTAAAAAATATTTATCGTATAATTTAAAACATGTATATTATGTAAACTAACTAATGTAATCATTATAAATAAAAAACCAAGAATGAATTTGGTTTTCACACTAAAATTTTGATAATAAATACAATCAAAATTAATTAGTTGTTAAATTTTCATGATTTCTACCACTCATATATATAGATAGTAACGTACATACACACACACATATACTAATCATTTGTCTATATATATATATATATATATAAATTTGATAGGGGAATAAATTTTCAATAAGCATAAATAACAATAATTTTTAATTGTCTACTATTTTTATTGGTATACTAATTGTCTACTATGGTCAACCACAGATCTTCAATATAACTCAAAATAATGTATTTACATAATGTATTGTATAATATATCACTACATAGTATCTGCCAACAAAAAAAGAATTTGCCAACAAATGCAGTTCTTTTAAACAATTATCATTCCTTATATAACAATATTATTAGTCCACAGTAAAGATTGTCCCATGTAAAAGCAATTTAGAACAATATAGATACTATGTTTAAAATTTTCATCTTTTACTTCATTAATTCTTTCTTCTTCTTCTTTTTTTATTTTTTATTTTATTTTTTTGCACTTTATGTACGAAAAAGAAGTAACTTCTGCTTGAAATCTATCAAACATAAAATTTCTTAGAGAAAAAAGAAAATCGAGCTTGAAATCCAAAGTAAAGAATTGGGATTTTGGTAGAGAGTAATGAAATAATTACCACTGCAAATTTGTTCTCCTTTACAAGTCGGAGCTATTGACTGATCAATGAAGGAAAAAAAAAAATTATTAAGAGAATTGTGTTATAGAGGGGAAGAGAAATATGGAGAAAAGAGAGAAGAGAGATAGTTAGAGAGAGAGAGAGAGAGAGAAAGAGAGAGAGAGAGAGCTCTATGGGAAGAGGAGAGACCAGAGTTAGTGACAGTGAGGGTGTGAGGAGAGAAAAAGTAAAGGGAAGAGAGTAAAAGTGAGAAAACTTACCACGAGAGAGAGAAGGCGCCAAAAAATTATGTTTCCCATGGCTATAAACGAAGATAATATTTATAAGAGATGCAACGCATAAGAGATAGATTGTTTTCCAATTTTTTTTTTTTTTTTTTTTTTTGGAAAACAACCTATAGATAATAAGCCTTATTTTTATTAAGGTTTTCCGTTGACCAAAGATTGTTTTCTATTGAGCAGGTTTTTTTTGTGTTACTAAACACTGAAAAATGTGGAAAATTATCTTTACAGAAAGTTTTCCATTGAAACAAATAGAGTGGAAGATGGTAGATAGTCTAGTAGAGTAGTTTTTGCATATTTCTGTGTTTGGTAAAAAAATTATCTCTTGACTTTCCTTATTTAGTTTAATGTGAAATATAGTAGTTTTTAGTTGTTTTCCACCGTAAAACAACTTCATCTCACACCAAACTAAATAAAAGATATTAAGAGATAATTTTCCAACTCATTTAAAAAAAAAAAAACTGAGATAGTTTTTTTTTAAAATGCTTTATGAAAAATGATTCACTTTCCAGAATATTATGGTTGCGCATCCCAAACATACTAGCCTACAATCGATTTTAACCAATGGATTGGTTGGTATTAGGCCCAACAACTTAAAAATCTACTAGATTTTGGGATGGGTCTTGGGTTTGGGGAAAAAAAATTCTTGTGAAAATTGGGCTCAGCAAGTTCAAAAATCTAGATTTTTTGGGTAGGTATTGGGTTTTTAAAAAATTCACTCGCGAAGCCTGACATAACTGATTAGATATTGTCACTTGCTCATTCCTTTTGGGTTAAAGGGATTTCTCTAGCCTTATCAGTCATCACTTTCGCCCTTTTCTCATAGCCTATGACTCTTTCTTTTATGTAAGTGTCTTACCTAACCATGCTTCTTTCTCCTAGATTGTTGCGTTTGTAATCTCTATGCCTCTGTTATGCTCTGAGTGTATAAATTTTTTTCCCCATTTTTTATGGTTAGTGGTTATAAGGGAAATTGCAAATTAGTCCGGAGCCGATACAACTGTTGTTGGGTTGAAATTTGACACTATTGTTGTGAAGTTGAAAAAGGTAGGATTCCAAAGATTGGATGGGTAAAGGGATCAATAACTACCTATGTGTGAAACTTTAGAGCGATATCAGGGGAATTACCAAATTTATTAATGTAAATTTTACAAATTGATGCATCACTAATCACATAAAAGCGGCTATGATATTCATTTATTATGTTGTTAAAGTCTACTAATCATATTCTTTCTCACATAAAGTTGTAAGCATTTTGTTATAAAATTTGTAATAGT